>NC_061776.1:4516190-4834003 GCF_022458985.1 Mugil cephalus
ATTAAGAGGAAATTTTTACCCAAATGGACAAAAATGTTTGTCTGAGGGTTAATTCACAAAAACATTCAACTATCAACGATCAGCAATTCAGTTTTCAATTCAAGCTTCTTGTTTGTCAGGTAGCACCGTTCAAAATGCCAAAGGGAATGGACGCGGTCCCAGCATGTCAACCCCCGTGGTTCTTTGCTGACGTGCTTGATTGGCAAATCTGTGTCTCGTTATCAGCGGGAGCCAGTGGAGACTCCCAGCGATGAAACACAAACATGTTGACACATCCGAGACGCCGCCAGGTGACCCGGGAACCTCACGAAGAAAGTGAAACACCGACGTTAACTGGGTCTTTAAAAAGATATTTTATGATGTGGAGAAAAAAAAAAGTCACATCATCCCGGCACGATACAACACGCGACTCTGCAACGTGTCCTTGAATGAACCTCGGTGGCACACAGGGGTACGTTCAAGTGTGTGTGTGTGTGTCACTACTTTCACAGCTCCCTCAGGACATGTGCTTTCTAAATCTGAAAGATGGACTGCATGCGTCTTTGTGGCGTGCGTGTGCGACTCCACGCTGTTTGTTTGCTTTGCTTTGAGCAAAATGCCAAAAACACTTAAAAATCATGTGAGCACGAGGACAAACACTGTTTCTTCACAGTGCACGTAGGACCATCTAGTGTTGTTTTGTGTTGCATGCGTAGTAAAAGGATTTCGTGAAAGCTTCACAGATTGGATTTCGTTGGCTGCGTGTGTGACTGTGAACGTCATACTTATAAAACACACATGGAGCTCGTAGTCTCGGCTGCATCGATCCCTCGGCGTCGCAAGGGTTGAACAAAGCAACAAAAACCCAGTTTAGAGTTCGAAAATAAAGCAGCTGCACGGTTGCACTGGGCGACGCGTTCCTTCATCACCGTGTCTCTGCTGCTCCAAACACTCGCTGCAGCTTTAAATGTGCATGAATCCACGTCTCAGATCTGCCCCCAGCAAGTTCACCGTTCCCTCCGCGGTGCGTGTGTGTGTGTAACATTTGATTAAAAACTACAATCCCCAGGAATTTACTTAAAACGAACTCGAGACACTT
Organism: Mugil cephalus; assembly: GCF_022458985.1. Taxonomy (NCBI): domain Eukaryota; kingdom Metazoa; phylum Chordata; class Actinopteri; order Mugiliformes; family Mugilidae; genus Mugil; species Mugil cephalus. The sequence continues at coordinate 4,517,269 of NC_061776.1, forward strand.
TGAAAGATCCATGTCTTCTGCAGGAAGCCGAGGGGAAAGGCAGAGCTAGGAAAAGCAGAAAGGAACCGAGAGCAGGACTTTAATTAGATTTGTTGACAGGAAAGAAACTATCGAGCAGAATGAGACCCAGACTTTCTTGACAAATCTTTTATCGGTTTTCCTTGTCTTCCTGCAAGACCTTTTCAGTTCTTGTTGCTTCACAAAATACTGATGAACACCAAAGTCAAGAGGTTATATGCACTAATCAGCCACAAGATTTTGACCACTGACAGGAACAGGTTCTGCTGGGAAACTTTTAGACCTGGCATTCATTTGTGTGGATGTTACTTAGATATGTAGCACCCACCTAGACCAGACCAGACACCCCCACCCCACAGCAATAACACTCCACTCACAACTTTTACTGTCCTTTGTGCACATGACTGGAAAGTAAAAATGAAGAATGAGTGAGAGAATACACCCGTTCACAGTTTGTAAACAGTGTGATGCTTTTTGAGGGGCGGGGCTTAGCTGGAGGCAAAATATCTCAAACACTAGCCTGTAAACGCCAGTTAGCATATTTCAGCCGTTCTGTTTTGGCAACACACTCACTCAGCAAGACTGTAAGTGTTATTTTAAAAAGTTGACTCTGACTGATGGGACTATATTCATCGACCCCTACACTCTCACTCACTGGATGGACGATTTGACCAAAGGACACAGAGGGGACGAAGTCTGGTCTGTCTTTATCAAGTGAAGCCTCTCCAACAAAGATATTACAAGAAGTAAGTGGAACCACTGTGGAGGGGAACGTAGTAAATGAAACTTCTGCTTGGACACTCCTGAAACACACAACTAATGTTGAGTTAGCTAGCGGTTAGCATTACCATGAACATGCAGCAAGAATCATCCAAATAATGACTAACTTAATGTGATTTCAATGACAGTTTAGTCTGAACCATAACGTTATCCAGGCTGAAACTGATGATGCATTGCATATTAATCTGGCCTGAAATGAAATGTGCATGTTGTTGTTGATTGTCTCACTCCAAACATTTCTCTTAATTGCCACAGCCAAAAGAAAGTTGTCTACGACTGGCGGTGGCTGGTATGTGATAAAACTTCAGGTTAATGCTTTTGATATTTCGATTTTGGCACCAAAAAACACAACAAGTTGAAAGTGACAGTGTTCACCCTCAAGCTTCCCTCTGTTTTGCCTCCAGCTAACGCCCTGACGTGATGTAGGCCATGAAGGGGTCTATAAGGGAAGATGGAAGAAGGAAATGAAGAAGAGAAGCTCGATGGAGAGGAGTGGATGGTGCTGTGGAGAACTGAATGAGCTACTTGGATGAAACTCCCACCTTTGCACCTTTTTGTTTGGCTGTAGCACGACCTAGAAAACTCAGAACCTTCACAGACATAGCGCAAGAAGAAAGAGCGGTGAAGCAGAGGAAACGTTGCAGTCCTCTGTGAATTTGTTGGGATGATCATGATGGAATAATGGATCACGGGGGAGCAGTGTTAATACATTCTGCTTTAATTGCTCCAATAGGACACTTCTCATTTCGTTCTTCGCTCTCTGCACAGTTCATCAATTTGTTGTTGGTCGAAATCCTGCTTAGTTCAGTGACACTGTGTGAAGCTCGACCCCGAGGCCACGCGGATAATGGCCTCATTAACGCCCTCATTAAACGACACCAGCGCCATAAAGACACGGATGACTGCCGCCGCCGCCGCCGCCGCCAACCACAGATCCTGCTTCACACGCAACAGGGATGAAAACAACGGATCGAAAGCATCTGGTCCACAGTCGATGTCCATCTTATGCATTTACTGGCTAATGTTGTTTAGAGAGGTCAGGAGGGGATGAAACTTGTTGAGTCACGATACAAAAGGGAATCCTGGGGTTTTCTTCAAAAAACTGTAAAATATAAAAGTAAAGTCCTTCACTGTGGAATCTCTCCTGCATCAAGGTTTGATCTGAGAGTGTTCTCATGTAAGTGTCCTATAAGTGATGATTAAAAAATGTGGATATGTGAATAAGATAAAACTTTAAGGTTATTATTGTAGTCGTGTGGAACCCACAGCAAGGCTTTATAAAGTCGCATGTGAGCCTCATGTCAGGCTCAGCTGTGTGCAGCTTTGTGGTTGCAGCATCCAGAACGAGGACAATCTGTTCGCAATGATGATGAAAAAAAGAGATAGAGGCAACGGTTAACGCTTCTTTCAAGTTGTTAGAAGTGTCATTAATTCGTAAATAATGAGATGAGACATGCTTAGGAGGGACGAACACCTCGAGGCCGACTCTCAGATGATCACAGGCGGATCATCATCATCATCATGCAGGAGAAGCGCAGCATAATGTTTGCTATGTTTTCAGCTTTTTTTTTTTTTCCAGACATTTCTGAGGGCAATTTTCGAACCCCAAATTAGTTCAAAATGTTTACATGACAGATTTGGAGAGGTCACCAACACATTCAGAAATGATGTTGATAGACTCATTAAATGATCAGAAATGTGAAACCATTTTACTCTCTTAGCCCTAAATGAATAAGGTCTATTTAAGCTCTGGTGTTGTAAAGCAGGCCTGGTTAATGATGGCATGAAATAATTCAAAACTTTCTCTGGTGGTCAGAAAATCTGTCAAGAACTGCAAAATAACTTCTCTCAAGTCTATTGTTGTGTTTGTTGTGTGAATTTGCAGACATCTATTTACCAAACAGCTGCTGTTTCATTCCCAAAACCTGCTTGCATCACCAAAGCAGCCAGTGCAGCAAGGTCGATAAAATAGTTCCACTTTTCTTGCAGCATCGATGGCCTAAAGTGACACCGGTCGTCATCCAGCATTTACAGAGGAGACTGACGTGTCACTCAGGGAAGGCTCATCCCAATCAATCACCGACCGCTGTCACTTACACACATCGATTCTGCAACTATTCGCCTGTTACAGCAGCTTTGATCAGTTTGAAGAGTTTTTCTCCTTTGTGATTAACAAAACAGGCTCTTAAAAACCAATATACACTTCAAAGGTTGAGCCTAAACAGGCTCTGTATTTCACAGATGAGCGTGGAAGCTGCCAGATGATGTGACAGAAATAATGTGAGTTAGCGTTAGCCTAACCCTCTGTGACTGGCTGATCAGAAGAACAAATGCACAACATGCACTTGTTCCTGAACAAAAGTCCAAAGATCACACAGATGGAACTTCTTAATTTACATCTACATCTCATCTGAAGATTCAAATGCAAAAATATTTCCACAACAGCTTGATGATTTGGAATGAATAAAGTGTAAACCAACTCACGACCAGCATGATTCATGATATGAAAGATCTGTATGACAGTTTGTAACTTTCCTAGCTTCATAGCCTCCCAGCTAGCAATAGCTCTCCCAAACCTCTTAGTCTCTTAGCAAATAGTAGCTCTTCTTAGTCTCCTAGCTAATACTAGCTCTTCTTAGCCTTTTAGCAAATAGTAGCTCTTCTTAGCTTCCCAGCTAATAGTAGCTCTTCATAGCTTCTCAGCAAATAGTAGCTCTTCTTAGCTTCCTAGCTACTACTAGCTCTTCTTAGCCTTTTAGCAAATAGTAGCTCTTCTTAGCTTCCTAGCCTTCCAGCTAAAAGTTGCTCTTCCTAACCTCCTAGCCTCTCAGCTAATAGTATCTCTTCCGAACAGCTAATATTAGCTGTTCCTAGCCTCCTAGCCTCCCATCTAATAGTAACTCTTCCTAACTTCCTAGCCTCCCAGCTAATAGTACCTCTTCCTAGCCTCCCAGCTAATAGTAGCCCTTCCTAAATTCCTAGCTTCTCAGCTAATAGTAGCTCCTCCTAGCTAACAGTAGCTCTGCCTAGCTTCTTAGCCAGCTAAAAGTAGTACTTGCCCTTTTCCCTTTTGAACGACACATACAGACTGCTGCCATCTGTTGGAATGAGGAGGTATTTTACTTCAGATGCAGAACGTTATGTACCAGCTGACCATTTCAAATGTGTATGTTTTTTTTTTTTCCTTACCTGGAGGCGTGTAGGCGTCCATGGAGGACTGGACCACCAGCGACCGTCGCTTCGAAGGCATCGGCACCGCCATCTTTCTTTCTTTGTGCTTTGCCAGGGCTGCCTGCACGGCCTCTGTGTGCACATCTGGGGACACACATGCACTCATTTATCAGTATCAACAATCTAATAGTGCGATAAAGTAATCACAAGTTCTTCTGATTTAGTTTATGTAGCCAATAATAGCACGATACTACTTGAGTGTGTCGTTGTGGTGATTTTACAGAGCGATCCTTCCACCTACATAGAGCCTGGGCGACCAAATAACTGAAGACAGGGGTTAATGTTTCAGGATATCCAGTGCAAACATTGGAGTAGAAGCAGCTATAATGGAATTAGACCCAGTCCATCCAGCCGAAGTACCAACGGCGAGTGGGCGAGGAGTAAAACAGCAGCGTGGCTATCAGCTGGCCTCTGTATTCATGCTGCACTGTTCTTTTAACAATGAGCGCTGTGTTCCCATTGACTCACATTCACTTTACGTACACAAACATTCCCAGCTTGACAGCGGCTCCCGGGAGGCCCCGCGGTTTCTGACTGCGTAAGGTTCAGGGAGTGTCGGCGAAGACGTTTTTGTAAACGAGTGTTTCCAAAAGCGAGATAAAGAGCTGGGACACAGACACAGCTGGGTTTGTTTGAACGGCGTCCATTGCCGGCAGAAGGCAAACACAACGGCCGACGATACCGAGGCGACCGGCCACTGACCCGATAATGACATAAGTAAGACATTAGTCTGAATGAATGGGGCTCTCAGACGCACGTTTGTTTGGGTTGTGTAGGAGAACGGAGGTAATTTAAATCTCAAGTGCACATTTATTGTGTCAAGGCTGACATCTCAAGTGTGAATGCAGTGTGTGAAAGTGAGGGTGTGGATTTTAAAGGTGCAATGGTTCAATTTTACTCGGTTAAAATGCACATACTGTTCACAATCTGTATATAACATATGATATATTCAAACTCTATATTGCACATGGTTAATTATGTATACTATGCTCCCACTGTCCCACTCTCAACCATGTGCACATTATCCACATAATGTATCCTGTATATTCCCTACAAAACACAATTGTACACACTTCTCCAACTGTGTAGATACTGTAGGTCTGAACACCCCTCAGCTCTCGAGCTATCACCTCTGTACATACCTGCACTTTCTGTAAATAACACCCTCTTTGCACCTCTGGTTTGATGCTATCAGTATTTAATTAGCTCTGCACCAATACTCTGCAAAATGACAATAGTCAGTCTAATCTAATCTAATCTAATCTAATCTAATCTAATCTAATCCTAAAAGGATTTTTTCCAGGATGTATTTTGAGTCTTATCAAACATATAACAAATTAAACTCTCCTGTACCTTGGGAGTATAATAATAATAATAATAAAAGCTGTGTTTTCGTTGCAGTGATCTTGTGTTGGAAAGGAAGTGATTCACTCTGGGCACCTTGGGTTCAAATATCACACTGGCCCTTTTCTAACAGGACTAATGCTGATTTTTATAAGTGAATATGCTTCTTACCTGATCGGTAACGTTCGTCTCTGGAGCCAGAAGACCGCCGGCGGTGGTAGCGGGACGACGAGGACGGGGTGACCGGTGTTCTCTTCTCCTGGCCCATGGCTGGATCCATTCCTTGGGGAAAAGGATTCAGATTTCATTTTCATGCTGACGTGTCGTAAATCAACCGACACGTTTCCTGTTCTGAAGGTTAAAATGTAGGCTCCTCATTAAAATAAAGACATCATCACTCCGGACATCTAAAAGATTTTGGAGTCTCTGCTCCAGCTGTGGCCTGACGTGATAAATTTTGGGTAAATCTCACCAACCAACCGGCTCCACAAAAGAACAAACTGGAAAGAGCGGGAGACTGGACTTTAAGGTTAGAATGAAGTTAATGTTAGAGACATAGTCGGTTAATTTCTGCAGTCTTACAAGTTTTATATTGTTATAGCTTTTTTTGTCAGAAGTAAAATGACCTTGGATTTAACGATAGCAACTGGCTTCAGCAGATTTTTTATGTTTTAAAGTTGTTTCAAAATACTTGATTCAAATTAATTTCAAGTTAATATCTGCAAATGACTGATGTAAAGTAAGCAGAGATGTGTTTTTTCCTCTACGTAACATTAGCTGGTATTGACGCTAACACTGGTTAGCCGTTAGCTAACACCGTTACCAAGGGGTTTTATCTGTACGTCGGCCATGCACTGCTAAAAACACTATGTTCCATCTACTTTACTCGTAAAAGTGAGTTGAAAAACCTACTTTTATGAGTAAAGTCAACTTGTAAAAGTAAGATGACATCATCTGCAAAAAGTAAATTGACTTTACTAACAGAATTAGTGTTGTACCAACAAAGACTGCTCTTGTTTGATGCAAAGAGTTGCCTTACTTTTTTTAAAGTATTTTGAACATCGTATTTTTATCAGTGTGTCTGTGTCAGGCTTCATCCTGCTGCCATCAAGGTGTCAGTGCTACTGCTGGCCCAGGTGGGTGCTACATGTCTAAGTAACATCCACATGAATGAATGAACCATGAATTGTCACAAGATGGCTTTAATGTTATTCTCCTGTCAGTGGTCATAATCTTGTGGCTGATTGGTGTACATGGCCACTATTCTGCTATTCAGCTATTTTAGAATGCAGTTGTCCAAAATACAGTTATACGTGGGTGTGGAGTTGGTCTCAATTTAACCACCAACTGATCTTGTGATAGAATCAAACCAAGCCAAAGAGCGTGACTCAGCGAGTCGTCGCAAACAAGTAACACAACGCACACGCTGCAGGAAATCACACTTCCGTTCAGGAAATTCAATTTTGTTTTGGAAACAGCAGCAATTAGTTCATCCCAATACAGTTTTCGGTCATTGCATTTCAAATGTAAACGCTGAATAAAGTTCAGATTACTCAAGTAAAACCTGTTAAATTGTCAAAAAACAATTAAATTAAACCCTAAAAAGTAAATGTGGCTTTGTGAAACTTTTAATTTTTTTATTTTTTTATCAGACCAGCCTTCAAATAGACACAGTCTCCTGTGAGGATGCAGAGAAAACGAGCTCCCTCCACAGCAATCGATAAGTCTGATGATAATAACTGCCCTGTTACCGACAGCGGCGGCCGCCGAGCTACGACCATCCGTCTCCGCTTCACACTTCCACCCTCGTCTGTCTTCATTAGGGCTCTCAGGGAGCCGCCGTGGCTCGGGAGAAAAGACAGCTAAAAGTTGATTAGTCGACCATTTAACGACCACCAGCCAGCGCAGGGATAGAAGACGGGTCTGGGAAATACCTCACTTTACGCTTTCCTCTGGGGAGTCTGGATGGATGGATTCCCCTTCTCCACACTCCGTCTGATTTCTCTTCTCTCAACTCAACTCACCTCCTTGAGCAAACACACTGCTCCAAACAGTTAGTTTCACTGACTATAGCACAATGCTGCCAAATCTCATTGTTTCTGAGGATTTAACTAATTTATTAAAACCTACAAAATATTTAATTGGAATAAAAGGTCAGTAAAAAGATAAAATAAAATTAAAACACCAGACACAGGACCAAGCAGTAAAACCAAACAAGTAAATTGATCAAGAAGTCATTGTGTTCCAGGCTCATTTAAGGCATATGTCTTCAACAGGGGGTGGTGACCCCTAGGGGTCTGAGGAGGTACTGCAGGGGGAGTCACAAAATCTTTGGTTGATTAGACATTTTTTATACTTTTTTTTTTTTTAATTTTCCATTTTTTCCCCAACTGAGACAACTTCCCAAAGTGAAACCGTTTCTTTCTCCACATCGCTTTGAGATTTTAATCCATACTTTTATCACAACATGTTTAGATTATTGCGATGTACTTCATGTCGGGCTTAGCCAGACATCACTTTCCTGACTTTCAACTGGAACCAAAAGACAAGAACACGTTACCCCAGTTTTGGCTGAACTTCACTGGCTTCACTTCTGGATTCATTTTAAAATTCTTTTATTTGTTTTTAAATGTGTTCATGGCATAAATACAAACTTTGGAACGACCTGCCTTTGCATATGAGGCAGGCCGACTCACTTCTTCTGTTTTTAACATTCATTATTACACAGGATGAGATGTTACAATGCCTTCCGCCAAGATCTGAGGCAAAACACGTTTAGAAGCCCAGTCCAACAGAAATACAACCAGCAGGCTAGCAGTCAGCTAGCAGCTAGCAACCAACAAGAAGACAGCAGCTGACTAGCCTAGCCACCAGCAGTAGGTAAGAAGTGATGGGATATGCGACTACCACTAGCTACCACTAGCAAATCCTCTCTTAATACTCATTTCTCTTTGGTTTTTAACTCAGTTTCAGATGTTGGCTCATATTGTTTTTATTGTTCGATGGCTTCTTACGTTTTTTTATTGTTTGTTTCATGAGTCTTTTTTTATCTGTCCTAATGTATGTGTACAGCACTTTGACCAACCACGTTGTTTTAAAAGTGTTTTATAAATAAAGATTCACTGATTATCGTTTTGTTTTCTCTGTTGTGTTCTTGCATCTGTTGTAGCTGCAGTTGTGAGTTAAAACTTCACTTTTATGTGCACTGCTTCCTAATTGCCCTTTGGGGATAAATAAAGTTTTTTTCTGATTCTGCTAGCTTGTTTAACTAAAATGCACCTTATAATGATGTAAAATAAATTTACAGATAAAGAGATTTCCAGTTTCAGTAAATGTATTAGTGTAGAAGATTACTACAATAACAATAACAACAACAACAACAACAACAACAACAAAATGGTTTCCCGTTCCATAAAATCTTTGCCAATATTATATGTTCTGGGAACTCTTGAATTTTCTCTCTAGTTTAACGTCTCAGCTGTTCTTGGAGCATGATGTCAGGTCTGTAGTGGTGTGTTCAATGATCAAAGGCATCGAGGGAAAAGTCAACAAAGGCCTAAATTAATCATTAAAAAAGTTGACATTACGCGGCTCACAGCTCGTTCTGAATAAGAGATGAACGAAGTGTGAACCACTGAACAGTGATGAGAGACGGCAATTAGAAAAGGCTTGATTCGAATGATGAATGAGTTCATTTTCAGTTTTCTTTTTTTTTTCTTTTTTTTCTTTTTTAACGAACACACCGTGAGTTGTAAACACGACAGATTGATGAGCAGCTCGTATGGGTTCAGGCACTCGGCGCTAGTCAGCGTCACGCTCACAGCGACTCAATATCTGGTTTTGAGGAACGTGTTGGCGTCTGATGTCGCCTTGACACAAGCAGACGTGCCAGAATTACACCAACTGGGAATAAAACTGTCAAAAAAAAAATAAAAAAAAATCTTATTTAACCTTCTGAGACCCCACGTCCTCATATGGGGACATTAAGTTTTAGGTTTGTTGCAGCTTATTCTGCTTCATTTAGACCTGTTGTCGTCATAAGGAGACACTTTTGTCTGACATGTACTGGTAGTGAAGGGTCAGTTTATTCTTATTAACTTTAACTGTTTGATATGACATGAAAAGAAAAATAGAGTTCGGTCATTCTGTTATTTTGTTCTGTATTTGAAGAGTCAATACCAATTATGCCAACAAAAATTAAGCAGCTCACATCCTTTTGAAACTATTTTATTGTTAATTTGACACCATGTGTTTATTTAAGTGTTACATATAACTATTTTCTTGGAGCATACACCAGGGTGTACAAAGCTGGTGCACAACAACTCTCCAATTAAACGCTGAAGGTTTAACAATGAAGCAGCTTCAGAGATTCAATTCTGACTCCATTCTACAAAACACTGTTTTGATAATTTGTGCACCATTTGTTTACGTCGGTGACATTTTTCTGTGCAACGAAACGTGACAACAAACTGCAGGTTGGATCGAAACTTCCCAAAAGCTGATACAACTAAAACGTGTGTGCAGATTTATGGGTTACACGAGACAAAAACTCTCATGTTTCCAAAGGAAAGTCGGAGTAAACACGTTCTCATCTGTCGGCCTGATTTATTTAGTTTAACTGTGAAACTGTGAGTGCATCAAAAACCCAGATAAATATTTACACATTAACCTCTGGTTTTACTCTGGGTAATACTCTTATTCCAACCATCGCACTAAAAAATAACTCAATAAGATCTTAATCTTAAAAAATAAAAGGTGAATTCATCAGCTGCTGGATGCAGTTTGTCCAAAAACAGCCAACCACAAAAACAATCAAGAGAGTGATAAATATATCTAGAGAGCCACATGGGTCGTGGGAAGTGAATAATCAGATGATCTTATTTTACTTTCCGCATATTTTGCAATTTTGGGATATTGGCAAAGGCAAAACATCAGTCCGACAAGCTTCGTCTGTGTTTACTGGCAAAATCCGAAATATGTGAGAAGGTCCACACGTCACACTTGTACAACACTCTTATCCTGTTAGATAAGAGTGACGAGTCAGTGTGAGTTAGTCACAGAGGAGCTGAGCCTTTGTTATCAACACTGTATGGTATGTGGTCGAATTCACAAAACACAAAACACAGTGCTGCAAAAAATCCAAATATATTTTCCAGGTAATTTAACACAATTTCACAATTATAAGTTAGTGACAAATAATAACTTCCACTTTACTGCTTTTTTTTTTTTTTTTTTTTTAAGCACAAAAAATGTTTGCACAAATAATTTAACAGATATGGAGAAATATTTCTCTAAATATACACATACATGGTTTTAAGAGGAGTCTATAATTTGAAATTATGAAATTATGAGTTTACAATAACAACTGAGACTTGTCTTGTCTTTGAGACCTGTTTTGTCCTTTTTACAGATTCGTTTGCACAATAATCTGTTTTGTATCAGTAATTTGTCTTGTATATTTTGTTCATTCTTCCAAATTTGATACTGTCTTTTTTTGTTTGTTGTATATATTTCTTACCTAAAGTCAACTTCCCATACGTCGGATGAATAAACGCTGTCTTATGTCTTATGGAGGTATTCGAAAATTTTATTCAGCAAATAATCTGGAAAAAAATATTTAATTAAATGTCCTTCACTATCAGAAGTGTCCTCTAGACGTCTAGTTACTTGACAGTATTCCACTTCCTGTTTATTAGGTCCAGTCCTTCGCCTACTTGAGTTTGCACACCTCTGCAACGGCGCCTTCTGAAAGCCAGAGTCCAACGTGGAGCGGCTGAGTGAATGTGGTCTGGACTCTGTGGAGGAGAGTCATGGTTTCAGAGACGCTGTAGAAGGACAGAGAACCTGCGCCGTGATCCAGGTAGACACCCACTTTAGAGGACCACGTCCCCGGGATGGTAGTTTTAGTGTTGTTGTGCAGGAACTCGCAACTATTTTGGAAACAATCCAAAGCCCAAGACTTGTCATTCTGTCCAAACATGCATTCGCTGAAGTTCCCAGATCTGCCGATGGCCTTGTATGCAACTGCTATCAAAACCCCTCTCCCGCTTCTTTCCACCTCCAGGTAGCAACGTCCCGTCATGCTCTCTGCGCTCAGGACCTGCCAGGAATACACAAACCTGTCTGGATGGACGGGATAATTCTGTTCTTCTTTCATGTAGGTTACTCTTCTGTTCTCCTTTGACACCAAAACGTGTGGGTTTGCGGTGTTCGGATCCAGGGTGATGCGAAAGGCGAAATGCAAGAAGTCAGCTCTTATCTCTGGTTCCGCTTTTGTGTTTGGTGGTAAAACATTAGCTTCAGTTGTCACTGAGATCTTTGCATATTCTTCACTAAGAACCTCCTGCAGCCTGTCTCCGGCGTTCGACGCGGCCAGCGACACCTTCTCAAAGTGCCGTTGGCGGTGGACTCTGGCACAGGGTTGGTCTTTAGAGTCGCTGAGACGTGACAGTGAGCGATAGTTTAACAGAAAATGTGCGTGATCCTCTGAGTGTGAAAGCTTTGCCAGATCTGCATCTTTCCTCTTAAGCTCGGCAATCTCCTGCTCCACCTTCTCCCGAGCACGTCTGAAGCGACCCGCTTCGCCCCTCTGCTGAGATTTAATCTTCTCCTTCATGTCCGAGAGTCTCTTCTCAATCACACAAATGAGCTGCGTGAAGATCTTTTCAGTGTTCTTTACAGCATTTTCAGCAGAGAAATTGACTGAGTGTTCCTCCTGTTGAAGCAGCTTCACATCTTTCTCCTTGTTCTGGATCATCTGCTGGATCGTCTGGCGAGTCGCCTCGAGTTCTTTCTGCTTCTTAGCCCTTTCTCCTACGGTTGAGACTTTGTCGTGGCCTTTATGTTCATCTTTGGAGCAGAGGTAGCAGATGCAGCACTGATCAGTGCGACAGAACATCTTCATCACCTCTTGATGACGAGAGCAGATGTTCTCCTGGAGCTTCGCAGATGGTTCCACCAGCCTGTGCTTCATTAAAGGAGCTACGTCATAGTGAGGCTGAATGTGTTCCTCACAGTATGAAGCAAAACACTGCAGACAGGACCTGAAGGCTTTCAGCTTTCTCCCTTTGCAGACGTCACAGGCCACATCTTCAGGTCCAGCATAGCGGTTTTTACCAGGAGCAGCTTGGAGTCCAGTCTTGTTCAGCTCCTCAACTACAACTGCTATCATGTAGTTTTTCGACAGGACAGGCCTCGATGCGAAGAGTCGTCTGCACTCGGGACAGCTGTAGACCTTTTTGCGCTCTTCTTTATCCAAGTGGCTGTTTATACAGTTCCTGCAGTAGCTGTGTCCACAGGGAATAGTCACCGGATCGTTCAGTAGATCCAGACAGATCGAGCAGCAGAATTTGGATCGTTCCAGTTGAACTCCTTGTGCCATGTTGCTTTCTGTTGAGAGCCGGCGACTGACAACAGAGAATAAACTTATATGAGAGGCAGAGCTTTTCAGGCTTTGCTTCATTCCAGGAAGAGGAGTGGCTCGGAAGTGGTATGCCGCTCAGGGTTCCTGTAAAGTCTGGATCTTCCAGGTAAGAGATGTGAAGATTCATTCCAGAGCACGACGGTGTTTTTTCATGACGCATTAAACGGTGGTTCCTGTAAAGTCTGGATCTTTCAGGTATGAGGTGTCACGATTCATTCCAGAGCATGACGGTGTTTTTTCATGACGCGTTAAAACTTTAGCCTGAAGGCTGAGCTGCCAGTTTACCAGTTAACCAAAATGATTGATTTTTCTAGGCACACACTTATAAGAGATCACGCAGATTTCAGGGAATAACAGTTTGTCCTTGAAATTTAAAAGTTTAGGATGGTTAGGATGGGCCCTGGATGCCTCACACTGTTTCAACCTACAGGACTGAAGTGGAGGGTTTTCCTGGGAGCAGGATGTCTTGGTTAAGAGACAAGGACCTGATCTTATTGGGTACATATCCAATTTTGTTAACCTTGACATTCCAACAGCGCTTCCTCACTTATTCCCAAATTTGGACTCAGTGAAGCCACTAATTCCCAAAACAAAGTCCTTGGTGGAAGGTTGGTCTGTCATCTTGTATAATTTTAAGACATAAATGTCAAAGTGTCCTTGGATTTTGTCTTTGCCCCCATCTAAATGGAGATCCACATTTACAAGGTGAGATCTTTTTTGATGATTCACGTTATCAAATCGATGAAGGTAACGCCAAAAATGAAGCTGCAAGATGGTGGCAAGAATTAAAATACCTAAACAAAACCAACGGCAGGAAATATGCTAGGCATTAACTGTGGATTATCTAGCTGACATTAAACAGATGCTGTGCTGCATCTCCTGATACCAAAGTCCTTTCTTAGTAAACTAATCCTTTTATTGCAGTGGGAAACTTCCAGGCAAAAATCCAGGTTACGGGGGTAAAACTGTACATGCTTTGGCCAAACTGTATCAGCCTGACTGTGCACCAGGCACGGTGGATTAGCAGAGCCTTAGCGCTGATATAAATCACAGGGGAGGAAAGTGTCTGACCGGTGTTTGTGTGTTGCATGTGTAGCAGAGAGTAATGTGTTGATACAAGAGAGAGAGGGTCTGAATTTGGGAGAAATGTGCATTTTATACGTCTACATATACTGTATATGTGTGTGTTACTAGTTCATGGTAATGCAAAAAAAAACAGTGCATTACGGGAATGAACAGGACTGTTTGTGTGTTCTTGCAGAATACTAAGGTTGTGGGGACACTTTTTGAGGGTTAAAACATGTCAAGACTGGGTTTTAGAGAAAAGGGTGCAATTACAATGGAAGGTCCTCACACATATAGAAGGTTTGTGAGTGTGTGTACAACTTGTGTTTTCGGGGCTTGGATGTCTGGAGACAAAAATTCTTCAAAGTCCTCAACATTTAAGAAAGGAAGTTTAAGGTCTTTGGTCTGTGGTTGGGCTGTTTAAGAAAGTTGAATTCGTAGTAAGTTTTCTGGAAACTTGCATCAGTGTAAGACCCCCGTAGTTTACTAGGAACGACCCCCTCTTCACTGAACCTGGATGTAGATACCAAACATTTTCTCCATCCCACACCCCTCATTCCTTCCCATAATGTACATCCTGACATTCTCCCCCCGCACACACCACACACACTAGTGTATTCCAGTAATAGCTCTGTCAGTGCCAGATCGTCTGCCGGTCTCCAGTGACGCTCCAGTCCCATCCTCAGCAGTCTGCCTCCAAAGGTCTTACAGCAAAATGGACTTTTAGACAGTTTGTGGTCTGACACTAACAACTTCACTGATGATGATTTATTGAATGTCGAAAGAGCGAAAGTCTCTGTTTCAGTTTCCTTCTTGGAAGAAAACCAAAACTCTAATAGTCCATGTTGGACTGAACAAAAACATCTAAATAAATAAACAGATACAACTGAAGCAAAGCAGCTCCAGACCCTGGCAGGGCCCTTCATTAAATCAGAGACCACCGACTGCTTCCCAAGAGTATCCCAACCGCCCCCTTCACTGAGGCCTTTTCACTGGTTCAACTTCCTTCACACGCAGCAGAGGCAAAGGAAAACAAATGCACTTAGCCAAAGTTGCTGTTTTTTCTATTGTCAATGGTACACTTAGGATCAGGACACACAAACAACAGTTGAAACTGAAAGAATAAAGTCAAGAATCCATATTTGAGACCATTTGTCCTAATCCACCCTGATCACTTGTCTATGTAACCCGGCTAGCTCAGTCGGTGTCAGCATGAGACTCTCAGGGTTGTGAGTGCGAGCCCTACCTTAGGTATAAAGCATTTTCATTATGACTGTGCTGCCCACAAAAAGTACTTAATCCCCAACCCACGTCGTCAACATGCATCTTGTAGGATCCAATCATAGATGATGCCCACTGGAAAGTTAAAGAAATAGAGGTAGACCTAGAAGTGGTAGTCAAAATTATTTTTTTTTCTTGACCCGAATCACTTCTCAATGCATGCTGACCTGAGCGATTAGATACCTGTGATCCAATCCTCCAAGATGCATGTTGATGTCAGGCTAGAGTCTCACATTAAAGTGGAACTACTTGGTGAAGACCTTTAAAATACCACTGATGTTTGATCACCTTGACGTATCCCAGCGTAATCATATTTTACAGTGTGACCCATGTGTATTCATTGAACAGTTTGGGCATTGGTAGACCTGCACTTGGGGAGCGGATTGGGGATTAGGTGCTTGTTGTGGGCAGCACAGCCATAATGAAAATGCTTAACGCCCAACGTGGGGCTCAAACCCACGACCCTGAGATTAAGCAACCGACTGAGCTCGCCGGGCTAAACAGAGAAGCAATCAGGGTGGATTAGGACAAACAGGACTTTCTTTAACTTTCCAGTGGGCATCACCTATGATTGGATCCTTCAAGATTGACGTCAGGCTGGAGTCTCACATTAAAATGGAACTAGTTGCTGGGGAAGACCTTTAAAATACCCAGATGATAATATTGTGACCCATGTGTGTTCATTGAACAGTTTGGGCAGTGGTAGACCTCCACTTGGGGAGCGGATTGGGGACTAGGTGCTGTGTTTCTGGCCTCTTGCTAAAACCACCAAAGCAGTTGGTCTTCACTAACAGGAATGATGCCGATGGTGTTTGCATTTTAAATGAGACCAGATCATTGGCGTTGTCCACATATGATCTGGTGACCCGGGATGCACGATAACACTGTGTCTGTTTGACTTGGTTCCAGTTTTGTCTCACAAAAATTAAACAAATCATCAGAAAACTGCAGAGGATGTTTTTAATCACCTCTTAATCTTAATATTTCATGGACAGAGAAAATGAATGAAAAGGTCACCTGGTGTTTGAGGGAAGAAGGCTCCAATCAGCTTGGACCGCTTCTTCTCATAGCCCTTCTGTGTGATATCACCTGCCAGAGAAAGAGAGAAAGAGAAACATTTACTTTCTTCATTCCTTCATAAACAGCTTTAGTGCGTGAGGAGTATTTTTTGTGTGTATGGATAGAAGTACAGTATTACGACGACCAAAAAAATTACAGAGAAACAACAAAGTTGCACAAAAATGCAAGCACTGAGAGAGACAAGCAGTTGGACTAATCCCATGTTGTTGAGTCATGTCCTTAACCGACACCAGATGGTGCAGTGTGGATGTATGTGCCAGACCATGTGCACAAATCCGGAGCCCAGAGCTCTGCAGGTGCACTTAATTCACCTTTCACGGTGCGACAAACCTTCTTAAAACCTGCTGACCGATCTCCCCGAGTGATAAATCAAGTCTAGCTGAGGTACCATCAGCAGATTTCCACACAGCACATCTGAATCCAATAGCTCTGTTAGAAATTATTCCTGGCATTGGTTGTTGTAATCTCTGGGGAATACCAGGCGGCGGCAGGAGGCGGGGATTTAGAACTGAGGGCCAGAGATTTTTTTTTTTTTTTTTTAAATCACTGAATGAAGAGACGCTGGGAAACCTACAACAAGCTGGACTCCAAGTAAAGTGACACAGGCCCCAAAGGCCTTTTCTTTGATGGCAAAACAAAGCAAGAACCAAAACTGTCCTGGTGTTTGTGAATGGTCAAGGCTACCAACCTGAGTCACCACGTAAAAAATGAATGGAAGCGTTGAGTGACCACAGGTTTTCTGGAGTCAGAAATGTTTATCAGGACTGAATCCAGTCATTCATTTAGTGTGCATAAGGTTTGACATTTCATGTTTTTCATTTTCATTTTAATTTGGATGTTGTCGCATGGCCAGGAAAATACAGGATGAAGCCTAAATGTGCATTTTTAATCAGTCAAATGATACGTGATGAGCTGTGGACTAACCTCGCACAATGACTGGAGGGACCGAGTCAAATAATCTGTTAATAAAATAAATGCCTGGCTGAGATACGCCCGAGGCGGACCACTTCTGAGTGACGCTAAACCCGCAGCGGATTAGTCGAACACGGTGAAAGCTGTCGACTGCGGCCGACTTGACAAATCCTTCTTAAACACATAAACATGTGTCCAACCGGCTCGGAGCAGGCGACCGACCGCGGGCGAGGAGGACGTCATCTGTGACGAGTGCATCCGGCAGAATGGAGGCGAGACACATGGTAACAATCAGAGTCTCTGGTAGGGGATCCGTCCACCCCCGTGGAGAGACGAGAGGAACTGGCAAGCGCTTTTGGTTTGAAGAGGGAAAAAGGAGACGTGGCCGGAGGGCAGACTGACCTTCTCTTTTTTAGACTCTGCCTCGTTGTAGTGACACACAAACACTCAGCTGCCCAGCTTTTGATTTAATTAGGATGTTTATGTGGAAAGAGGAGTCCAGGTGAAATGAACGTGTCACTCAGGGAGACGATTCTGTTAGACACTGAGTTAGCGACGACCATCCAATCAGACAGAGAGGCGAGGCGTCAGTCAAGCTGTCACTCACGGAGACATGCTGTCAATCAACCTGGCGAGAGGCTACTGTATGGACCACAACACAGATCAGATATACAGGCCACATCCATAAAGGCCCTCCATATGAAATGCATCCTGACAGGTGTCGTTAACAAAGACAAAGGTTATCCATCCTCCATCCTCTCCGGAGGATGGAGGATGATGAGGATCTTTTAATAAAGACGGAGGGAGGAGGCATGAATCAGGCTCTTCTGCTCACCGCCTCTTTCCCTCTGTCTGGCGGCTTGTCTCATTCATTACAAAATGTGTCCTGGCTGTGATGTTGCCACGGGCCACCGCCAGCGGGTCAGGATGTAACACTTCGCCTCCTCCAAACACACACACACACACACACTTGTGATCTGCGATGGTGCATCCGTTCACATAATGCATTCCTTAGCTCCTAACCACGGCCACATCCTACTTGTTTCCTCTAAAACCAAGGGACCATCAAAAAGTTTAAAGGACAAAGTGAATGAGGAAAAAAGACCCGACGACTTCCATAGAAGCCGACCACAAGTGTCCATCTTTAAGTAGAGGAGTGAAACATAGACTGTAAATAAATATGGACGGAGGAAAATATCCTCTCACATGAAGCCTAAGCTAGTGGAGCTCCCCCTGGTGGCTGGAGGCTGCAGTGCAGGTCGTACGCTCCACCCCCTCTATGTTAGCGGATGGGCGTTGGGTCAAACTGAAACACTTAAAACATAATTTTAAGTAGTAATTATAATGTTGATGCATGTTCATGTGTCCATTCTTTCATAATAATTTTCGTTTTAGTTCGTTACTTGATGCGACTACCAGTTGCCATGCCAACCGCCCCATAAAAACGTCACCGGTTATTTATTGAATTTTATCTATTCATTTTATGTTTTTTAGTCTGAATTTTAACTGAGTTTCACTTTTTTAAGTTTAGTCTCGTTATTAATTGAATTTTATTTTATCATGTTAGTGTGACTTTTAACTAATTTTAACTTATTTTATTATTTTCTACCTTTTTAGTGGCTTTTAATTGAGTTGTATTAATTTTTATCCCTTGGGTAATTACTGAACTATAATTTACACAGTTATTTTTATCTCTCTCTCTTAAATCTACATGTGTTTGTTTGTTTTGTTCTGTTTTTTTTTTTTTTTTTGTAAAGCACTGTAGGCTGCATCTTTGGTATGAAAATGCTCTGATTGTGACTGACTGATTGTTATAATAATCCACTGAGCCCCTAATGATGCTGTTTACTTGTATACAGAGCAGGAAACTGAGATCAGATCTCAAAGAGCTGCACGAGACACATTTTAATGCAGGAGGTGAATAAAAAGGAAAAAAAACACAATGCGGCAAGAAGCAGCGAGCTCGAGTTCACAAAGTTCTCCGCTCCATGTATGGTGCACATCCAGCTCAGTGCCTCTGACTGTAGTGTGAAATATGCATGCTGCAGCCAGATGACAGCCACACAGACTCTCTATAAGCTGCCTATGACTTATTGACTATAACACGTACACATATACTGCAGGCCACGCCCCCCGTGACTCTCAGCGTTGATGCCGTACAGATCCCTCCATTCATGCTCTCACACAGCAGAGAGTGTATGGGCGGGGCCAGACGTCGCTATGGCAACTGATAGGGTAATGACAACGCGTTATGCAACGGCTCGAACTTTACGTAAATGTCCACGATGCCACAGGGCTGACCTCTACAGCGGAGACAAGGCACACATAAACCAGTTACGGGACATGACCAAAAGTATGTGGACACACCTAATTTTGTTAAGTTTTATTAGGAGGAAACTTTTAAACACCCTTGTCTAGTTTTTGGCCCCAGTCCTGTTTCAAAACCACACAAAGGCAGCTCCTTGAAGAAATAGTTTACCTAGTCTGATGGGACTCTTGAAAACATCTCAGCTCACTGTGCGCAAAGTGGAGCAGATCCCTGCAGCCCGGGGTTCAACATCTGGCGACCAGACGCCCGAGGAGCAGCGCAGGCCCAAGGAATGAGATCTGTTACGGTGTCCAAATACTTTTGCTCTTACATTCTGTTTCAGGGGGCTGCAGAGAACGACTTTTCTCCGACGGTGAAAGGATGTGTGCGCAGAAACGGCGAGCCGAGCCTCCATGACCATATACAGTATGAGAAAGAGACAGAGAGGAGGCAAGAACAGAGAGAGAGTGAGAGGGAGGCCGAGGGGACGAAGACGGAGGGAGGGGATGGAGAGGACGCAGAGACACGAGGGACGGGAGGCAGCGGCGTGGAGAAAGAAAACGGGCAAATAACAGGAAAGAGGGAGCAGGGGAAGGAACGGCACTGACAAAAAAGAAACACAGGGAGGAAGAGGGGAGGAGGAGGTGGTGGGGGAGAGGGGGGAGAGGGGGGAGGGGAGGGGGAGGGCTGCATCTATCTAGCACCTAAAAAGGAAACAGTTGATTTTATTGTTTCCACGCTCATTCGCCGCAGACAAAGAGACGGGAGGAGATATGAAGGAGGGCGAGGAGGTGTCTCATGTAAGAACAAACTAGAATATTGGAAAAGATAATAAAGTTATATCAACAATAAATCTACTGGATGTAGTGAAGCAGCTTCACCTGCTCCATAAATTACATCCAAATTTACTGCTTCATGTTTTTTCCACTTCCCGTTTATGTTGCACCTTCCTCCTCGTGCCTTTAGTCAACTTATAACATCAACACATTTCAATCCCTCCCATATATTTATTTATAAATACATTCATTTTCACGACACAACACATCCTGTTCTTCTTCCTTTTTGCCGTTCCTCAGTTTTCTTTTACTTGCAGCGATTCACTACGTTGAAATTCATATTTTCATTTAGCAAAAGCATCTTAATTCATTTTAAGTCCAGATGTTAAGTCCTTTCTAATACACCAAGACTCACAATAGCCTCGTTTTACACGTATTCATTTTAAACTATATGAGGTACATTATTAAGGCAGTGACCGGGATCCGTGGACCCCTAGTGGTCCACGGTGTAACTGCAAGGAGCCCACGAAAATAAAATATCCTTTAAAATAAATGACATGACATTTATAGAAATGGGATCATTTTATTCAAATGTGACTGAGTCTGACTCTGAGAACTACAGAGCGTATTTTTTTCTCTAATTACATCTGGTTTTTATTAAGAGATCTTGTTCCTGGTTTCATTGTTCAAAGTTATGATGCGTGATGCTGTTAATAACTTAACACAATCTGCATCCAGTTTAAACGAAGAGGCCCCGACTGCTTCAGTGGACATACGCCATTTACTTCTTAATGATGCTCTTATTGTGAAACATCTGTAGGAAGGTGTCAACATGTTCAGGTTAGCGAGTTTAAAGGGGAAGCTGAATGTTGGTGTCAATCAAATTAATGAGTCAGAAAACACCAATGTTCTATGTCTGTGTTATTGTCTCTGTACTATGGTGCAAATGAATAAAAACACTTTGGGTGTCTATCGTTCTCGGCTTTACTCCCTGACCGAGCTCTGTTCCAGTTCATCGTCTGAAGTACAGTTCAAACACGGGCCGGATTAGAACACTTGGCGGGCCTCTTTTGGTCCACGGGCCTTATGTTTGATGATTTAGATGGTCGTAAACCACCTAGTGCGACGTATTTTGTCATGCTGGTGTCCAGACTTCAGTAAAAGTAGAAGTACTTGAGTAGACGTTGAAGTGTTCTTTAACCACCACTGTACTTGAGTGTTGCAATTAGTTCATTTAAAGATTTACTACTCAAGTACTGAAAGTAAAAGTACAAGTAGCTAGTGTCTGACCAAACCGCCTCAACCATACTAGGCTGTTGAAAAACCTCGTTTCCATGGTAACGGTTGCTAGGACCGTTACCATGACTGTGACTGGACAATGACTGTTTGGGGGCAGGGTTTTGCGAAAGGTCAATTGTAACAAATAACGATGCAGCTCATAAAAAATGTATCAGAGTAAAAGTATTAAACACATCAAACTCAATATGTAGAGAAGTCAAAGTGGAAGTAGGAGGAAAACTAATACTCCAGTAGTGAAGTACTTTGTTACAATACATCTCTGGTGGTGTAAGAGAAGATTTAAAATCCACCGTCCATGAACCAAATATCATAACCAGACGTCCAGTGACAGTGGAGACGTTTCTCCTCTAACTCAGGAGGCGGAGCTGAAGAAGCCACTGGGAGGAGTCGCTGAAACATCTTCAGGAAAACCAGACCAGACCAGACGCCTTCGCTTCCTTCAACTTTGTTTTTAGACGCAGCACGAGACGGACCCACAAACATCCATCAGCCCCTTTACATAAATACAGCCATAAACCACACGGTCGTGAAACGATATCGACCGAGAGGATGAAAGAAAGCACGCGCCTTTAAACGGTCGGCCGTAAAGTGGGACGACATCTTAAAAGACGTAAATCTACGTCAGACTCTCGGAGCTCAGGAAGTCGGGGTCAGTGCGAGTTGTTTTTGGCCGGTGGAGCCGCTCGCTCTTTAAAAACCAAGGCAGAGACAGTCACGACACAAACTTCAACATATTCTATGTTTAGAACATCTCCATGTGAAGCCTTGTTCTATTCTCCTTTTTTTTTTTTATTAGTTTTTTAATCTCTCTGCTTCCTGCACACATTATTTTATCTCATCTAAGAAGAGTCCAGAGACTTTAGTTTTGCTATGAAAGCTATGAAAGTGTCTTTTAGTGTATTCCTTCCCTCAGGGGAGTACCAGGGGTACGCCGATCAGGCATAACATTATGACCACCTCTCCAGAACAGTTGTGACTCATTAAAGAATCGACGTGGGCCTTCTGAGGGTCTCCTGTGGATCATCCCACAGATACTTGATCAGTTTGGGATCCAGTGGATTCAGAGGCCAGATCGACTCATTATACAAATAAGTAAAATAACTGGAGACTCTTGATGTTATTTGTGGCTTCAAAAAACTTTTTCTGTGAAACTAATGTTGGCAAGTTGTTTTAAAATAACTTTATTCCAAATTAAATTCAAGCTAATGTTTGCAAATGACAGCAATTTAAAGTAAACAGAGATGTGCTTTTTCCCCCTCTACGTAACATTAACTTACGGAGCTAGAACCGGTTAGCCGTTAGCTAACGCCCGGTTAGCCGTTAGCTAACGCCATCAGCAATGGGTTTTAGCTGTAAGTCGGTCATGCACTGATAAAAATATGGTGCTTCTTCCATCTACTTAAAAAACTTTTTGACTTACAAAAGAAAAGTGAGTTGAAAAACTTTTACTTTTGCGAGTAAAGTCAACCTGCAAAAATCAATTGACTCTAGTTAAATAATTAATGTTGTATCAACAAAGACTACTCTTCTTTGGTCCACGGGATGAAATGATGCAAAAAGCTGCCTTGCTTTTTTTTAAGTAGATGGAGCATCATATCTGTGCCAGGCTGCTGCCATCAAGGAGTGTCATTGCTACGGGGCTGGGGGTGTCTGGTCTGGTCTAGGTAGGTGCTAAGTATCTAAAATATCATCCACGTGAATGAATCCAGGTCCAAAAAGTTCCCCAGCAGAACAATTAATTATCACGTTGAGATGTTGTTCACATCTCCTCGTCAGTGGTCATAATGTTGTGGCTGGTCTGTGGATACGAAACAAGACTCAGCAGCTGAATCTGCAAAACGCACACATTCATTTCACGAAATGGTGCAAACACATGGTTACCGTTGGGTGACGAGTTCAGGTCAGATTGAAGTCAGAGCTCTGCACGTATGGAAACACACAGTTGACCCTAAAGGAAACGCCCAAGTACCCCCCCCTCCCCCCAGGGGGGTGAGGCCGACGACATGAACACACACACAGTTGGAGGGAGCAGGTGTTTACAGTGACAACACGCTGAGTCAGGCCCGACACTCTCCTCCATGCAGGTAGAAAACACACACAGAGGAAGAAGCTCCTGTTTGTCACCACACACTGAAGCTTTGCGTTACATGGTTTTGAATTTCAGCGCAGTCAGCTGATTCACCGCGCTGACACAACAAGCTCCTGCAGAAACGTTGAGAAGTGGCCGTTTGATTCCAGAGAGGAGGACGTGATGACGTAGCCCCGTCGGTTTTTCCTTCTCCTCACAAACAGACAAACATCTACAGTTTCCTCCTGCGTCTGACGTACGACCCCACAGAGGATCATGAAACCGTTTCCTATTAAACACATTTAAGTCAGATTTCGCTATAAAATGATTTATGGCCACGGTGTCGCACGGTGTCGGAAAAAACGGGTCTAACTGTGCTGGCTCCGGTTCCACTGAAACCTGGTTGTGGGTCTTTGTGGAAAGTCTCAGTTTACGGTTCGACCGCATGAAACGAGTGAGGAAATGAAGGCGCTTCATTAGAGCAGCCACTTCAGTGGAGCACAGATTGATTTGAGTTAATAAATGATAGTAAAGGAACCAGATGGACACGGGTTAATGGTTAAACGCCGACCGGTGCTTCTACTGTACTACTCTCCCTCGTGTTCTCCTGAAGCTACAGCTGCTTTTTCTTCTTAGGCCACGTACACACGTACGAAAACGTTGCAGAACTGCATCTAGTGGTAGAAAGGCTGTAGTAAATACCCCAGACCTATGTGTGGCGCTGTTTCTGCTGGAGACCTTATCCAAAAAACTGGAGAAAGAGAGGCGGCACGTCAACCCTGCACAATGTACACAATCTTACAGTCCAGATTACCGTCCGTAATCCTTTTAAACTCATGGTAGTGGTGGGTTTATATTGGACGTAGCCGACCAACAAGGGTCAATATCTGCTGCAGCACAACCTGTAATCCACCATTTATGTTGTTGTTGTATGAAACAATTATTTTTTTCGATTCTGACAAACTGTATTATCACATTGGACCTAAAACTACACTAAAACCATAAAATTTGAGTAGGAAAATTGCAATTTTTGACTGTGAAAACCACAAACATGTTTAAGCAACGATTTTTTACTTAGAATGCAAATCTATAAAGTGTAACTTTCAAAGGCTTATGTAGAAATTTCGCAAACAACAAAGCTATTCATAGCTATTACCATTAAAATGCAGGGAATGCATCACACATTTCTGTACAACTATTTACAACCATTTACAATACAATAAAAAACCAGGTGCAACAATAAGTAATAAAGTCTAAAAGTCTCAAATCTCTGTCTCTGTGCCTGCAGTCGCTCCATAGACTGAATGTAGCGTCACTCCCACAACTTTTCCGTCTTCCTTAGCAACCATTGACACATCATTTCCTGATTGGTTGATGAGATGCATTTGTGCAGAAACAGTTAAAAGTAAAATGCTAGCAGGTGGAGATCGCTAGCTAGTGTTTTGCTTTTCTCCCATGTACCAGACACGCACCAACATGATGGCAATATTCAGGAAAAAGTGTGGCGTAAGTTACGTATGATATGTCTAGTTTTACTTGGCCTATCAACACAATTTAAAAACTGGTGTTTAGGTTGAAGTCATCATTTTCTACAAATGTTGAGACGGAGACTCGGTGACGCTGCGTCTTGCTGCTACATCGTCTTAAATTGGTCGCGTGATTCGGTTTAAGTTCGCCATAAACCACAACCACGTCAATGTAGAGTCAGAACACCTTCGTCCTCTTTTGTTTCAACATCAAAACACACAAACAACAAAAAAACAATGAAGAAGACGACTACTACTTATTTTTTGGTTGGCTAGCGTCAATGCTGCCAAAAAGCTAAGACGAATAAATCATCACTCAATGCTACCAACAACAAAATGACTGAACAGAATCTGTGGAGTCCACTCAGACAAAAGCTGCACCAACGCTGCAACATTTAAAAGAAGAGAAAAGTGTCCTGGAGACAAATCTTCCAGAGCGGGTTAGTTTAGTTTATGACCAGAACATTTCTGGAGCAGAGAACACAAGGTACGAGCTCCTCTCTCCACACTACGTTAACTCTGACTGAAAGACAGATTCATTGGACTGAATCCAGTCGACTTTAGGAAGCGACGGGGGGAGGACGCTTAAGACATTTAAGATTAGATCAGGGCTGAATATTAAAAGATGGTAATCAGATCTGGGGCAGACAAAGCTTGTCCTCAGAGGAACCTCGATCACACTGATGCTTCTGCCGCCGACACAACATCAACTCAGACGTCTTCCTAATTCCTCGCTATGATTTAAGTTCAATGTTCATTTAAGCTCCAGCTCCAACACAGATAGTACCCATGATGCCCTGCTGCTGCTGCTACCACCACCACCGGTATGAACCAGGTTACATTACTGCTGCTGTCTGAAGATCAACTACACAAACAGGACAAACCAAGGTCCATTTAAAAAGTTTGCTTCAGGAGAAAAAAGACAAACAGTGAAGCGAAAAGAACCGTGAGGCATTTCTCCAATTAGGCTAATTACATTAAGAAAATCAGCTCCCACACACACACACACACAGACACACACAGACACACACTCGCCCCTAAAACCACTGCAGAGGAGGCTTGTTACTCACCGAGCATACCAGGCAGCAGGAATAAAACACTGACACAGCACTCAAACTCAGCTTCATGCTCCTCTCAGACGAGCCACCGTCCTCGCCTGTGATCCTTCTGTGTGTGAAAACACTGGTTGCTTATTCCCCTTTGGCAGGAAACACACACACACACACACACACACACACACACACACACACACACACAAACACGCACACACTCAATTAACGCGCACACTCAAAGACAAGCAGCTTATTAGTTTCAAAGAGGAGCAGGTCGACCTCCTCTGCACAGACAAAGGGCTGAAAGGTGTCTGCTGACATTAAGCTACTGATGCTAGCTTTGTTGTTAACACACACACACACACACACGCACACACACACACTCTGCAGAAGTGGATTGGCAGGAGATTGCTTCACTGTGTACCTTCCACTTACAGCCAAGGCAAAAAAAATAAAAATAAACAGCTTTACACCTGAGTTCAGTATCTGCATGTTTGTATAAAAAACACAACCCCCCTCCCCTCCTGTGAGTTGGTACGGTCCAACCTGCCTCAACACGCTGCCCGGCGACATCAGCAAAACCAAACAAATTGGTTTGTTTGTCGGCGGACTTCACAGTGAGGTGAGGAAGAGGACTCACAAACACAAACACACACATCCCTACGGGGTTGTCCTCATATCCCCGGCCTCCTTCCTCTTCTTCTTCTTCTTCTTCTTCTTCTTCTTCTTCTTCTCTCCTTCGAGATGCGTTATTCCCACCTCTAGTGGTTACCGTGACAATAACTGCCAACAAAACAGGACGCAATGTGGCAAGAAATTAATATTAATGTGTCACTGTGAATATATTCACAGATATTTACTGAAACATTTATGGTTACACTATAAAACGGCCAGATCTCCTTTTTTGTTTTGGTTTTCACTATAGGACACACCAGGTACTAATGGTGCGTGCCATTTACCTCGGAGCGTGGGATTCAGCACTGGGAATGACGTCACATCCAAGTTATCTGCGTTCCAGTTACAGAAGTCAGAAAAATTCCAACTCGGAAGCCGGAAATTCCAACTTCTGAGTATAAATGGAACGCACCAAAACTACACTGCTGGAGTGTTGAAGTCCAGTGAAGGCAACTGAACTTGTTGAGTTTCTTGAAGACATTTCATCCAAGTCTTCAGGTCTAAAAGACCTAGTAAAAACCACTATCTGCAGAGGACACGGATCATTCATTCATGCATTCATTCATTTTCTGTTACTGCTAGTCCTCTGGAGACTCATGGGGTGGTACTGGAGCCTATCCCAGTTTTCATTGTATCAATGAAGATAGGGTACATTCTGGACAGGTCTGTCATCTAGCAAAGAGAGGACCAGCGTAGAATCACCAATGAACCTAAAGAGCATGTGAGGCATCAGTGTCAACCACCACCAGACCTCCTCACGGATCTTGGACCTTGGATCTGTCTTGTAAAAAATAAAAATAGAAAAGGAAGGTTGTGGAAGAAATAGACAAAGATTTTCCCCAGAGAAGGATCCACTATGGATGAAAGGCTGCCACCAAGAGGAACTTCCTCATCAAAAGACGTCTCTAAGACATGTGTTTGACAGCTGATGTCTGAAGTGGAAAACAAAAAATTGCCAGGATCAAGAATCTAACTGCTCGTGAAAACTCGTATTTGGTGCAAACACAACCTCGTTCCTTCAAACATGTTCCTTGAATTTCTCTCAGCTCAGAGGAACATATCTACATATTCCCACGCTCAAAAAGACAAAGGCTCAGCCTGCATGTTTTCTAAAAGTGGACATTATCGCGGCTAATTATCCACGCGCCGCCATTCTCAACATGCCTCTAGACCACTAGAAAATCCAAACATTTCCCAGATTCAAAGCTCCGAAGCTCAGGGGAACTCGACCATACAAATGAGATCATTCTGGAGCAAAACAAAACCCTCCGGAGTGATTTCACTTCCTGCAGAAGAAGTGAAAACAGAGACAGAAAAAGATACATGGGTGGTCGAGATAGACAGTCGGAGGTTTATGTTTGTTCATCTCTCGTGACCCGAGAGGCCGGAGGTTTTTCTCACGATGGCGAGATTCAACAACAAACTGACCTACATGTCTGAGGGAAAGTCCCCGTCTTCTGGGTGGACGTCTTGTGACTGGAGCGGACCGAGTGGAGGATTCGGGTCACGGATCGTGAAGCCGATCAGCCGAAGCCGAGTGTCATGTGTCGGTTTGCAGCGGATTACAGCATCGCTTCGATTAAAAACACATTTCAGCGACTACTTTGACGAGGCTTTTGCCAGACTGGAGCATGACTTCAACAGAGGGTTACATCCTCTGCAATCATCATGGGAATTCTGTGAATGTCTTATCTGAACATGACTAGAGATGGGATTTAAGACTCTTGGATGTTGTGGATCTGTTACTGAAAAGAACTGTCTCATTTTCATATTTATGTGTATTTAAGATGTCAGCCTGGGGGCAACTTATATTATCCTCAAAATAAGCACGGTGGAAGGGAAGATTTGGATCAGACTCATAAAAACTCAGATATCCCACCAATACATGTTCTCTCTGAGTCTATCAGATGCTTTATTTGTCAGGTGAGAAATTCAGTAGACATCTTTGCTCTGACCAGGAATTAAACACTACACGTGTAGTTCGTTTTAAAGAGTCGGTCTTATGTTCAGTTCGTTTGTGAATGTCACAACTCCAATCAGACCCAAAGAATGCCTCGACACATGCAGAACAAACACTCTGAACAAACTTCAGTCCATCATGAGTGTACCTTAAAGAGGTGAGGTGCATCCTGGTCAAGTAAAGCCACATAAAACACTTCCACTTCAGGCTTGCTTAATCCGTCCGGAAGAGGAAGTTTTAAGGCACCGTGCAATTTGCCGGGAGGATTTTGTGTCCAGATTTGGTTTAAATTTGATTACAAAGTCCGACCACCTCCGTGCGCGGCGTCTGATCTGATCACAGGGGGTTTTTCTGCCTTGCATTAACATACACTCTTCCTTATCCAGATAACATACCGAAAGATACAGAACAAACAGACGACATCCTGCAGCCGGTAACATAAAATCCTGGCGACTGTGCAATCAGAGCTAATCATGTGTGCGCTGTATTTTCATATCTTAAGTCAGAGAAGCCGAGGGACACGAGGCGTTTCAGATGATATGTGAGAGCGTGCGTCTGTGTCTGTGTGTCGCCAGCAAACCAGGATCATGCACCCAGTAAAAAAAAAAAAAAAAAAAGAAAAGAAAAAAGTGCCTACAAAAGAGAGTCCCGAAATAGAACAGGATAACCTTTGATACTCAACACCGCTGAGGTCCTGCCGTATCGACACACCGAGGCTGCACCTGTGCTGCAAGTAGAGCTGGCTGTCAGTCAGATGATATTTACCTTGAGGGCTGAGACGGCGACAGTTAGACTTCTGACAAACACATAAATCACACAAACAAACTCTTCGCGACTGTATCTCACTTACATCTGCACTGGCGGTTTATCCAGAGGAAAATGACTCAATCGGCACGACAACATGCTAACCCGCCTTAACCGAACATGACCTTTGACCTCCGTTTGAAGAAAGTGGGTCAAGTGAAAATTACACGTAATAACGGTCTCATTTAAGGACCTAAAAATGTTCCTTTTAGTGCCTTTTTTTTAAAAAAAAAACCTGCGTCACTCGTCAGACTAGACTAAATACACCTTTTTATAAACAATACCTATAATATACATAATAACAACTGGAGTAATTTACAATGCAAGACAAAATGGAGCCAAAAAAACCATCCCGAGGAGGCTCCTGAGAGTCTAGTTCAGCCTCTGCATGAACCAGTCGCGCCTACTCAGCCTCAAATGGACCATAGATCCATGGAGCTGTGGTCCTGCTAAGAGACTTACAGGAAGCAGTTTGGAGAAACCAATGAGCAAAAACTGCAACATAAAAAAGTTGTAAGGATGGAAGAAGTGCTTAAATTCTGTTCCTCAAAAAAAAACTTCCCCCTTGACCTCCATTTGAAACAAGCAACACAATAACGGCCTCATTTCAGGACCTACAAATGTTCCTTTTGGGGGAGTGGGTTGAAATCCGGCGGCTCAAGATAAAAGATCATCTCTTCCTTCCTTTTCTTAAGCCTAAATGATGTCAATTAATCTCCAAATCCATCATCAACCACATCCAAGACGAAGCAAGGAACCACCGGAAAGCTTCCGAGGTAAAAGAAGGATCGGAGCTAGAACCCAATACAAGCTGGCACGTGAAAAAAAACAAACACATGATGCACCCCATCGCAGGGAAGATCTGACAGAGATCACTTCAATGCAGCGTCGATATCCTGCAAAGTGCAGCGTTATCAGGGGAGCTGGTGCATTTCACACGCCTTCGAACAAAAGCTGCTGGGGGAGAAAGAAAATGGGGATTTAATGCCCTGTTAGACTGTTAGGTTTAGGAGAGAGAGGGCGAGAGGCAGCCTTATCAAACCCAGCTAAAAGCTACTTAGAAGGAGCCCACAGAAGTGACCACCCAGACCTGAAATAGACGCACATTTCCCAAATTGCACCATGTGTGAACGGAGGCCAGGCCAGACTCACCTCTGGCTCATTTAGAAGAACACGACGCCGCTTCAGTCGCAGCAATTTTCTGCCAACGGACCAAAACGCTGGGTTTATTACGCCTTATAAAATGTCGACGTCTTGCCAAGTCTTTCTGATTGGACGTAGGAGGTTGCTGTTTTGGTCGACATTCTCTGGAAAGGTTTCTGCCTCGGGCCTGTTTGTTTTTATTCCTCTCTGTCAGGAGAATAACCGTTCTGTAAGACAAGAGTGTAACGGACTTCTCTTGGAGTTGTTTTGAGTGAACCTGGGACAGCATGGCTCTACTGACGAGGGTTTACTACAGGTGCTGCAATTTCTCCATTGTGAGACAAATAAAGGTTTTTCTATTCTATTCTAACAAGTCAAAAATAGAGGATGAAAAGAAAAACATATTGACCAAAATATCTAACAGCTTTTTGTCAGTTTAAGGGCTACAATGATGTATCTGTGACACTTTAGCTCCATTAAACTCAGTCAATGTTACTTGCAACTGTTAAGAAGTTCTGCACAAAACTGACATTTTGTTTTATAGTAAAAGGAAAGAAGTTTTCTCTTGATGTGGGATGCAGGGGCTACACCTAGACGACACAAACAGGGTATTTGATGGCTGAATGAAGAAAGAACGGCTCCACACCAACACATCTGTGAAGTTTCTCAGTCATCAAAGTCAAGGTTTGTCCAAAAAGGCAACTAGACTTAGAAATGAAGTAGCTACTCGGATGAAACGTCTTCTCAAAAAACTCTAAGGGCTGTTGGAAGTTGAGGTCTGAATAGGAAACTCTGTGAATAAAAAACAATCAGAAGGGTCCGGCTTCAAGCTGTGAATAAGGTTGAAGCTTCTTGCGGACAGAAGTTAAGACTGTATCGTCAATAGACGGCAGATTACATCTCAGTCCACCTCAGTTCCTTTACTCCTCTTTCAAACCATCTGACTTCTCTGGCTAAGATTTGGACGATCATATCTCCAAAGGAGCGTCCTTTGTCTTTCAGGTGGAAGTGGACCCTGAATCATCTCCTGATGTTGCGTTTCTGAATGAGTTGTTAGGTTTCCCCAACGTACGAGTCTGTATGTTCCTCACTGCACTGAACAACTCCTCTGTTTCTGCCTGGGTGTTTTGTCTTGAACAACGCGGTACGACCACTTAGCTTATCTTGTTTTAGCATTTGACACCCGGTGAAAAAAAGTTCCTGCCTACACTGACCACAGAAGAGGACGACACCCGGTGCACAACGCGGTGAATTGCGCGACCTCACAAACCAAGAAGCCGCCTTCCAGGCCAACAAAGTGGTGAGCAAACACACCCGGGGAGAGACCGCACAACAACAAAAAGAGCCAGAAATAAACTAGACTTTTACTCAAAGTGACTGTGAGTGAGCGTGATGTCTTTGGGTGTGACGTCAGTGCTGGCGGCTTGTTCCTGCTCGTGGATTCCTGAGTTTGGCTTTGAGGTAAAGCACTGAAAAGATTTGGACCGGAGTGAGAATGTGCACTCAACTACCTAAGAGAAAATCTTCTCTGGGCAAAACACTGGCTTGGTTTGGCAGACGTATTGACAGCTGTTGTTGTACTAGGCAGCTCCCATGCAGACACGCACAATGTGGAGGTGAGATATAAGGTTAGGGCTCCATGAAATGCTGCAGTATCCTAACAAACACTATGCAAAGCAATCAATAGCTGCCTGCTCCTGTGCACCTACTGTACATCCCATCAATAACAGTCCTGCACGCACAACAAAAAGAAAAGGCTTCCTCTTTAATTCAATTACATCCGCCAGCTGCAATCTGCAGAAAAGGAGGAGGAAGTGGTGACCCGACCTGGACTATGGCTCTTGGAGGAGCTGACTGTGATCTCGGGAGGGGGTGTGGGGGGGATTGAACGGCTGAGCAGCTGCGTTAGCCAGGAAACGTAGCACAGAGCTCCAGCCGTCATTCCCTCGTGGGTGTAAGAGTACGACGCTTTGTGAGTGTTGCTTTTATTCCAGTTGTGGCAGAATTACAAATTAACCTTTTGGTTTTAATTCCCTTTATGATTCTGGTCTCAAAGCGCCAAGTCACATCCTAAACATCTACCTACGTCCGTGAAAACCATTTGTAGCCACGCGCTCGTCAGTGTGGCTCACTGTAAAAACATCACGATGAGTCCGAGCCTCCTCCGTTAACCTTTCCTGGACGGGGTCCATCCAGATCCAAAACAATCGATTGGAAAAAAAATTGCAGTAGATGGAGAATCAGTCAAAAATACTCAAGCGGAAACACGTGACTACCAAGCGGACCAATCACAGCTCTCTAGTTTAATTTCTGGGGGAATGATCAATGTTGTCGATCATCACAAGGTTCCACACAAAGAAACAGGAACTTTTAGCCTCAGGAGCTGGTTTCAAGGAACGTTAATGTTCCTTTAAACTGTTGGTTTTCTGCATTTATATTATGGGAGGTTCGGAAAATTTGTCCACTATACATCAGCCAGGTGGCGCTGTTACCATTACAAATGGATGAACTTCCTAATATGGAATCATGGTGACTGTAAACAGAAATACAGTACAGCACGAGTTTTAATAGGGTTTGCCTCTGCAGAACTTTCCAAAATAACCAAGGTTAGCCAAGTTGTCCAAAGCGAGAAGACCTCACGGTTTTTCCATAAGCTCTTTGATGTTGCTTCTACCTTACATTTAATGGCTACTGACATCAGTAGACCAGCTAGAGAGCTGACTGCAGACCAGCAGCATGTGAACAACACAGGTGAAGATGTGGTTTCAACCTCTGATGAAAACATGTGGCAGTCAGGTGGATAACAGTTCAGGAACCAGGAGTTTCTGGGTCCTCGTGTCTGGAAGCGGTCAGAGAACCTGGGTGGGGTCGGAGACTATTGAGACTCTCTGCAGCCACCGTCCCTTAACGGATCCTTTGGACAATAAACAGAAAGCGTTGCGCTGCAGCAGACGGATGTAGAGGGCGTCGCTGGAAAAGAACACGTGTGCCCAGTTAGCTCTCACTGAATAAATAAAGCCACAGGTTAAAAGCGATCGTAAGCCCCTCCAGAGCCGGGCTTAGAAGTAGGAGCTCGCGTGGGGATTTTATTTTTTTTTTTTCCTCTCAGTTCTGGATTAAATCACTGGCCACAATCACAGCTGACCAGGATCTCGCATCCTGCAGATTATATTATCCACACACCGTCTCGGTCAAATCCTCGCACACTATTAGCTTTTCACACCCAGATCTTACTTATGAGCGGCTCCTCCTGAATGCTCATGGGAATTAAAGTATCTCCAGCCAGAAATCACAGGACCAGTGCCACGCTGTTCGGCTGCCAAATGGCATTCTGGGTAGTAACGTGAGCCATGAGGCTGCAGCCGCTGGTCAGCCTGAGACATCTGGGCTTTGCCTCTCGCTGCAGCGAGTTATTAAAGCTAGAAGTAGAATAGATTTGACAAGCTGCTGCTTAGGTTTCACCCTCAGCCTTTGTCTTTTACCTCTGCAGGAAACAAATGACATGAAGTAAAATGATCTGCAGAAGAAAAAAAAGGACCAAAAGCTTAGCTTAGCTTTACAAAAGCATTTTATACTGTATACTGAGCCAATTTTCAATCAGACTGAGCTGTAACAGATTCAGCTTTTGTAAAATGTTAATCCTCTTATATTACTCACTATATCTAGATTCATATTAGAGTTTAAAATTTGCTTTCAACAACAATAACAATGACGTGAGTTCTCTGTACAAGTAAAACATCTGAAGAGCTGCCTACACGTTAGTACGATGTGAACTATTGGAATGCAATATGCCTCGTGTATCCAGATCAATCAGAACTGATCCGACCAGAGGGAATTTTCAATCCTATTGAACAGGAAAATCTGACCAACATACAGTCTACGAGGCAAAACTAGTCGGCCAGAGGGTTGGATTTGCAAAAATGACACAAGACAAGCAATCCTCCAAAGAAAGAAACTGCTGTTCCTCATTTGTTTTAGCAAGAGAAGCAAGAAGACAGCAAAGTTCCCAAATTGCACATATATTTTTTTAAAGGATTAAATGTTAACATTCTCCTGATTTACGTCTTTGCCCTAAAACAAATGGAACAAATATGGCCCCCGAACTAAAACGAGTGGAAACTGTTGATGTGCTGGTTTCTCTCTGGTTGGAGTGAATCTGATCTCTTTGACCATGTCTGCTCCACGTGGGGTAAAAACATCATGAGACCAGTTTCCAGGAGGTAGAAAAACAAAAGATGAACCAAAGCTGGAACCAGTGTGGATTCGTCTAAACCTCACTGCAGCTCACAGGCTCTGTTCTGAGTGATGTTTTTAGAGCATGGATCATTTATGTCCCACGTCTTCATTTTCCAGCTGACTGAAAGCACTGACTCCGTATTATGTTTCCTTAACAAAATGCATCTGGTAAGATTTAATATTAATTTACAGGTTAATAACAGACAGACGATCAAACTTCTCCTCTAAAGTGAAGCCAAAGCAAGTAGAGCTCCCCCTGGTGTCTGGCTGCAGTACAGGTCATAAGCTCCGCCCCCTCCATGTTAGCGGATGGGACTTGGGGCGAAATAAAACCTTTTTCAAGGATGGTTTCAGTCATTTTAGGTAGTTAATATAATGTTGATGCATGTTCAAGTGTCATTTTTTTTTTTAGATAAATTTCTTTTTATCCAGACTCTGACTTAAAAGTCACAAGACGACATTGCCTATGTCACTGCCAATAGCGTCACTAGCATCACAAGGAAGTGGCAAGATGAATATCGGCTAAAAAGGGGCCATGTAAACCTATTTTTACTACTAGTGTGGGATTATTCTACAATATTTACTCATCATCACAGTAAAATAGTCCAATCTACTGCATTAATTCCTCTCTCAACCAGTAGAAAACGTTGTGAACACCTGTTTGTAGATGCAGGGCTTAAAGTATTCTGGCACCGCGCCATTAAAAATACAACAGATCAACGTGTTGATGTGGGATATTGTCAATGGAGCGAGAATAACCAGCTTTCCCTCTGTAAACTAGCATCACCCGCCAATCAGAAGTAGGAGGGTTTGGATAATCCAGCTGCGACTGATGCTGCGTTCAGGACAACTTGGGGAAAAAATGAGCTCTGAGTTGTCAAACTGAGAAATTACAGCTTCCAAAATAAAAATAAATAGCTGCTGCACATATTTTAATGTTAACGTGAAGACTATGATACTGGATGTTCTCCCCAGAAAAACGTTCAGGCTCAGGATTAGTTTTTTATGGAACATACGGTCAGAATTTTTTTTAAAAATACCGTGATCTACATTTCTAGCCCTACAGTCTATGGTTAATGATAATAAACTTTTCTCGCACTGACATTGATTTATAGTGCAGAATAAGAAGGACGTTTTATTGGCCTGATCTTAGGAGGTATGAGGGTTCACGTTCATAACCTCAAGCAGATGCCACAGACGTTGTCTCCTTATGAGCCTGAAGTTCCCACAACCTGCTGGTCATTCCAGCTGACAGACGCCTGTGCACCTTTCCTTCCTCTCTCCTCTTTCCCTCCAGGACCAAACTGCTCCTGAAGACCCATCTACCCACCTAGATTCCCATGTGCTGCCGTGGATGTAGCTGCAGCCCTGCTTCGTGAGGCGCGCGCGTTGCCTCGTCGCTCCACCCAGGAGGAAATACCAGCGTGTGCTGCTAAAACAATGTGGTTTTAATCTGAGCACAGAGAGAGAGAGAGCGGCCCTTTAAAAGCAGCTCTCGGTCTCTCAGGAGTTTTCCTGCACCAGGAGACGCTTTCAATCCTGACGATTAATCAACCTCCTGTTTCTGATCATCATCTCCCTGCCTACGCCTGCAGCTCTCACAACGGACAAATGTATGGACGCGTGTTTAAATGCTGGGACATTTAAATACTTTAAATTCTGGACTCAGTGTGAAGGACATTAAAGAGTAGAACTGATACCTTACCGTGTCCTTTCCTGCCGTTTTATTTTCGTCTCGTGTTGAATAACTGTCTGCCGGAGACGCCACGCTGACCTCCCCGAAGCCAGACAAGAGTCTTAGGGCTTTAGTTTAATAATCATAGTTTTATTTCCCTCCTTTCACCACAGGATGACAGCACCGGCGCTCCATCCATCACCATTTTACTTTCAAAAACGTTTCTATAAACACGAATCACAATACAACACCCATCAGCACGTCCACCTTCACGGCCCGGGCTGAGAGAGAAGAAAAACACCGTCATTTCCTACAGCGCTGACCAGATTTAAAGCCGTGCGGCAGCAGAAATGTGAAATCCAAGGGCGTAGCTGCTAAAAGAGCCTGATGCGACCACAGGAACTGGGCGTGAAACGCTGCAAAAGCTCTGATTTACTGAAAACGGGGGTCTGGCTGCAGGGTGGAGGAGATCTGAGGTGAAATAATGGGTTTCTTGTAGACTCTGCAGGGACGTAGCATTAGCATTAGCACCGGCTGTTAGCGTGATATATAAATATTGGATATTAAAAGTGCTGGAGACTGAAACATGTTGTGGAGTAGAAAGTTTCAGGGTCAAACTGCTGCAGTTCCACATATGAAAAGTGAAGCTGCACTAAAAAATAAAGTCAGTGAAGAAAGTATTAGGGGTTGTCGGGGCCGTGGCTGTGATCTAATCATCACCACGGCAGAAAAATCAACAGGGTCCAAGTGATTGTTAATGGAACATGTCGACGTGATGCTTCAGTCTGACACCCAGCGCTGGTGGCTGGTTGCGGTGTGTCGATAGGACTATAAATCAAAGTGGAGACGGGTTTTGTCGGCGCTCCTCTGATGCGGTGAAGCGTCAACGATCGTGTTTGGTTCAGCGGTTTATTTTCAGCAGATGACGACAAAACCTCAACGAGTGTTTGAGCAACGCGCCCGCGCTCGGCTCGGTTCAGAGTGTGATAAAGTAAAACCACTTTCTGAAGGCACCAGCGCCAACCGCCACGACGCAACCATGTCGCCTGTAAACACCTGAGACCCTGCGTCCTCATATGGGGATGTTGAGTTTTAGGTGTGTAGGTGTAAGAACATGATAGCGGACATTAAAGTGGATTCATTCTGCAGCCGATCATAAAACCTCATCACATTTTACAGTTTAAACTTCTTTTTTTTTTCTAGTTTCTAGTTTGATATTACAGGCAAATTCTATCAGAACTATCAGCAAGTTCTTGCTAATTAGTAAGAACTCGATTGAAGACATTATTCATTATTTGCAATTCTGCTTTTGCACAGAAATGTTCAGACATGAGAATTAACATATTTTGTTGCATATTGGTAACTTTATTATGATACTGAGTGAAATAATCCACACATGAGGACGTCATTTTCTTCCAAAATCTACTTCCTGTTCAAAGACGATGCTCTTTATAGTTCGTAGGTTCGACAATCCCTAAAAGTGATTAGCAAACAAAAGCTCATGTCTCAGGGGGTAAAGCACAAGAGGAAGAGTAACAGCAACATTCTGGCATAGAGTTGAATAATTTTAACAGCCCAACGAATAATTAGCAATGAGCACGTTGTGCAAAGACAAAAGAAGCTCGAGAGTTAATTGATTTGAAGGAAAAAACGAGATGTGAATAAGCAAAGATATTTCCAGCTTACATTTGTCTGTGCAAGATTAATATGAGAAGATGATGATGAATTTGCAATTCATTAATACACAGGACGAGATGTTACGATCCCTTGTGCTTGTGTGTTTTGAGACAAAACTCCTTTAGACGCCCAGTCCAACTGGAAAACCAACCAGCAGATCAGCGGTCAGCTACTAACTAGCCTAGAACTAGCCTAGCCTAGCCTAGCCTAGCCTAGCCAGCAGCAGTAGGTAATAGAGGTGATGGGACATTCAACTACACTTCAACCAACACCTCTCCCTTCTGCTAAGATCAGAAATGATGCAATTTAAGGTGAGACACTACAGGTGAACAGGGTCCAATGTTTAACTAATGGATATCACCATGAAACAGTTGGTTACTTATATAAATACAATCAAGGTTTCTGTGAATTTATATTTAAACATGCGCTAATTTGCAAAAATTTCCAGAACAGAAATCTGAATAATGGTTAAAGTGGGGTTCAAAATTAGTTTAGAAAGTCGACTTTTAGCAAATTTAGGAGAGAAACTAGAGGCACAACACAGACAAAGTGTAGTTAAAAGTAATTAGTTTGATAGGAGACACGTTAATGAAGCAAAATAGCAAAAAAAAATCTCTGACCAGTGGGTGAAAAAAGTGTGTTTTTGCTGCCATGTGGCGCCTTAAAAAGTTTAAATCTCTGCAGCTTTTTATCAGCTAAAATCAGATTTAGGTTCTAAATCCAGGTTCCAGGTTCTCTGGACAAAACTCCAAATCACCAGCTCCTAATTCAAGAGAAATCGTGGCAACGTTGTTCTAAAAACAAAAACAAATGGATGAACCGGTTAATGAAGACACAAACCAATCATAATCAGCTGTTGCAATGGCTGAGGACGTGGATGTGTACATGCTGCTCTGCTCTGAAAGCGGCTACAAGTCTGGAACTAATTAAGACAAATACTCCAGAAAGTCCAACATAGTTTGAATGTTTAAGGACTTACAGCATAATAAGTTGTACAAAATAAAGGCTCGTCCCATTCTTTCTTTTTTCCTGTAATTTCACCACATTAATAACAACAACGTCATCCTGCAAACATGCATTCCTGAGATTGGACCCTGGCGACGATGCCGGGGGCCCAGAAGCCTCAGGTATCTATGCCTTAGTAATACACACACACACACACACACACACACACACACACACAGCTGGTGCTTAACCACCTCTAGTGACCCCAATCGTTCCAGCTGTGCAGATTGAGTTTCCACAGCATCTGTGCCGGCCACATGTGTGTATCTAACATGGCTAATATGGCTAATCCCTGGACACACACACACACACACACACACACACACACACACACACACACACACACACACACTCTCAGTCGGACCACGGGTGGTTGCATCTGCAGTGGTGGGCGAATATCAACAAACCAAATCCCTGTTTGACCTGCTAACAGAGAAGCTGTTGACTCATCGGATGAAATGCTCAAATTTTAAGATATTTAAAAACATTCTGCAGTTACCGCTGAGACGTATTGATCTGAATCCTGTACACAACGCAGCTTAAAGATTTAACAAACCACTCAAGACTTTATTCACACTTTCAAGCCCTGAAAATAGACAGAGACGCCAATGAAAGATATGGAAATGAAATATTATACTTGTGTATTTGTTTAGTGAAGAAAATGAAACATTTGTACAGATCTGTTTCCAGTATCTGCTGTGAAATCCTGACTAAATATTTCCAGTAACTGCTGATCTGTGTTGAATTTTAGCTCTGTTCTGTTTTGGACAGACAGTTGTGTCTTCGTCCATCACTCCGTGGTTGTTGTGTTGATGATGCAGATCGATACTGAAATACCGATACCTCCGATACTAGCTCTTTATGCTCTGAAATCAATTCTCAAATCAAAATATCGATACTTGCGATACTTCAGTCATTGGAGGTAACTAAACTACTGAGTTGTGGCAACACAACAAACCTTGTGAAACACAAACTCAGGTTAAACCACAACACAGAATATGAGGCATTTATGATGAGGACAGAAGAGGAGAGAACAGAGTCACAATTAAGATGTTTTCATTTCATAGTAGCTCTTAATAGTTAAACAATAATATATTTTAATGGATTTCAAACTCTTTAGAGATGGTTTTGTAACTTTTTTATTTCCAGCCTGATGAGCGACAACAACTCTTCCAGAAACGTGTGTTGTGAAGAATCAGCCTGAGACAAATCCTGGTTTATTAACTTATTAATTAACTAAACCAGGAAGTGAACGACACCCGAGTCTGGAAATAAATTCTTAGGCCTCCACTTACTTTTGCAACTCACAGATACACAACATTGGCTCATTTTCACGAATAAGCAAATCCACAAGTATATTATTTCAGTTTCATTCATTCGATTGGTTTCAGTTGATCTACATTCATTAAAATCCGCTGATTTCTGGACTGATTTTTATGCTTTTAAGCTTGACTTTATCGGAGAAATTCTGTTTTCAGTCTATTCTGACTCATGAAACCCTTTCAAATAGACCCCAAGCTTTACTAGTCCATCTTATGACTTATATGAATTCATGTTATATTTTGCTACTTTCCAAAAAACAAAGATTTCGAATTTTATTTATTTTTATTTATTTTGCTGCTAATTACTGTTAAAAATCCCATAAAAAGAGGAAGATGACCACAGAGCACAGACAGAGAGCGTATCAGAGGAGTTAACGGCCAGTTTTCATCCAGTCCTGTGAGTAACTAATCAATTCTGGCCAGTGTGAACTAAATTTAGCTCCAGTCAGACTGTAACATTTTTTAAAACGAGCCTGTGCTTCCTCCAAACGTAAAACAGGAAATCAAAAATCTTTTAGTGCGATTTCAAACTGATGTTAAAACTATATGGTCACAGAGCTTCCGGGTGACGAAATCCTTCTCCCTGTGTTCCTCTGTGAACTGAACACAAATGTGCTTATTTCCACAGGTTTAGTTTTCCCTGGAGCAGACAGACAGACAGACAGACAGACAGACAGTGTGTCACCTTCTCAGCGCTCATTTACATTTAGATTAGCCCATTAAGACCCATAAACCACCACCAGCACCATCACAACCCGTCTCCTCACATTCTCATTTGCCTAAAAATAAGGTAAAACATAATAAAAGTCCAGGCGGATGATTTGGGTATTTGTTGAAGACCTAGGTCCTAAAATTAAATAATAATTCACCACAAAAAAAAACAGATGTTAGGATGAGAGGGAGGAGCTGGGGACAGGAAAAACCGTAACCGCTGGTTGAGGCCTCGTATCTGTTCGGTTACTCGAAAAGACTAGAAAATAATCACTCACACAGTATTTTAGAGGAAAAGTCGTTGGGTTTAGCTGTTTCCAAATTCTTCGTAGCCACATGAAGACATTTCTGCCTCAGCGTGGTTCAAGTATCTCAAGTATTTAAGTTCCCATTCACACAAACACTTCAGAAAGAAACCCCCCTTGGGGAATCTGCACTGATGAGGCATAACATTATGACCACCTTCCTAATGCTTGTTGGACAAATTCCTTCTTGTGCAACAACACATGTTCAGTCTCTTGTCATGTATTTGTACATATTTCTTTACATATTTGTTGGACTCTGGGCACGACAATCAGAACACATGTTCACTTGTACATATATTTCCTACTTGTTCTACATATTCTTATGGCCTACATTGCTCTGCAATAAATAAAAGCTGCAATGAAGTGATTCTGGTTGTGAATATTGTGTAGGTCTCCCTTGTCAGAGAATGGACATGGGTCTCCTGAGGACGTCCTGGGGGTTGAGGGGAGGGGCCTCCTCTGTGGATCATCCCACAGATACTGGATCAGTTTCGGATCTAGTGGTCTAGGAGGGTCCTGCCAGTGGTCATAATGTTGTGGCTGATCTAGTAAACTAGACAGGGCCGGTTAGTTTTTTTTGTGCACAGATCCAGTACTATGCTGTTAAAATAAGACACAGCCCCCCGGGGATCGATTGGCTCAGTCTGCACTGCTTGTCCACAAATAAAGATTGATTTGTTGTTTGTGCAAAACCAGTTTCCAGGTCATGAAACGGTCTCAGCAAGGCCCCACTGAAAGGTTGCGTTTTCGAGCACGCCGCCATTTCACAAATAAATCGCATGCAAAGATGCGATAAGTAAAACGAGTGTTTCCACGAGAGTCGTCCCGTCGAGAGGCTTTTTTTTTTTAATCCATATGTGTAATTGATTTCCTGCGAGTGGCCTAAAACGACTCCTGAGAGAAAAGGTTATTCTAGCGTTCATGAAATAAATATCAGATGTGCTCGCTGATAGGGGTTATGTAAGCACTCGCACTCAGGAGATGGTTTAAAGCCTCGGCCGTCAACCTGAGGGATCCGACTCGGTATCTAGCAAAGCAAACAGAGCTCCGTGTCTCCGGCTCCCTCGGGGTGAGACGGAGGAGGGACGGCGTGAAAACTGAAAACAGACCCCGGGCGGCTCCAGGAAAACGACCTAAAAAGCCTGAGGCAGGAATTAAAGCCAGAAAGAAGCGGGAGAAAAAGAGGCTTGAGGATGAGCTGTGAGGTCCGGTCAGTTTAACCCGCTGGGAGAAAGGCTGGTTGGCGACATTAGTCATTTCATGGAGGGAAACTTAAATCCACCGTTTTTCGTGAGGAGCCTCAATTCTACAAACTAAAATCACAAAGAAGGATTTAGGTAAAGGAGCCAATGTTTACACACAGTCTGATTCCAAACATGACTTCATAGAGCGTTTCACAACG
The DNA here is from genome assembly GCF_022458985.1 of Mugil cephalus. Taxonomy (NCBI): domain Eukaryota; kingdom Metazoa; phylum Chordata; class Actinopteri; order Mugiliformes; family Mugilidae; genus Mugil; species Mugil cephalus. The sequence continues at coordinate 4,560,347 of NC_061776.1, forward strand.
CCATTCATTAGGAGTGCTTCCCACCGGGTCTCTGACAAATGAAGGAGATGCACGCTTGGTGAGGTATGACTTCTTGTGAAATGCTAACAAATCAAGCAAGATGAAATCTCAGCTAAGCTGCTTTCTGTGCTTCTAACGGCTTCGTTAGTTCTGATGTTTAAACTTCTCATCAAGAGTTGAGTTCTGGACGATTACTCCGTTGGGGTTTTGTTACATTTTTCTTGTTTTACATCAAGTTTCGTGCTTTCATTTACTTTCCTGTGTCACCTTGAAAGGCTCCATGTACCTGAGTGTAATATATATATATATATAGAGAGAGAGAGAGAGTATGCACTGACATCATTGTCACCCAAGGCCACGCCCCCTAAGTGGCAGAAACATGGTGAAATGTATCAGTAAATACAGAGAGACCAGGAAAAATGTGGATTATCAGATCAAACTAAGGACAATTAGACTCAACAATGATCCATAGGAACTAGTGTGGATTTAGAAAAGTGGATTAGCCTCAGTTTCAGTTAGTTTTGGTTAATTTCAGTTCTCAAAAATGTAGCTAAATAAAAGATGCTAATGCTAAGAGCTTTACTGAGAAGTAACGTTAGCCATATAATACTGTAGCATTAAATGATGACGAGGAGTCAGTTCAAATCAGTTGGTCAATAAACAACAGTTCTTCACATTTTTTTTATTAATTTTACAATTTAGACGCTATTAAAGCCTATGATTCAAACTAACGCTGCTAATCTCCATGTTCAACTTTAACGACTCAGTGACGTAACCATGGAGACTTCACTTCCTCTGATGTCACGTACAGTACATACCCTCTGTACTGTGAACGCTGCGTCCTCCAACCAATCAGAGGCTGTAAATTACTTCGACGCCACGTCTCTCAGATGACGTGTGTGACTCTTCTGTACATCACCACATGAAGCTTCACTTCAAATGATTTGATTGGAGACTCACGTGTATTTTAGTGTTTTAGTTCTGCTAAAGTCCCGCCCACCACCATGAAGGGGGTGGAGCCTATGACCTATACTGCCAGCCTCCAGCCACCAGGGGGAGCTCTACTTGTTGCTATGGTCTGAAGTAGCGTTAACGGGGAAAATGCTTCAGAACAGTAAAACGTAGCACTGGAGCTGAACATTTTTCCATCTTCAAGCCTCGAAAATTCAAATTAAATCTGTCAGTTCATTCATTTATTTATTTTATTTAATCGTTTACCTGCTACATGCACTTTAAACTCTTAACATACACAGAGAAAGTAAGAGTTTGCTTTAAAGTTTCCCAATGTGCACGAGTTTTGTTTTTTTTTTTTTTGTTTTTTACTCTATGTGCTGCCCCTCGGGGACAAATAAAGTTTTCTTGAGCTGAATTGAATTTACAGTAAAGCCTTTCTTTGTGCACGAGAGAAATGAAATCACTGTCCTTGTCTGCTCTGCCTCTAATGCCATATTTGTAGAGCAGCACAAGGAGGAGGAGGAGGAGGAGGAGGAGGAGGAGGGGGGAGACGAAGAGTGGCTCAGATTTCATTACATTCTCTACATGAGTAAAATGCCTGGGAGGCTCCTGCCTGCTTCCCTCCCTGCTCCCTGCTGAGTGTGTGTTTGTACGTGCACTCTTTCTTTTCTATTTTTTTTTTCTCCTGCTCTCTCATACATAAAAAAATAAATAAATAATAAATCCTGCTCTCTGCCTCTGAGATTTGGGGTTTCTAAAATGGATTCGTCCCACAGGGTCGCTGGCGGCTGCTCCTATGAGCCGGTGCTGCACCGACTGATAGAGAGACGGCGAGAAAATAATAATAAAGAAGAAGAAGCAGAAGAAGAAGAAGAAGAAGGGGAGGCAGAGAATGTTTGAGGCTCTGTAACACATTTGGGAAGATATTTACACTCATTTGTTTGCTTTGTTTTCTTTCCATGATGAACTGCTGCTATATTGAGCATCTTCTGGCGGAGAAGCTCATGTAACATTCATGCCAATAAACACTAATAGATTGAAGTCACTGGAGATGGAAGAGGGGTGATAGTAACACAAACACACCACTCTCCACCTTAACAACCAGCCCACGGTTCTGTCTCATGCTCGGACAAAGAATGGGAGCGAACGGATGGAGGTGAAAAGAAGTTGTGATGCGTTCACAACCACAACCACAACAACAACAACATGTTCCAGTATCATCAACCAAACCCAGACACGATGAGACACACGGCTGCAAACTGATTCCATCTGGGGCTGGGGGGGGTGATCTACTGCTCGCACACCAGAGGAGGAAAAAGAATTAGAAGAAGATTTAGAAGATAAATTACAAGAAGAACAAGAAGAAGGAGGAGGGGGAGAAGATTTTTTTCTCCGTTTAATTCAGTTTCAACTCATACAAAAACAACTTTAAATCATCTTCTAACTCTAAATTGTAAAATTTGCCTCATAACATTTAATATTAGTTATTTATTAGGACACATTCTGGCTTCATAGATTTACTCTCCATCTTTCCAACAACAGTGACTTCAGTAAATAAAATAATAATAATAATAAAAATATGCTGACTTATATGATGCCTTCATGGACACTCGGATATTCTATATTCCAACTCAGATATTTCAAACTTCCCATATCATAGCGTTCACGTTACAGGTTAATTAGAAGGAGAGAAAATAAGTTTGGTTTATTGTCACCGTTTGATGAACATCAGCTATTTATTTTTATTTTTGGAAGCAGTCATTTCTGAATTTGACAACTCAGAGCTTATTTTTCCCAAGTTGTTATGATTGCATCTGCATGAATGCGTCTGGATCTCAAACAAGTTTTCCAAGATCCACCTCCACCCAACCCGAGATGAAGTCGAACCTGACAATATCCAACATCAGCAATTTTTTATTTTTTTGTAAATGTTACTTTACTTTAAGCCCTGGATATTGTACATGTAGGGAGACACACGCAACACTGGTTAAAAAAATATATAAGTGAAAAGTGATGGTGAGCTCAGAGCAGACAGGTCTTGGTGCATCCCCTGTGATCAGGATGGGAACCTGCCAAGAACAACACAACCAGAAATAAATAAAAAACACAGCTTGTTCCAAAATATGGACCATCTCCTCAAGTCATGATGCACACAACAACCAGCTGTTCATGGCTCTGAAACAACAGTGGGCAGAGATCTGTTTAAGAGACAGCAGCTCTTATAATATTCTACTTTGGGGGTTTTAGTGCATATGAAGAAACTGAGATTGGACACTTTAGTGGTGGATGTATGTGATGTGTAAGATGTAAAGGCATAAAAAACAAACTATGTGCATGACAAGACTACACTAAATAAATAAAGTGTTTTTGTGTTGAGTATGATTTTTTTTTGTTTTTTTCTTCAGACAAAAACGAAGCCCATGCAAGGAAAGACACGTTTCTACAACTGTTACTTTATCTTCTTATCAAACGTAGCAGAACCAGTTCAAAGACAACAGGCGTCATGGTTTACGGTCGGACTTATACTTAGCCCCCAGTTACCTGAGCTCACAGCTCAGCTGTGCTTTCTGAATAACAACAACCGAATTAACGCAGCGCTACCGTTACGTGACAAGCCTCTGTAACGGGACACTGGGGTTTATTTGCTGAGCCTGCAGGGCGACACGCCCAGAACGGGCCCAGATTTACCTGGAAAACCGGTCGGCGCTTCAAACTCTGGATCAGCGAACGTGATGACAGACGCAATGAATCAGACCTGACACGACAAATATTAACACGGATTCAACAGCTTTTACAACATGTAAGTTCAGAACACTGCGCCGCGGGACACTGTTTCAGACCGGACCGTTTTTAATGTAGCGCTTCTAAAAACACATGGTGCGACTGCGTCACTGTGACGGGTAGTGAAGATGGAAAGGTCAGAAAAATGAACGAGAAGACGAAAAAGGTGCCGCTTTTTATGAATGAGAAGAAAAATATTGCACGCAAACTAGAGTTATTACGGTAGCCGGCCGCGCTGCTATTGATGTTACAGACATAGCAGTTTTAAATATGTTTAAAATTAATCTTGTTTCTTTATTTCATCTTGATTGGGATAATTTTCTGATATTTACTCATCAGTAAAATAGTCCATCCTTAGTGAATCTACTGCATTAATTCCTCTCTCAACCAGTAGGAAATCAAAGACCTGTAGAGTTTCTTGAAGGGTCTAAAAGGCCGGTGGTGGAGAAGAGTCCGTCTGGGGTTTACTGAAAACATCTGTGGGTGTTGCTTATCAGAAACTCACACGACTTGGGTCAATTAACAACCCGATACTCATCTTTAATTGGAGGAAATTAGTTTTGATCCAATCCTCTGTGCCCCCGTCACCGGACAGAGACTCCTGACTCAAGGTGTGATCGTGGAGAAACTTCTTGGGAACAGATGTTGAGAGCGAGTTGTAAACGGATGATAAATGATGTTTCAGTCCAGCTCCTCTGTTCAAAGAGGGGTTTTCCACTTCTACACAGATGGCCTTCCTTTACTCTGCCTTTCACGCCATCTGTCTTCTCTAAAATGTGGACGCTGTAGTCTTCAGAAGATTGTCCAGTTGCTTCTGTTTCTACTTATTTGTTTTTTTTTGATATACTGTGACCTGATGGACTGAGAACCTTGACGGACATCAAAACCATTGTTTGACTATAAAATATGGATGAATCATCCATGACGTTCACCGAGAAGCAGCGTCTGAGGCCGTCTCCACACTCTAAGAAAGGATTCATGGTTTATAGCTCATAGCTTTTTCTGCACAAAAACCCTTTGTTATGTGTATACATCTAAATGAGTTGATAATTTAACACTAAATGAAAATAAATAAAGTGGTCAATAATACATGACTTTTCATTCATTCAGTTAGCAGCACAGCTGACTTAAATTAGTTATAGCAATAACAAAAAGGTAACAATTTGCATGAACATTTTGAGTGGAATAAAAGGAAAAGAAATAAATTTAGTAAGTTTAGTAAAACTAGCAGGAGTTTTCTCTGATAAAAGGGGCGACAGCAGCTCAGGAGGTAGAGTAGACGTCCAGTGGATAAAGAGCTACTTATCCGGTAGAACACAGAGAATATTTTATAGTTGCAGTTTGTCCGACAAAAAAACATGTACAATCTGGAGTACCACAAGGAAGTTGTCTTGGGCCGTTATTGTTCACAATATTTACAAATGACTTGCTGTTGGTTTCTGGAAGGGGCCAGTATAGCCACGTACGCAGATGATTCAACATTATACATGTCGGTGTTGATTGTGAAAGATTTGTCTTTGGCTCTAAACAAAGAGTTACAACAAGTAGCAGAAAAAAAACCCCAAAAACAATAGACTAGGATTAAAGAGTGATGCATTCCCTGCATTTTAATGGAAATAGTTATAAATATCTTTGTTGTATGCTAAATTTATTCACAAGCTTTTGAAATTTACACTTAAGATTTACATTCTAAGTTATAAAAATGGTTTCTGGTTTTCACAGTGAAGAATCCTGGGATTTTATGGTTTTAGTGTGGCTTTTAGGTCTAATGTAGTTATACAGTTTGTCAAAATGAAAAAAACGACACGGATGAGGTTGTGCTATAAAGAGTGAAACCAAACAAGGTTATAAGGTTATAAAGGTAAAACCAACAGCAGTCAAAAACGGACTATTATACTGTGGACCTCAGATAAAATATAATTAAATCAAATTAATTAGCTATCAGAGTAATTAGCTATACAGGCTGTAAGCATGTTTATATGCATTGTTAAGTTAGTCTTTGTTAACATGACGTCTCTGCACATCTGGAGAACTGGGCTAAAGCTGAGGAAGTCTCATTGTTATCATCGCTGCCAGCGTCTCCATTTCTGTGTTTTCGGGTTTTTAGTTTGCAGACAGTTACAACTTTAACTACATATTCGGGCACTTCATTCATTTTCTTTGGCGAAAAGTCCTTTAGTCTGCTACTGAAAAATGTATTTTGAGCTCCACATGAATGACGACCCAGGTGTGTGAAAACAGGATGCTGGAAAAAAAAAAAAAAAAAAAAAAAAGGGGGCAGAGGGGAACTGAGAAGCCAGACCAGTCAGGACGCAGACATCCTGAGGAGATACAAACCAAACACACACACTTGTGCATCAAGGTGATGACATGTTAGCGTGGAGAAACACACACTAACACACACATCCTTGTACTTCTATCTTAGTGAGGACACTCATTGGCATAATGCACCTTAACCATAACCATAACCTAATTGTAACCCTTCCCCTAAAACTGAGATTTAACCTTCGAAACGGTGAAGACTGAGCAAAATGTCCTCACTTTCCACAAATGTCCTCAACCTGATGGTATAAAACTCAAACTGGTTCTCAGACAGATATCTGTACCAGCACACACACGAGCCTCAGACCTCTTCACTGTCACTTAACTCCGAGGGTAAATGCTACTCCAACAGCTCTAACAATAGGCCTACAGTTCCCATAATCCCACAGGGAGACAGACAGCTTCGGAGCGGCCTCTCATTTCACACGGAGGCATAAAAACTTTTATTTTGGCATCCTGTGGTTCAGACGGCAACAAACCGGCCCCCGAGCATCAAATTAAAAAGCAACCGCCGCCTGTTTTAGAGCGGGGCCGGAACATTTTCACAAACACGCTTTACGAGGATCATGAGCAGCCTGTGACTGGACACCTTATTATTACCGGTGGATTTATCACAACGTGCTCCTTCTCTCCTCGCTCTGCCTCTTATCAGATTTCTGCCGCTCTGGTGTCACAGCCTTCTCCATTGTCGGCTGATTAATGTCGGTGGCTTTAAACTGAAAACAGGAGATTGCGTTTGTAATTTTAAACTTTCTGCCGTACAATTAAATATAAAAATAAAAAGGTGAAAAAAGAAAGCGCTCGTGCATAAATAAGGATTGTGACGTGCTGTTAGACATCAACCAATAGACTGTTTAACACATCGAACATAGAAACTTTAATTAATCTCATGATATTACTAAAGTCAATATGAAATAATATGAGCACGTTCTGGATGATACAGACTCTTGAGTTTTTCAGGAAGCAGTAACCAGCAACTCCACGGCTGAAAGATGAAGCCAACAAAACTTTAGTTCCTGTAAAACTCAAAAAGCAGCAAAAAATTCCACCAAACAGCCACAACATTATGACCACTGACAGGAGAAGTCGATAACATTTAAACCATCTTGAGACAATTCACTGTTCTGCTGGGAAACTTTTAGACCTGGTATCATTCATGAGGATGTTACTAAGACATGTAGCACCCACCTAGACCAGGCCAGACTAGACCAGACCAGACCAGACACCCCATAGCAATGACACTCATTGATAACACCAGCTACAGCTTTAGGACCAACTCAAAAAAGAAAAAGACAAAAACATGAAGAACAGCACAAGGTGTTGACCTGGCCTCCAAATCCACAAGATCCCAAACTGATCAAGTATCTGTGGGATGATCCACTACAGAGGCCCCTCCCCTCAAAGTCCCCCCCCCCCACAACTAACAACATCCTGTTTCCAGACACCACAGGACACCCTCAGAAGATCCATGTGCGTTCTCTGATGAGTCACCACAAGGAAAACCTACACAATCGGTGTGAATTCCCGTAGAGCTCCTTAGTAAAATGTCAATTTCTGAAGCATAAATAATCATGTTTACAGTCTGGTACAAGAACAGCTTTGGTGTCTAGAGCCTATTTTTGTTCCATTGTTGTCGACTGCATAGAGGAGAATATTTATATATTCATCCGCCTGAATAAGAAGTCATCTGTTCTATTTAGTCTTTGGCCATTTTCTGGTTGGCTGGGGGTTGGTTGGTTAGTCAGGCTCCAGCTCTTTGAGACCTTACGGAGTGTTAACACCATCACTTCAAGCTGAATTCCTTCAAGAACAAAAGTGGAGATGGAGGATGGAAACAGTGAAACGTATTAGTGGAGATTCCCAAGATATTCTGTGTTAGATTTAGCTCTAGTGTTTAGTCCCACATTTGTTCAAGAAATGTTAAACATGCAGACAGAAACAGAGAATACAAGCAGCTGCATTACACTGTTTAATCTTCGCATTAAATATTAAAAGCTGAGGAACGTTGGAGTTAGAAGCAGCGAGAGCACGAGAGCTTTCTGAGCCCAGAGAAAGTTTCCAGTCCATAAAGACGAGTTTAGACTTCATTAAAACAGTGTGTGGTACACGAGAGGCGTTACGACTGCTGAGGAATGCAAACTCACACAAAGGCCTGTGGAGAAACTGTCACGACCTACGTGTAATTTGCGATTCTGCGCCCTCGCTAACACGGCTTTGTGAAGTAAACTGCAATAAAGATCATATGTTAGCGTTCGTCCGATCAGCTGGACATCCCGGTGTCCCTGCAGCCCTGAACTCACTTACAAATCACAGTTTTGTGACGAGACACAGTGTGACTTGGTTTGGGTTTGTGGTTTGTGTATCGCCCAGGTTAGTTTACATACATCGTCACGCTTACAATGACAACACAAAGTCAGGCCCGCTTTATCAAAACACTCAGCGGAGGCTGGAAACGGGGGAGAAAAAGACCGATGGGTGTTTTGTTGACCCATCAATCCACCTCAACCGGCTCCTTCCATAAACTGTTTAAAGAGGGACGGAGGAACGGCTCCTCAGAACTGAAGCTAAAGAGAGGAGAGCTCCCCCTGGTGGCCGGAGGCTACATTGTAGGTCATGAACTACTCCTCCTACTCTTTAATGGGCTGAAACCAGTGTGTCAAACGTCAAATTATTATTATTTTTTTTTGTTTCAAGGATGGTTTCTGTCTTTTAAGGCCGTTAATATAATGTTGAAAAATTGCCAATGTTTTGGAATAGTTTCATTTTCGTTTGTTATGTGATGCCACAGAACAGGGTGTGTCATAATCGCCATGACAACCACTCCATAAGTGTTTCCATGGGACTCTGACAGTTGTGAAAAATAATATATATATATATTGGAGGTAGAGCAGAGCGTGGTATTAATTAAGGGCATCAATATCACAGCTCTGGTACTGATCAGACTGTGACTATGATGGTGCCGCCCCATAACTCCGGGAAAATAGCTTCAGTTTGGCCTCCTCCAGGGCCTCGTGGTTACGAGGCCACTAGGGAGCTTATTGCCCCTATAACAAAATATATGGTGTTGTAAATTCACAAACACGACGTGCAAATTAAACAGCAATATAGTTAATGCTCTGTAGTAAGACACTGGAGGGTTTTTTTTTCCCCGATCAGCAACACATCTTCATTCGTTTCTGTTCATCTCTGTTAAACTGTTAAAAATCTGTTACATTTCATGGTATTAGGGACACAAAGTTAGCCTTTCTTTAACAAAACAATCACTGGAAATGTGGAAAAAGACAGAGTCCATCTGTGTTAGTCAGGTGTTTTGTTGACCCATCCATCCACCTCAGGCTCCTCCTCCAGAGACACGTGATTATATGGCCAACTAGGGAGCTTATTTCCCCCCTCGAACAAAAACATATTAAATCTTGGGCGGAGACGGACACCGCACACTGTTAACTCACGACTAAAACTAATGTTTGTACAGTCGCTGCTCTGGGAGCTACTGCACAAATTTCAAAACCAGTTCAAAATCGAGTTTCCGAAACGAACCTTTAAAAAATCGCTGCCAACAAAAACGCACACAGGACATTCGGTCTTGTAAAATATCGCGCGGATGAGTGGTTTTACATGCTAGACCCGGAAAGGCGTTAAGAGCCCCAGTCGAGCCTCAGCTCGAAGGAAGATCCATCACTCTGTGAAAAAACAAACAGCTTCACGCTGCTATCGCACCACTTCATCTGCAGCCTAGCAGATCCAGGGCTGCCACTCGGTGTGTAGTCGAACATGGGAGATCCTGTGTGAGCTGGTGTAGGGGTGCGGAACAGGCAGGCGTGGGAAAATCTGTTCTTACAGCTCAACCCAGTCACAAACCACCAGAGACAGAGACGATTTTACTTTCTGTTCAGAAACAGACAACGCTTTAGCTTCATTTATTTTGGATAAACAGGCTCATAAACTCTCCGTACTGCACAGGTGCAGAAACGATTTTTTTTATTTTTGTCTTCGTAATGAGCACGCTGCACTTGCAAGAGCTCGAAACCAAATCTAGCTGTGTTGATGACATTTCTTGTAATCTATTACTTCAATTTAAATTGAAAATCGTACTTTGCAGCTTCGTCGCAGTTATTTGTTCTCCTTTTATTGGAGGAGTTTCTCTGAACAGGAACATTATTTTGACTTGTAATGTAATTTACAGAGCTTCTAAGTCGTGACATTCTGTGCAAAGTTATCCCCCCTCCGCCCCCCTCCCGACCGGAAAGCAATATTTTGGAGTTTGATAAGCCTCGCTGCCGTTCTGCTCCAATAAAGACACTTTAAATCCAACTGTCGAAGTAGAAGAACAGCACAAACTGTTTTTATTAGTTCCCGAAAACCAAACTGTTCGGCATTACGACAGTGATGGTGGTATTCCCTGCCCTCTCAGCATATCTGAAACCAGACCTAAAGGGGTTTGACCCCCCCACCTCCCTCCCTCCACCCCTGTGAGACACAGCAAATCGGTGTTCGGCTCCGTCAGCAGATTTGTTGCAGGATTCGAAGGGAGGAAAACGATCCGTGGCAGAGGTAAACCAAGAGAAAACTCTGCATTGTTCTGCTCTAATTCCTGCATCGCGTTACATTGATCCATTACGCTTCTTCAACAAATCCCTTCAACTCTTAAACATGGGAACAGGTGTACTTGTTTGACTTGGAAGACACCACTGGAGACGATACCTCACACTCCAACGGTTCAAGAGTGATTACTATAAAAAAAAAATAAAAAAAGTCTATCTGCGCCTGTTCAAACAAATACCTAAAGAATGCAGCGCTCAGCAGCTGCTATCAGGAGTTGAGCTTCATCTAAGTGTGAATGCACAAAAAAACAATGTTGATAATGAATAAAAGACAATAACAGATGGCCTGGAGCATTATGGGAACGGAAAGGTACATTAATGAGCTCGTATCAAGGCTGCCTGACACAGAAAACTGAAGCTAGACTGCAATGATGAGCAGTACCATCAGGTAAGACAGCATCCAGGAGTGTTAGCTCCAATACAGCATTCATAGTCACAGATACAGATACAGATACAGATACGTCTAATTGATGTCAAAGCGCTACCAGCAACCAAGGCCGTCTGGGTCTGGACCAATAAGCTGCACTAGAACACACACAAATTGCTAAAGATGGCGACCAGTGGTCTCGTTTCATGGGCTCATGGGTCATGAAGGTGAGAAGCTGCACAAAGCAGCCTGACTAGGATCTCACGGCCCCTTAAATATCTGGAAACACAACATGGAGCCTATGCTGTTGGGAGCTATGCCTGGGGAAGCATTTATACCAGTGCACTGGTGAGTTCCAGTGCCTATAATAGAAACTCAACAACTCGTGTTGAAATTGTTGTAAATGAATGTGGGTAAAGATTTCCTGAGAACACAGAAAATCTTTGTACGGAAGCCCTAATACATCCATACATATTATTTCCTCCGTGATAACGAGTTCATTTCCTCTGTTTTCTCAAGATCTCGAGTTATTTATCTCATTATCTGGGGAAAACGAAGCTTTGTGTTCTCAAGATCTCAATTGTTACCTATCTAGGGAAGCCCTAAGCGGCCATGTGTTCACATATTTTCTTTTTTTTTCTCTGTTTTCCTGTGATAATGACTTAATTTCCTCTGTTTTCTTGTGATCTCAAGTTATTTATCTCACTATGTCGGGAAAACAAAGCTTTGTTTTGTTGAGATCTCCAGAAACATGATCATTGTCTATCTACGGAAGCCCTAAGCAGCCATGCTTACATCCATACATATAACGAGTTCATTTCCTATGTTTTCTCGAGATCTCGAAATTGTTATTATAATTATCTCGAGTTAGATAATGAGATAATTAACTTGAAGAAAACAGAGGAAATAATATGTATGAAATCATGGCGGCTTAGGGCTTCCGTAGGATAGATAGTTTGCAGAATGTCCAGATGATGAGACACGTGAACAAGGAAATAGATTTAGAACCAATCACAGCCATGTTACATTTCCACAATGATGATGATTGAAATTTGAAACATGAATTTGTGCCCTGACATTGATTCTGAAACAGCCTTGCTCTCGGTTTCTCGATCAGCAGAAGGACAAGAAAACCTTTTCACCTCAACTGCTCAGCTGCAGATTCTAAACCTTTCCGCTCACAGTTGTGAGGCAGTAGATACGTACGGTCACATCTGTCAACCTGAAATGGCATTTTTAACCTACGTTTACACATTTACATCCACGAAACAAGATCAACAAATGACTCAGTAAAAATGTCTCTGCCTGACACAATATTTACACTTCACCCATCAGCAAGCGGCGAGAGCGAGAGGTCCGGGCGTCGATGCGTTTCAGAACCAGAGGGAGGTTTTTATATGATCAGAGGGCGCTTTGATGCAGAAATACTGAAATCTAAAGTCTTTTGGAAAAGGGCACAGACGAGAAGTCAGACGGCGATTCTCTGGTGTCTGAAACTCGTCGGGAATGAAATGAGAATGCACTGTCTGGCTTTATCCCGTGTCCTCATCTGCCCTCACAGCTTAGCATCCCCTCTGCTCGTCCTCATCATCTCTAATTACACTCTCTCATTTAACCGTCACAGCATTAAGAGTTCACTCGGTAGGGACGCCGTCCCCGGCAGCTCCACTGCACCCAAATCCATGATGAGCCTTGACTCAGTCTGAGTCTAGAAGACGTGTGTGTGATATATATATATACTGAAAAATATCTCATTAAACTCAACGAAAATAAAAAAAAAAACCTTCAGCTATGCCTATTAGTCTCTATGAAAAGGCACTGGATGCATTAGGGTGTTAACTGCACACATCGGTCATTACACAGTGATGTGGAGATAAATCACAAGTTCTACTGCCAGGCATTATAAGAACAACACAAACAGTGAACTCTTCTCCTAAAAGCAGCATTATTAGAAGGTTAGTTTAAATGATACATGCACAGAAAGGACCTGTTTCCTTTAGAATATTAAGCAAAATGCAAATGAAAAGGTCAGTGAGCAGAGCTGAGGTGGATTTTTTCTGCAGAATCCATCCCTGGTTCCCACATCTCAACCTGTTTTCCTCCTTAGGCTGAGAGCAGTGTGATACAGCAAAAAGCTGCAGACAGATACTCCTGCTGCATTATGATGGGGGAGGTTAGCCTTGCTAGCTGTCATTAGCAAACTAAATCTGTCTAAATCTAAAGCCGTGCGCAATCAGGAGGGAATAAAGTGAGACATAAAAGATCAATTTAGGACGCCCCAGGCATGGTCAAATGCTAAAGGTCGCTCTGAAGAAAACGCCTGAAAGTTGAAATCCACATCAGAAGAATGTGCTCGGATCACTCCTTCAGGTGCAAAGTATTGTCCTCATGTGGGGGTGAGGTGTCAATTAAAATGCATTAGTAGTGTGGAATATTGTAGCTAAACCCTAGCTTGACGGTCTTTTTTATTCTCCATTAGCTATGCTAGCACACATTTGCTAGGCTCAAATAGCCATTTAGCGTGTAGCCCAGGGATGAACAGTATTATGAATGCAACATACACCCAAATGGTTTTGCCAAGAGGTAACAATATGATCTGCACAAGTACAAAGTACAGAAGACCACAACTCCCGTTGGTTGTACGTGTTTGAGTTACAAGCTAATAGCAAACTGCTTCCTAGCTTTCAAAAGTTAACAAACCTGGAAAGTTCCTAAAGCACTGGGCAACTTTGTTTTATAAAAATCAAATGGTTGCAGGCTGGTTTTTGTGAAGCATCTTGAGACGCTATATAAATAAAACTGAATTGAATTGGAATGAGGAAAACTAAATTGGACTTCAAAATTCCCATGAAAATGTCTAGTTAAGCCCGGTCCACTCTGATTGGTTGATGGCCTGAGCAGGCTCCGCCCACGCGAGGTGTAGGTGGTTGCGCTGCTGGTGAGGGGGTGGTAACACAAGGGGGTGGGATGGAGAGGAACATTCGAGGAACCGTGTCATTGGACGTGAGATTGGTATATGCCCTCTAGTGCAGAATGAGTCATCAACATAACAGCGTAGCTATTCTTGTTCCTGAAGACTTGAATCATGAATGCTGGTGTATAAACGGATATTTAATCTGGCCACCGGTTTATCAAGCAAGAGAGCTTCGAGACATGTCTGGTGACCACACGTGTGACGCTAATCCTGAAATCAGTGGCTCCACAAGCTACACTATTAGCCTAGCTTATCTGTTGTGAAGCTAAGCGGTGGCTGCCGTTCCCTCTCGGCCAGATAACGAACCCTGAGGAGGGGGAGGAGGAGGAGGAGGAGGCCAGGGGTGAAGGTGTTATCATGGGAGGAGGACGCCTCCTTTCAACAGGGAGCTGTACCCTTCTCTCCTCCAAACTGCTAGCACTCTGTCACACCAGAGAAGATTAGCGCTGCAGCGCTGAAGCCAATAGAGATAAGACAGAGTGCTTGAGATAGGGCACACAGTCAGGATTACAGCCATACGTCCACAAATAATAAGACTGCACTCATCTGAATGAACCTGGAGAGTTTAGGCAACACTACCCATCCCGTCCTTAGCTGTCCCGCCTCCCTGAACTCGTTGCCATGTTGAACTAATGTTGATCATAACAGCAGCAACAACCCCGGACCACCTCGCTGAAAGACAGATGGGGGTAAGAACCAGAGACGGTGGAGGGGGAGGTCGGTTGTGTTCCCCCGGCGTGGTTTCTCCCTCGGCAGGTGGTCCTCTGAAGGGAATGCGATGACAGACTGACAGAGGAACTTGTGCTATGCTGACAATGCAGCGCTCTGCTTACCACGGTAAAACACCGTCGCTCACCTCCAGGAACAGCTGTGCCTGTTTTCCTGACTACAGCTCTGGCCAAATGTGAAGGAAACAAACTAGAACAATCGTGTCACTGGTATCAGAAGGACAAGGCCAGTGGAAAAAGGAACTACTTTGTGTTTTCACAACGACTTCTTAGCAGAGTGAGGGTTCTGAATCCCCAAAGATGATTCAAAAAGGTCAAAGGAGAAGGAGATGAGTTTCTAATGAGTGGTTGATCTCAAGTCGTTGTGTGTTACGAGACACTTTCTATCTGCTTCGAAGTCCTCGTTTGCAACAAATATGCCGCATTTTATGGTTTTAATTCCCATTTTGGAGTAACTCACAGCAGTGGTATGGAGAGGAACATTTGAGAAGTCATTTCATTGGACGTATGATGAGTCACCAACATTATTAAATTCTTTACCAGGTCGTGAAAAATGCTAAAAAGCCGTTATCTTATCACATAAAAACATTACAGTGGGTTTAATGGAACTTTAATTATAATGTATAATATAATAACAACAGCTGAGCCATTCTTGTGCCTACAAGAAAATCCTGAAGAGTTGAGATATGAAATGTTTGCGTATATATGAATCTTAAATCTGGCCTGTGGTTTATTTGCTTCGGGAATGTCTGGTGACCTCAGGTGTGATAAATCAAAGAGGTCAAAAGAGCAGATAAGGCTCTAAGTGTTTTCTGGTTTATCTCAAATCTTTGACTTTCACTTCCTCAAGGCTCTTTGGAAACCTGTCTTGTTTACATTCCTGTTTGCAAGCGAACGTGCTGCCAGATTCGATGGCGCGTTACGAAAAAAAAAGGGGGGAGAAAAAGTAATTCCCTGCAGTTTTTATGCCTATTTTCAATTTGCAGTGGAAATGTTGACGTTTCTGTAAAAGCAAAATGCAAAACACTGCGTTGGAAAATCCCAACCTACGTGAATCTTCCGCTTCAATGGAGTTACGGGAAACATCAGGTATGTGTGCGCCAATGCAGAAACCAAGAGTTTTCCTCAAGGTAATGAATGAAACAAACAGAAACACTGCATTTCTAAATTCTCTGCTTCACTGGTTCCACAAGAAACCAACTCCGAACAGACACTGGAATGAATTCACGTTTTCTTTGGAAGATTATTTTTGCTGCTTTTTATGGGACAATTAACTAGGGGTAGACGGTTTGAAATTTAAATTGTGGACATGAGTGGACTACTTGCGTGTTTGGAAACATGGCTCAAGCAAACATAATCAGTGGTTAACATCAGCAGCTTAATGGAGCTATGCTCGAAAATTGAACATTCTGAAGAGAAAATCGGATAACGGACGTGAACATGTCCTCCTCCTCACACTAGGTGGCGATATACGTCATATACCTATACATCATAAGGTTCAGCTTTTTTAATCTCCTACGTAATGTGTGTGCTACTTATGGTGCAGGTAAGATGGCGCTATCCCTCAGACGGTTCTTCTACCAGCTCTGTTTACCTTCTTCTTCTTCTGCGACCGGCTTTCTTGGATGTTTTTGCTCCGCGGTCGTACGCCAGCCCAGGCTGGTGTTAGCAAGTTAACCTCCTGAGACCCAGCATTTATTTGGAATGCATCTTAATTTCTTCAAGATAAGATTAAGATCTGTAGGTATTTGGGATTAGTGGGACCTAAGGAGTATAAAGATAAGCATAACATTTGAACTGGATGTAGTTTTTGAAAGAAAATTATGTGGAAACAAGGATAATTTCACGGTTTATTACAATTTAAGTCACCAATGTGTAACCAAAATATAAAAGGAGTAAGAATTAGTTACAGTTGCATGGCATATCAAACTAGAAAAGTCAAGTCAGAGTAGCCAGAGTAACGTGTTTACATGCACTTTAACTGTCCAGTTAAAGTCGGATTAAGGCAATCATTTGCATGTAAACATACTGAATGAGATATTGGAAAAAAAGCTGCTCTTTAATCCAGTGGTCAAAAACTCTATAGACTACCTTTCAAATTTTACAATCCTCCTCCCACCACAGGTAGCAGTGATTCAGTCAGTTTACAGGAAGGTTTACCAGGTACAGACTGAACCGCTGCAAAACAGAAAACACAAAAGAGCAACAGATTCTACTCACTCTTTGAGGATTCCTTATATTCCTGCCGTAAATCTGTCAATCCATAGGATGTGGACCACTCCAGCTCCTCCCTGTCCCTTCCTGCCTCAACAACGTCCCCGTCAGAGTGTCCTACCAGACGACCAGCCAGCCTTTTCGTCTCCATGAATCTTTCATGCCGTCTGAAAGAGCACTAACACGCGCTGGAACAAATCCCGTCGACAGACCCTTCCCCTCCTCCTGCCGGGGAAACGGGTTCATCTCCACACCACGGGGACCTCTCACCACTCTCCCTCCCCGTCTCTCCGTCTCTCTGACAGTCTGACCTACTGCGACGCTTCCTCCTCTGTCTTCTGTGTCTCTACCTTTCTGTTGCTGCCTCTTTCATCCTTTATTTGATCTCCAGGGTATTCCCTTTTCTCTGCCTCTGTACGGCTGACCTCAATATGTGACAGGGAAGCTCCACGCCCATCCAGACCACACACAGGACACAATGCAGGGCTCACATGCACTTGTTTTTTTGTGTCTAACACAGCAAGGTACGTGTTAAAAATAAAAACACCGAAAGAAATTCAAATATGGGGCTTCATTTGGCTACGAGCATTCAGACCATAATATTTGTTTATTTTTCTAGTTATAGCTAAAATGGTTCATTCACACATTTTCCCAATTGGTAAGAAATCGTGACGTGCAAATAAACCAACGTGACTCTAAACATGACCCAAAAAGTCCGCACTACAGCCGAGGAAGTCCACACTTGTGAAATCAGGCGTCGGCTGAAAGAAGTCAGCCCAGACCACACGCAGCCTTTAAGAGCTCTTATCAGCGACTCTCAGTTCGCGAATGTGTGACAGGACGAGACAGCGGCTGAAAGTGTGCGAGGCTCGTGTGTTTGTCCCGTCCTGTCTTCCAGCCGCTACTTTAATAACTTTAATCACGTCTTCCGAAGTACGCACTGTTCTGTTACACCTTCTGCGTAGATAGCGCAGATAAAACACACGGGCTTCGCGGTTGTCAGAAACGTGAACAAATCACGAAAATAAAAGTGGAAAATACTTTGAAGAGAAGACTGCATTTCCCACAAACCCACATGTCAAACAGAGACTGAAAAATGTCACCCCTTTTTATGCAAAGGTTTATATATATTATAAAGGACTTATAATTAAAATATTATCTTATTACTTTATATCATTACCAGTATTTAGAACACCTGCTAAAATAACTCCGTACAATATTTTTATTAATCGTTTATAAGTTATACAGATACGATGAATGATTCATTATCAACTATTTAACTCTTTTATGATTAGAAAGTGGCACCACATAAACTTTCTATTCCGCTAACAGGTTTGTTAGTTAATCCAGGAGTCAGAGCTCCCTCTTTCTCACAAACAAAGATTGTTCAAATGTTAATAACTGGTGCTTTTCAAGAAGCTAATCGATGAATTAACTAATTACATTAGCTTCATTCGTACACTAAAAGTCAAAAGTTTGGACACACCTTCTCACTGAATTGAATGAGATCATGTGTCCAAACTTTTGACTAGTATAGACCTCTTAACACTTTGTAAACAGTGTGATGTTTCGTGAGGGGCGGAGCTTAGCTGGAGGCAAAACATCTCCAACACTGTAGCCTGTAAACGACTGTTTTTGGCTGGAATGGACGAGGAAAACACATGACTCCCCGAATGTTATTTTAAAAAGTTGACTCCGACCCCTACACTCCCACTCACTGGATGGACGATTTGACCAAATGAGGACACAGAGGGGACGAAGTCTGGTCTGTCTTTATCAAGTGAAGCCTCTCCAACAAAGATATTACAAGAAGTAAGTGGAACCACTGTGGGAGGGGAACGCAGTAAATGCAACTTCTGCTTCGACACCAATGAAACACACAACTAACATTGAGTTAGCTAGTGGTTAGCATTAGCATTAACATGTAACAAGAATCCCCCAAATAATGACTAACTTAACATAATTTATTCTAACCCATAACGTTATCCAGGCTGAAACTGATGATGCATATTACATATTAATGTTATCTGATATCTGAAGTGTGTGTTTGCCTCCAGCTTCCCTCTGTTTTGCCTCCAGCTAACGTTGTGATGTCACAGTGACGTAGGCCATGAAGCGCTCTACATATGTTCCACTTACAAAACTCCACCCTCTCATTGGTTCTAATAAATCAAGTGGCAGCGTTTTATCATTAGCTGCTAATATATTTTAGCTAACGTGCATGTCTTTTCCAACATTAGCCAGAAACCAGCGCGTTGTTTGTTAAAGGTTTTCTCCGTCTCTCGCTGACTGACCTCCAGACTGTCTGCAGGGCTGCTGTCTCTGTAGGATGTCTGGTCTGACGTCCTGAGACACGAGAAAAAAAAAAAAACGCTCCCAAGAAACAGGCGGCGCGCTCCGTCTCCATAATTCAGGTGTATGAATTAGAGCTGCTGCATTATTTAACCGTGGCACAGTTGCCGTGGCCACTCTCCCCCGCTGATCCAAATCTGTCACTTCACCTCGCTCTGCGCTCGGGGTGACAGGGCCCTTCTGGCCGGACACACACACACACACACACACACACACACACACACACACACACACACACACACCAACCTAGTGCTTGAAATGTCCCCGAGCAGAAATATGTTTCACTCTGCAGAAAAACTCACCGAGACGCATTTTTGGCCACACACCTCCTGGCAGGGTCCTTCTATTGAATTTATTTTACTTCAAAACATTAAAACCAGCTCTGTTTCCAAGTTATTATTTTGAACCGTATCACACCGGCTCATACACCGATCAACCATAACATTATAACCCCTGACAGTAGAAGTAAATAACATTTAAACCATCTGGTGACAATTCAGTGTTCTGCTGGGAAACTTTTGGACCTGGTGTTCATTCATGTGGATGTTACTTAGACATGTAGCCCCCACTTAGACCAGACCAGACCAGACACCCCTACCCCATAGCAATGATACGTCTTGATGGGAGCAGCCATCCAAAGCAGGATCAACTCCATAAACATGAAGAAGGTGTTGACCTGGCCTCCAAATTCACCAGATCCCAAACTGATCAAGTATCTGTGGGTCACCTAAAGGGAGACCTACACCATATTAGGAAGGTGGTCATAATGTTACGCCTGGTCGGTGTATTGTACCGTTCCGTATCCCACCTTCTCGTATCACATCTCGTCTCCTCCTCAAAATAATCCCGACGTCTTCTGAGGGAAACAGAGCCTCCCTTCAGTTCACCCGAGGTTAGGGCTCGCCGGTGAATTAGTGGATCCCAGTTGCTCTTAAACAATGTTTCTCTGGCGTTTCCTGTGTTTAGGTTGGCCAACGGATCACTTTCCCTCCCCCCCTCACTCGCTCTCTTTCATTTCCTTTGGCATTCCCTCCTCTCCTATTTTCGTCTTATTTAAACTCCCTATGATACCACTCCCTTTGATTTATTTTCCTCTCTCTAAGGTTCTCACTTATTCTTCACCTTGTTCTCCATGCTGCTCCCCCCTCTCTCCTCACACTTACTCACTTTGCGCTATCCCCTCTCTTCAGTGTGTATTGTGGCCATTTATGGGCAGCATGCTCGGAGCTGAATCTCCTTCAAGCAGACCAACACTGAGGCAACATTTCCCTGGATTATTTAAGGTGGATGGGAGTTCCTGCTGGTTCGGTCACTGAAGAGCAGCAGAGCCTGATCTGACCCTCAAACCCTTAAAACTAAACAGAAGACAAACAAGTGACAGCCCTTAACATGCAGAATTCAAAGAATGATCATTTCCAGGCCTAGAATATTTAGATAAAATGTTTCACATGCTAATCTAACTTTAGCCGTCTCCATAAACGTGGTATGCTGCTCCTTTCTTTGGCCAAAGTTTATAAAAGTCCTTGCAGTATCCTTGTGGTTTTGTGGTTCCAAGATGAATTCTGCATAATCACAAAGTCCTGTTCTGCCGTTTTACCATATTTCTGTATCCAATTTTCCTTTCTGCCTTCTGCCGTCAAGTGAAGTCCAAACCAAAATAAGTACTCGGACCGTGATTTTCTTTATGGGTCAAAGGTTGTCGTGGGCGTAGAGACCGTTTTTAAAACTCTCTGACCTGAGGAAGATTGACTCACTGTGTGCAGACGTCGGCCTTGCACCTGCCACGTGCATTTATTTAAACTTTATCTTAAATATTAATGATATGTTAATGACATTTTGTCGTTTGACTAGCGGTGGCACACACACCGCTAAGATAACGCTGGTAGGAGTTGTTTAACACCTCATTTACAGTCTATCAGGCCACAGTTAGGAGGCATGTGTTGTTGACAGCATGCAATAAATAATGCAAAGATTTTGCCACAAGCATATGTTTCTAGTGTGCATGAGTGAAAGGAAGGATACAGTATATTCTGATAGGTAGCCAAACATGTGCTGTACACTATCTATGTGCAGAATAGCCCCTGGCATTGTAACTGGAGCGTTTCTGCAGGAAGGGAGACTTTCAGAAATGAGTTCTGCATCAACAATCAGCCACTATTTTAGGGTGACTCTCAATCTTCATGTTCAGGCTATCGAGAATCCGCACAGGCTCCTTATTTTTCTTTTCCAAACCTGGGAAATGGATTCAAAAAGGTGCGGTTCCAATCACCGAAAAATCCGGATCCTGTCGTCCTAAACATGCAAGACTTATGCAGTTGCAAATACAAGTCAAGATGACACAAAGTGTTTCCGCTTTAATATTTCTGGCTGCTTCTTGATTTTCACAATTTTCAGTTGGTTGTTTTGAATCAATAAAGACGGAACACGTGGAGAAAAGGTTTACTGAGGAGGTTTGGAAATTTAGAAACTTTGCATTGCAGTTTAGTTTTTTCGATGCTACTTTCAAGAGCAACTGGGACCCGTTAAAGCTGATGGATACCTGCGATCAACGCTTGTTGTCCTGGTAATCTGTCTATTTCCTCACCATTAATTGCTTCTTTAGACCGTAATCCTTTGTCTGACCTTTCTTGGGCTCTTCCTATATTCTACCGTTGTAATCAGAAAAGCCCAGATGAACAAATCGATCTTGTGGGGTTCAGGAAGGAAAATACTGATCATCCCAACAGGACGTTGCTACTTTCCTTATCACAACCGAGAGCTCACGTGAAGAGAAGCACATTTCACTTGTCCTGACCACCAGAGACAGAAAACTCACCACACTCCTAGTTGCTGTACCCAGTCGACATGGTGGCTCCTCTCTTCAGCTCTGGCAAACAATCAATGCTCATCAAAATAAAACGCCTTTCAAGCAAGAGTGCATCAATGGCTGCTAAACCTTGGTAAACAGTGAGACACGGAGAGATTTACACAGAGAGCTGTAAAGCTTAGACAGTATTGTCTGAATTATATTGAATGTGTCAATCGTCCATTAATGGGAAAAAGTCCTGTGTACCTACTTTAAAAGATGACGCCTGTGAAGTTTCAAGGAACAAACACAACTGGATCTGTTGGTTTTCTTGACGATGTTTCATTCCAAGTCAGTATTTCGGTGATTTGGGGTTTGATCTACGGGTGTTGTCGATCAGAAACTCACATGACCTGTTAACAACCAGATACTCACACATATGCTTGTGTCAGGAGGTGAGAAGAAAGAGCGAGAACACATCAGAACATGTGGATGTCTAAACTGGGCTTTTGTCAAAAGCACAAAAAGAAACCCAAGAACTGAGAGAGAGGAGGCTCCTACGTGGCTGGAATATCAGAGAAACCTCAAACCCAATAACACAACAAGGCAGAAAGATGTTTTTCCCAAACACAAAACAACAGTCACACAAAAAACTATGACTTTTACTTAGTTCAGTTCAGTGAATATCACACAGTCTTATACACAACAACCCGTTTATAAATGCATGGATCAACACATCAGAGACGGCTCCTAAAGCTCAAAAATATGTCCACTTACACCTGAAGGACAAACGACACTCCGTAGAGGACAACAACGTCCACATCTTAAGCTTGTTACGTACTCATCTGCAAGCAAAACAATTGTTTTTGTTCTCAAGGTGAGTCACAGTGAAAGTTTGTTCTGGCAGGCTGTTTATTTATCACACCATTCATTCAGCCTGCACCCACACACAGTATGATCACTACCCAGGAGAGACTAGCGGTCACACTGTGAATATTAGCACCAGAGTAGCCGCTAGCGTTTCCGACCAATGACAGAACAGCAACCAGACACCACACGAGAAAAAAGCTTCTCCCGGATCTGTCAAGAACAAGTTGCGATAACTCGCAAATAAGGTCTGCAAGAACAAAATGACGTCATTCTGTTCTGGAGCGAAAACTAATCTTCTCGCTGCTAGTGGAGCATGTAACAGCCTTTAGCTGTTTCCAATACAGTTTCTTCAAAAAATAAAAGTGATATTTCTGAAAGTCCAATTGCTCTTTGTACGTGTTTCCATTGAAAGGTGTTTTGCAAATGAGCTGTAACTCTCGTAAAGTCTCGTCTCGTGATTTCCCGTAATCCTCTCAAATTCTCACGACGCTAGACTTTGAGGAAGATGGACTTTAAATGAACTGGTCACATGACTTCCCGTGTCATCTCTGGTGATGCCGGTGATGGGTATATGTCAAAACGCACTTCTTCGTTAAACTTTCATGTCGATACGTCTGAAAAACCACCTCAGGAGAGCGTAAAAATGCTTTAGCGCAAAAAGCTTTTCCAGGAGTAATGGAAATGCACCAAATGTCAAACTGGAAAGTCCTTGTCTGAAGAGGGGAGGTGAACGGAGGTGTAATCTGACACAGTCTGAACATCTTTCCCCAAGATGGTTCACCCCAGGTGAGGCTGGAGTCTCCAGACATTAATGGGTCATTAGAGTCCATCATAGGGGGAGGAAAACTGACCTGGATTAAAACAGTCCAGTCATAGAATGTTTCAGGTCTGCACAACCACAGATGCTCCTATCCAGGGAAGACTCGGATTCAAACTAAAAAACCAACAAATCCAGTTGTTCTAGTTTCAGATTCACATTTTCTACTTTACATTGTTTGCTGCACTGATGCAAACACAGTAACCAACCGAGAACCAACTCGTCTCCTGACGGTCAGTCGCACTAAAACTTTGCCACTCCACCGTCGTCCACCTTTCACAGATGAAGAGGGTGAAACGGAAGAGGATCGATACCTTTCACCAGGACTCATCCCATTAGTCCATTCTCTGGACATAGCACCAGCCAGTCAGCTACTCTGCCCTGATTTACTCAGCTGATTAAGAAGGTCCAGTTCTGACTTCTGATACGAAGCTGGTCCTTTTTTAAACATGAAACATCGTCACTTAATCCATTATTAACACATAAATCCGTGAAGCCTTAGCTAATATCCATGTTCCGCAGTCTGAGGATGAATTAAAACGTCAAATTTCTTATTTTATGTCATCGCCGACTGCAGCAAAAGGTCTTTCCACTGCAACGCTGCACTAATGCCATCACTGCCGCTCAGAGGGAAGCTGAATACACAAGGACCAGTTGTAATTAAGTCTAATGTCTCGGGGCTCCTCTCACCTGCTGCCTCGCTAAGCACTGCTGACACTCACTCTGGCTCACCAATACTTCATTATAGCCTAAGTGAAAAATAATCAATAGCAGCTAGCAGAGCAGACAAGTCTGTACGGCCTCCGTCTGGATTCTCCGTCAGGCATCAATCACCGACTAGAAGATCTGGAGGAAAAAGAGCTGAGCAGCAGCAAAGCAAAGTGCTGCAGGGCGCTGATAGGAGCAGCCGACGGCTTTTGTGATGACATTAACAAAAGATGATCTTTATGTAAGATGAGAATGTTAAAAAAAAAAAAAAAGAAATGACGCTGAGCACTTAAACTGATCCTTTATGAAGCAGCGATAACATCATAAATCTCCATCTGACACCATAATATCTGCAAGGTGGAGGCAGGAGGATAAAGCAAAACCAAAATAATAATAATAATAATGTGCATTTTTAATAAAGGACAAAGAACTGTTGGGATTAGTGCTTCAGAGAGAGAAATAAAAAGAGCAAATGGCTAACAAATGCTCTCAGCCGGAGCAGGTATTATATTCCAGGTCACATCTGAGCCCGGACAACAGTTAATCTCCTGCATTTGAACTCTACAAGTGGCTGAAAGAGCGACTCCACTGAGTCAACACGCCATATGTGACTCTTCAACGAGCACAAATGCAAACAGAAGCCAAACACCTGGCTCCCCTATTGTACTGGCCGGCCCCGCTCGTCGTTTTATAGCTTTATTTTTCCTGGTCTGGTTGTAGCTGTGAGCGAAACAGACCAAAGAGCACAGACTGTGAAATATGAATCAGGAAACTGGGCGAGTGAAGCAGCCAACGGTGGAAAAAAAATCATATATGTGTGTGTGTGTGTGTGTGTGTGTGATCAAGATTGGGAGGTATTTAAGCATAAGCTACATACACTGCCAACATGAACTAATCCTAACCCTAAGAATCACAGATTCACAATGAGCTCCATACACGTTGCTGCTGAAGGTGATTACATTGAGTCCTCTAAGGGTTTACGAGCACATCTCTGGTAGCCTCAACACTAAAGCTCAAGAAACTCGCTGCCGGGCTCTGACTTTTAAAAATAAATCTGGCTTTGAGAATTACTAACAACAGCTTGGTCTGATTCAGTAGCTAAGTCATGGATTTGTTGAGGTGATGTTTCCTGATTTAGAAAAAAAAAAAAAAAAAAGTTTGTAAGCTAATAGATGAAATCAATCAGAACATAAAAAAAAAACGTCCTAGTTTGGGGTAAAGATGTTTTCACACCTGATATTTTGTCTGACTCAGGGAACAGTTGATACACTATTATTAAAATGTCGCATTTAGCCTTGGTTCAGTTCGTGTTGATAATTGAGACAAAGCCCTGACACGCCCTTAACACCACGTTCAGTTGTGTAATTAGTCAGTATTATCTCCCATACGGCGAATGCCAGGGTCTACTTTACTCCACCATCGTCTCATACTGAATTGGAAATAGTTGTGCATGTTTCCAAAGTGCTTCTGTAAAAGTCTGTGCTCTTGATGTTTAGACCATGAAGATTTTAAATTATTTAAAGAGAGTCGCGCAAAACCCAAATGAAATGACGTAACCTGGCCTAGCTTAACTTTAAGTTTACGAGCGCTAGCTAACTAGCAAAGTTGGACTGAAAGTCTTCTGTTTACTATAAATTGGATTTATTCGCTTGTACTTTATTTAATCTTACACGGATTTGTCCATAAAAAGCCACATCGGAACAGCATTCTGTTTGGTATTTTTGTGAATGCTATTTGGCGTTTATCCATGTTATTACGGTAATTTAAAAAGGAAACTGATTAAAAAAAAAGCATGCTCTTATTCTGCCATATACTGTACAGATAGATTTTAATAGTTGGGATACCAGGGTCTCATGAAATTTCATGGGAAAATTTGGATTTCGGGGAAATTGGGACATAATCAAATTGTAGATGAAGCATGAGCCATGGCTGCCATCCTTTGCTGTTCAGTGGATGTTGTTCTGGTCTGTGGGTGACGTGTGTTCACAGGAAGCGATTGAAATCTTGGTTAATTTACCCCCAAATGGGCCGAGGTTATAAATCATCCTGGTTTGGGAATGAAAGCAGCCTAACATAAGACACTGTCAACGGGTCTGGTTGTTGGATAGCTCCCAGTATTATCTTAAATTAAGACAGTCACAGAGGTTTTAAAAAAATAAATAAATAAATAAATCTCTTCTGGCCAATGGGAAATATAAACACTGGTATAAAAACTGGACCCTGTAGCACAAACAGGGTTAAAAATAGTCAACTAGCTTCTAATCCATGAATCAGAATCACAGCGTATACTGTGCATGTGTGGCTTTCTGAGTAAACGTACATGCAGGATACAGACTACACACAACGGTGAAGTACAACATTATAAAGCAGCCAGCTCTTTCTTTTGAGAGGTGAATATCTCCCTGTATTGATCTCATCACAAAGCCGCTGGAAAACAAGGTCTTTATTAAACCTCCACTGACAGGACAGGAACCAGACCCTCCCTGCCCTTTTGTCGGCGGGAGAATAAGTCTCTTGGCTGATGATACCCTCCTTTCTCATTTTTAAAGACCGTGGTCACGGATGGACGGGTTAGCAAGCGGAGCACAATGAGCCGTTTTGTTTCCCATACAGAGTTTATTGTGTCCTTCCTGGTCCCGGCGGGGATTAAAAGAAGCCACCCCCCCTCCAGCGAGGTTACAGGAGTAGAACATTACCGGATAGATCAGGACTGAGGTAAAGGTGAGGAGGGTGGGGGCAGCTAACAAAGTAGAAAGAAAAAGAGAGTAAACGAAGAAGAGTCTCTGCCAACCTCAGCAACAATTTCTAAGACACCTTCCCTACGTTTTACAAACGTTCACACTGTTACTGTACCTGCAACATGTTTGCTGTGCAGGTATTTTATTTCTATTTAAGGGGTTATTGTTGTTTAATCTACATTTATAAGGCTCATATTTGAGAAATACTGTATGAGGAAAAGTATTTCAGTGGGAAAACTATGAGAAAAACCAAGCACCAAACAGTATTTCTGCATAAAAAAATAAAAAAATAACTTCATCAGCAGATTTTCCTCAAGAGAGCGCAACTAAACAAACGAAAAGTAAAATATCATAAGCGTGGATATGTTTATTCAGGAACATGAGCCGTTCCATATCTGTGAGGTGCAGTTAGGGCTGTGTAAGTGGAAATACTTGTACTGCACCACTGTACTCGCAAAAACAGACGAATCCCCCTGGAAATAAGCTTTTAAAAGAGAAACTCCAGAACCTTTTCCTGATAAAATTATAAATGACCACCTCTTCGATTGGGATAAATAACTTATATTCTTGTAAAAATAAATGAATAAAGATGAGATCTCACTTGAAAACTGCTACCAGGAATGAACTAGAAACACTCGTCTGCAAAGGGAGCTGGTAAATGGGGAAGATTTAGACTTTTTAAAGTTCTATGTGATTAAATGCTGCCTTAAACACACACACACACACACACAAAAACATTCAGTCGCATCAAAACGTTTTTTTAGAGGCAGAGTTTGGTTAGAAAACGAGTAAACTGAGAATGATGAGCTGTGAGATGTTACCCTTCTTCATTCAGAAACTTTTATCTCTGTATGACATCAACACATACCACATAAGTGTATTTATGTATAAATTTATTAATTTAACCTCCTCCATCTCTTAAAGCGTCATCTTCACTGGTGATCTTCAAAGACCAAATGAAAAAGCACTGAATCAGTCACTTTGCACAGAAAAAGAAAAATTAAAGATCATAGCTGCGTTAGACGAGGAGGCCGGTAAAAGTCACATCTTGTCACTCATTCATAAAACGCTCAGAGGTAAAGCAGAGATTAAATCTCACCAGGAGACACGTGCATGATTGTATTTCTTCACCTTGGACAGCGGGTGAATCAGTGAATGAATGGATGAGTAATAGACCTCTGCTCATGTACAGTACGTTGAGTGTGATACGATACAGTGCACGGCGTATTATGACGAGGACAAAGCCGGTTTGGTTTTTTTAGCAGGGGAGGATCGTGGGTTCGCTGGGTTCAGAGCTGCCGTTCACCTGCCCTCTCTGCACTTCTGCAACACTTGGATAATAATTCCACCAGACTTGAGGAAAAAACTGAGCCAGACATCAGCGCAGACTCTCCAGGTATAAATAAAACAGACAAGCCGCAAGGACGACTGAAATAATGACAGAAGAGGACTTCTCACTGGTCAGGTGCTGGAGAAATCATCCACTTCCTCAGGTTTCTGACTCGTTCTGAAAGCAGCTCCCAGAGCCTCACAGCCACTCAGCTGTGATGTGAAGTAACACGATCGAACCTCTTCACTTTCCAACATAATTACCTGAGCCGACACTGAGGCCTCCGACTTTTTTTTTCTTTCTGAGGCCACACTTAAACCATGCTAATCCAGATTAACGACCGGTCGGGTCGGGGCTTTTTCTTCTTCGCGGTCATTCGCAGTGATGGAAATCACATTAACACAAAAGCTTTGTTCGGCCGTGAAATTGTAGTTTGTTCCTTAAATGCTAAAAATGAGTCAATTCAGCCGAGATACATAAAGAGTTCACGCTCCTGATTGGAGATTACAACGGCAAGTTTATCGGGATGGATGTCGAGTTATGTCACGCTGATGGAGGCCAAGACGGAAAATAATACAATAAGCGAATGATTCATAGATTAAACAAATAACAGACAGTCTATTTACAGCCCTCCATATAAATGGTGCACAGGGAATTTCGAGTATTCCCCAAACTTGGAGCGCGAACTAAGCAAACAAAGATGAAATCACAAGAAAATGATGTGCAGTCAGAGACTGATGTTAATGCTGACTGATGTAACGTCTGTGAGACGATTCAGCCGTTTTTACAATGATCTGTTCAGATCGGGATCAGATAAGTCTCATCCTTCCTGGTTAATCGTTTCAGTCCCTGTAGCGTCTGATTGACTGACTCAAACTTGTTGCCGCGGGCCTCTCTGGAGGTTCGGGGGTTTACGGTTTAACATTTCTGACATTTTGTTTATACGAGACTGACTGATACTCAATATTAAAAGATGGAGATCAGATGGAGAAAACCAGTTACAAACCTGTCAGTCTGAGAAAATTGATGAGTTTCACTTTCAGGTTCTATAAAAGCAGCAATCATTCATTTTCATACGTGTCAGGGCTAATTTGCTTCCAAATATCAGTATTTTTTTCATATTCATATGAATTTTGTAATATACCGTCATAACAGTGTATTTTTTTTTTGTTTGTTTGTTTCAGACCTGACCATTTTCAATGTAGCGCTTCTAAACACATATAGTGTGACTGTGTCACTGTGAGGTGTGGTGAAGATGGAAAGGTCCAAAAACTATAGCAGCAAAACGAGAAGACAGTGCCACCACGGTTGTTTTTTGTTTTTTTAGGGTGACCAGACGTCCACGATTTTTGGATGTTTTGGATCTGACCTGTGTCCCGGCCCCATTTTTAGCTTTTTATAAATGAGGGGCAAAAAAATGTTGCACACAGACTACAAGTATCACGGTAGTCGGTTGTAGTCAGTCCACTGCATTAATTCATCTCTCAACTAATAGACCAATAGTTGTGAACACCTGATTAGTTAATGACTGATTAAAAAAAAATAAATAAATAAAAAATTGTCTCTGTAGCTGATCGAGGGTCAAATTTCTTCAGGATTTAGTCAGTTGGAGGTGACGTGGGTTATGCAGGGAGATGATGGACCATCAGGACTAACACAACATGCACCATAAACAAAAATATCCAAATAAAGTTGTCCAGCTGCAGAATTTTGTGAGACTTGCGTTCAAAATGACTACGGAATTGGTTTCGCGGAGGTCGCGCATTGGGTTCACGCATCCAATCACAGCCCCGTGAACATGGCTTTGACCGGCTGATGTCAGTTTCCACAGCAGCTGGTTCTCCAGCAGCTGAGCCACATTTGTGCTCTTACACAACAAGACAAGAGAGACTCTCAAGACACCCTATAAACCAGCTGACCCCAGTCCAAAAATGGCTAGTCTGCAACAGGGAAAAGAACCATTCCTGAAATACTGAAGTCCACTTGGCACCGCGACGCCGCGGGCCAAAGATAGCCCTGGAGCGCAGACTTGGAACCCACTTGGATTTCATTTTTGGGTGGAGGGGAAAATCTGAGAAAAATCTGAATCCAAATAAACACGCGTGAACTCGTGTCGGTGACGTCGTCGACAGCTTCTGCACGGCTGCGCTCTCCGTGGAGATTTATGAACATTAAACGCAGCTACGAGCGGCGGCGCATCAATCACACGACCAACCGAGGCCGCATTAATTAAAAGTGCGTATTTGAAATAAATTATTGCTGCTCTGGGTCACAGCGTCACCCGTATAGCGCACACACAGGGGCCACTGGAGAGGGAATTAACACCGAGTTAATTATGACACACTGATACGCGTGTTTCCTGGACGGGGTGAAGGGAATCAACAAAGTGCACAAAGACCGTTATGAAAAATCCCTCGAGCTTTTTCTCTGGTGCATATTAACTGCAAGTTTCTCTGGTAGCCTTTATGTGCTTGTTATTTGTTTTTTTTAACCCTTTATTAACCCGACAGATGCAAAAAAACTGTACAGCAACATTCATGTGGATGAATGAAACCTTCAGTTCTAATCATCAGACCATCATGAATGTGGAAAAACAAGAAGGTGAGGAAGAGAAGCGAGGCTGCGTCGCGTATCCAGGCAACAGTTTGTCTTCCAGGTACATGTCTGCACATCCCAGTTTCTTCATTAGCTTATTTCAACCCATAGCTGTATCGCTAAGTGACCTGCAGCCTATGGAAGCTGGTATTTATGATGAGGGAGGGATGTGGGATGTGACCGGGATGGACGTTCAACTTTCCAAACCATTACTGAAATAATCCTGCAGTGATTTGGTCGCAGCTTTAGGCTCCATAGAAACAAACTGCTCCTCTCTGCAGCCAACACACATGTCCCGGTGCAAACAGGTCAGCTGGCCGGCGTTAAGCGTTAGGGCCGGGGGGTGTGACCAAAACTGTATATCACGGTATTTTTCAAAATTCAGGCGGTATCACAGTATATTACGGTATTTCTTTTTTTTTTTAATGCAAAATCACATGTTTACAACATATTCTACTGGTTGAGAGAGGAATTAATGCACTAGATTGACTAAGGACGGACTATTTTACTGTGATGATGAGTAAATATTGTAGAATAATCCCACACTAGTAGTGAAACAGGTTTGCATGGCCCCGTGTTAGCACTGACTGATGATGAGGAAATCTGGGGACATTTACAGCTTTGAGATAAATAATAATAATTTTATTCTCATTCATAAAAATTTTCAGGGACAGCTTTAGCCAGGAGGACAAGTCATCCAACATGGAGACTGTCCCCAGAGATCGGGGACGTCTGTTTCGCCCTAATCTACCGGAGGATGCGGCTGCTTTCTCCTGACACATCCTGGTCGTACTCAGGTTCATGGTCAAACTTCAGGTGGTGGAACGACTCCTGAAACCGTTATGAGAAATATTTCTTCACTTTAGGGCAAAACCGATCCACGACACAACTGTAAGTTTAAATCTGATCGTAACGAGAGATTCCAGACCAACTTTCCACTTCAAAAAAAGAAGATTTGAGAAGTTGGCCTCCAGGTTTTATAAAGCTGCTAAAACCAGGTACAACGTCGACACGTCCATCAGGTTTGGTTCTTTTACAAATATTTCTTCTCTTTCATCAGCTTGCATGGTCATGTTCTTCTCTTCAGAATTCTCCGGCGCTTTGGGATTAATTCTATCTCATGAGAACATCTTCTCATCTCATCTCATCTCGTCGTTGGACTATAAACCCAGTGTGTGCTGCTCAGATCTTTGGCCGTGAGACCGATCTCTCTCTTCCCGCGGCTTCTGGGCAGAACAGCGAGTCGGCTCTGACGAATCGCTGAGTCACATGTTTCCGTCTCTGCCAGCGTCCGGAGCGTCGCCAGAACCCCGCAGCTACGAACCGTCAGGAGTCCTGTGCCACGAATCCACCGAGCGTGTTTGTGACTGCGCGCTTGTTCTTTTTTTGGGTAATCGCTGCTTGGCGTCCGGCTCGGACGACAGATTGATGCAAGCGGCCGGTCGGTTCACCTCATCGGTCGTTCAGTCGTCAAGGACGATGAGGCCGGTTGATGTTCAGCCCGTCCAAGGTTTTAATTCACAAGATTAAGACCCAATCTGTGTAAAAATTATTTTATAATAGAGTGTTTTTACAGTTTCCATAACGTATTTTCGCTCATTTGCTGTTTGAATCTGGTTTAAATCCTTGTAGACGTTGATGTTAATTTTGAAACTTGTATTTTGTATATACAGGACTTGTGCATTATTAATACACACTGTTTTTCAGTCTCGTCCTTGTTGCGGCCTCCATTGTGAGTCTGAAAACAATCTGTGTGTCTTTACCGGTTAACTTAATTCAGAAAAGAAAACCGGGATGATCCCTGACGCAGGAACATCTGCTCTCCTTCTTATTACTTATGATCTTTCTATTACCGGGTCAGTTGGAACGGAGAGAGAGACGGAAATTTCCCCGCGGCTGGATTTCATTCAAGCTGTTTTATTTAGGGAGCTTTAAGCCCTCAGCTGACCATGTACACCTTATTTAGGGATGATGTGCGTTGCTATGGATACCAACCAGTTCAATTACAGCCAGGACGTCGAGCAGCTGCAGCAGGTTTATGTGGTTTGGACGAGTTGTTGTAGAGTCCGCGCCGGCGTTGGCTCTCTCAGCCCAATTTAGTGACACATTTATTCCAAATTGTCTGAAGACGCCTGACGGGAGCCAGAGCCTGAAGCCGCCAGAGCAAACTCTGAGAAAACAAAACTGCCTTTCGACAGGAGGAAGCCTTGAGGAGCTCAAACGGGAGGACCCATCTGTGCTGCCAGGAAGCTGTTTGTGCATTGAGATGTACAGCACGTGATTGTTGTTCTGATACCACTGGGGGAGCTTTTGTTCTTTAGCATGGCGCTAACAGCTAACTCCATGCTTCACGCGTGCTCTCTGTGCCGTGCAGAGTCTGAACGTCTTCAGGAACTTCTCCTTCTGGGTCAGATTCTGGTTCAACCTGGTGACGTTGAACGACGGCGTCTCTAACAGCCGTAGTCACAAACCCACACTAAACATTAGCGCATGGTGACGCCAGAAAAAGCCGCGTCCTCTCCCCTGGAGTGGGCGTGGCCAGACACAGCTCATTAACATTTAAAGGTACAGACACAGAAGAAGCCTGTTATAGTAGAACTCACTAGAGACACTTTTTGACTGGTTGAAATTCAGGACAAAGGCTTAATTTGGGGAAATACACGTTGAAAACAATGATGTTGGACCTCAGACACGTCTTTGACATTGTTAAAAAAAATTTATAATATGGGACCTTTAAATGTGCACTACTGCGTCTCTTCTGTGTTGCTGCTGCTTTTTAATAACATTTTTTTATTGATTTCTTTCCACTTTTTAACTGTTCTTGATAATCTCTTGTATTGTATTTGACTTTTAGCATGCCCTTTATCACCTGGCTGGAGGCTACCGCTGGAAATTAGCTTAATTAGCTACAGCTGCTTCATTTACCGGCACTTTGTACAGTCGATTAATATAAACTGCCCACGTCACTATTAAAGGAAATTAATAAGATGCTATACGGTGGTAGCACATGTAAAGATGTATGGATAGCAAAAAAAAATAAAATGTTCATTGCATCATGGGAATCTGTCCAAACTGTGATTTGTATTTGTATTTAGAAGAGGAAGACATCATACATGTCCATGCGTGAGGCCTCAGAGGTGCCTGCATCTGCAACAAAACGGGAGAAGCGGCAGAAAAAAGGAAATCGCTCGACTGCGTTTCCTTTGATCCCAATAAAACTTTCCAGTCCCTGAAGTAAAACACTGAGATCAGTAGAGTCGAATGCAGCACAAAGATCCAATAGAGGCACCACGACGCTCTGAGTTTAATCTAGATAACAGCTTCAATCTCTGGTCAAGATCCAAAACGATCAGTTTAGAACCAGTTAACGAACCAATCGTTCATAGTGGATTAAACACACACACACACACACACACACACACACACACACACACTGTAGTTAAACTGCTGAGTTGAAGTGTGTGTGTGCTGATATCAGAGAGGAGGAATGTTTCTGCCATGTGGGATTAGTGTGTCACCCTCACACATCTATTAATAACCGCACACAGCATTTAGCCTCCGTGTGTGTGTGTGTGTGTGTGTATACACACGTGTTTGTGTGTGTGTGTATGTGTTCACAGCTAACTGCTCATATGTTTCTGCATACGACTACAACTACAACTGGACCAGAGGTTACTACTACAGCTACAACGTGTTCAACCTCTGGATCATGGAAAGTCTTGCACACACACATACACACACACACACACACACATACACACACACACACACACACACACAGACAGACACACACACACACACCACCAAAAAAATAAAAAATAAATAAAACAAAAACATAAGCTCTTTTACAGAGAAACATAATTACGTAAGAAATTAAGCAGCTGAAAATGTGCACATGATTCTTTTCCCTTCACTGACTGTGTCCCCGACCAACAACTGCAATGTCACACAGACACACACACACAGACACACACACACAGACACACACACACACACACACACACACACACACACAGACACACACACACACACACTAGATCAGCTATGTGATCCGATTCACCTCTGGACACACACTGCAAAGTCAGACTGTGAGAACTCGTTCAGTGACAGTTTTTTTTTTTTTTTTTGGTATTTTTCCGTTTAGGATGATGCAAGATGACAAACTGAGAAAGAAATAGAAGAAGAGAAAAAAAAGCTGAAAGATAAAAAAAAAGGACGGAGCAGAAGGAAGTAAAAAAAAAAAAAGAGGAAGGATGTCGGATGAGAAAAGGGATAAAATTAAGACGGAAAAGGGAAATGAGATGCAGGAAGTGAAAAGAAAATGTGATGAGGATAATGAGATGGATGAGAGGGAAAAGGAAGGAAGGAAGAAATAGAGGAGAGAGGGGGCAGAGAAACAACAGGACGATGGATTGAAGTTTAAAAAGGAGGATGAGAGGATTTAGGAGTCGTTCTGTCCGGCGCTTTCTGGGTTAAACCGATGATTATTACACAGCAGCACAAGTCACAGCTGATTAAACACACGCTGACGTTTAAAGCGCCTGTAAACAGCCGTGAACGAGGGATGAAGGCGGACGCTCGGCTGGAGGAGCGTGAGAGGGGGTTAATCGCCGCCTCATCAATTAACAGCGAAGATAATTAGGTCAAAGTGACGACGAGCTGCAGAGGAGGCGAAATAAATAAATAATCATGTGTCCACGCTGGGGGCTGAGCGGCGCTAATCGTCCTAATTTGATTTATTTGATATTTCAGTGTAGAAACAATTTTAGAGTCACAAAAACAAATCCACAGCTTCACATTCTCCACGTGGCTTCGCTTTCTGAATCTAAATCCCTAAAAAAAAGGGCTAAAATACATATCACAGGATTTTTTTTTCAACGTTTTCTACCGGCTGAGAGGAATTAATGCAGTAGATTGTAGAAATATTGCAGAATAATCCCACACTAGTGGGCTGCTGATGTGGAAACCTGGGGATTTACCAGCATTAGTGTCGTTCTGGTTCCCGGGATCAGTGCCCGTCCCTGGTGTTTGTGATAGATCAGATTAGATTCGATACATTTCAGTGCTGATTAACATTTAATGAAGGTATGTGCTTATGTTTTAACTTTCTCTCCGTGTGCAGCGAGGTCTTTTTATTCATTCGAGGCTCCGTATGAACCTTGAAGATGAAAGCAACCGTGAGGTGGAAGAAATATTCAGTCAGGCCGACACATCCTTGACCTCATCTCCATCATCTAACCGGCCGCTGCTTAATTGCCCAGATTCACCGGGTCAACGACGCCGTTGACCTACCAGAGGAGAGCGTTGACCCTCACGCCCCTCCCTCACTCCTCCCTCACCCTTCCCTCACCCCCCACCAGGGGTTCAGCTCATCCTCTAAAAGCTTCCCATGTCTGTATGAGTGTGGGATTTACATAAACACCGATGGTTCGGTTTTATTCTCTCAAAAGAGCAACAAAGAGCCTCACAGTGTTTTATGGGATCAGTATTGTGACATAATCTCACACGACAAAAAAAAAAAAAAACAAGACAAGATAAAGTAAATACGTCCTGGACAGATTCAGATTTTAAAAAGATCCTTCACATCCTTCTCAAAACCTTCCAAGTGTCACTTATGCAGCAGGAGAACACATTTAAAAAAGAAATGTGTTTGAGAAACCATATATATCTACATATATACACAGTTTTTATATTTTATACTAGGCTAGGCTAGTTAGCTGGTGTCTTGTTGTTGGTTCCTAGCTGCTAGCTGATTGCTAACCTGCTGGTTTTGTTTTCAGTTGGACTGAGCTTCAACATGTGTTTTGTCTGGGAACTTTGAAAAAGGGACTGTTCATTGTTATAGATGAATAGAAAGAAGATCCAAACTAACAACTCTATGGTTTCAGAAATGCAAATGAGGAAAATATTCCAAAGAAGCTGTATATATGACCAAAAGAACGCTCCTAAAACCTGGATCATGGCGCATATCCCACATGTATTCATCATAATATTCAGTCAATCAGGAGAAAAAGTCCTACAAAGTCCTTACAAATATATAATTATTAGAGGTGGGTATTGGCAAGGACTTGACGATACGATACACATCACGATACTCGAGTCACGATACGATACATTATTGCGATATAATGATACTGCGATATATTGCAATATTCCACATCGAGAAATTTTAAATGCAGCTTTAAGCACAAATTGTATATATGTACATCAAATGACAGTGATAATTCTTTGGACAAGTTGAGTCAAAAAACAATATTAATCCAAATGATCTATTTCCAATTTATTGCACTTGTACAGAAAAGTGGTGGTGGAGGTGGAAGTCGTTCACGATCGGCCCAAAACATGACTTTTTCTGTTTCTTTTAAATTCGATGTTAAAACATTGAAAATCAGTATCGTATAGGAAGCAATATATATCGTGATATATTTTCCGCCATCCCTATATAAAATGGAGTACGCTGTCAAGTTTGGCCTGTTTGGTCAGGAAGAAAATGATCGAATAAGAAGAAAAAAAGATACAATTTGTGAATTTAAAAGGAGGAGAAAATGACGATAAAGCAGAAAAGACAAGAATAAAATGCAGATGAAAGAGCAGTGATGCGATAAAGAAACACAACAAACTCAAGTTAAAGCTTTAAAACACCAAAGACTAGAACGTCAGCTCCAGACCAGCGCTGCCTGTTCCCTTCAGTTCACATTTGCATCAAACCCTCCGCTCGTCGGTGCATCACGTACTCTATGCAAATCATTTCCAGGCAAAAAAAAAGTTGTGAGAAGCTTTCTGAAGCTTTCTGGTTCTTGGAGCCGGGACATAAGAGACGTGGACGAACCGCCACGAAGCGACAGCAGTTCTGGTAAATGCTCGGAACAACAGCTGGCGCTGGTCCAGCCTACGGGACGGGCGCCGATTGGAAAATCGCTCCTAATTGTCAAATTCAATCAAGGACTAACAAACCGTATTATGGAGGTTAAAGACCTCGACAGCTCCAGTTAAACTCAGCCAGAAGAGACGCAGCCAGAGAGGAACAGTCGGGGTTTGTCTGGTTCAAATTGTCTGTACTACACTGCTGTGTTATCCATTTAAAGCCTGCGTTCACTCAGGGAAAAGTCGACCGAACACTATTAATGTCGGTATTATTTGATCAACGAAAGCTCTACCAGATCAGATCGAAGGCCTTTTTTGCCATTTAATGGAGTTAAGTTATGAGGCCGCGACCCCTACAAGCCCCTTTAATCGAGCTCTCGAAGGAAACTTCTACCACTTTTTAAACAAACAACGGTGCCACGTTGTGTTTGCAGCACAAAAAAGGTCTCGTCTTGGGTTCTATTCCCACTCCGGCCAGCTGTGTCCACTGGCATCCGCTGAGCCGCTTCCCTCGCTCACTGAAAGTTATTTTGGACGAGAGCATCAGCTGGAAGCCTAAAATATAAATGAAGCACCAATCGAGCTTGTGTTCCACGTCACCTCCTCTGGAATACTGGAGCGCTTAAAGTGAAACTGCACCCGGCCACAGAAACATGTCGACGGCGAGTTTAACAAGTGCAACTGCATCAATTATATAACCCAGACTCTCCACGGGGTTCATGTCGGCGTGGATAGTTGTCTCTTCTCTGGCTTCAGAAGTTGACTAAGATGATGACACAGTGAAATGAAGCAATCTTCAGCCATTTTTGGGTTTATACACAAACAAATTCACGTTGCCTCGGAAAGTCCAGCAAAAAACAAAGCATTTAAGTGGTAACATCAGCTGTAGGGTGCGAGAACGTCGTTGCCAGGCAACTGTTGGCGCCTAGCAGCCAGCGAAGCTAACGTGTTAGCAAGCTAACGCACTGGTAATTTAATGTAGGGGATGTAAAGGTGCAATGAAAGGATGAGGCTGTTGGGAAGAGCAGCATTTTCCCACGACATATGATACAGTTATGAGAAAAATAAACATGAATAGGTTGTAAAAGTTTCTAAATAAGTTGCAAAGTTTACGGGAAATTTCCACTGTCAAGGCTGTGAGCTATTCATATGGACGTCTCTTATAAACAACCTCATTTCAAGACAACAATACGTCGCAGGAGGGTGTTTTAACAGGTGAGTTAAGGTTTCCTGGATTGCAGAGTTTAAGCAGTGTCTGAACATCGTCTTTTGCAAAATTCACTAAAATTTCAGAATTCTCTCTTTAATCTTAAACATATATATATATATATATATATATATATATACTGTACATTTATTTAAATCTGAAAATGATTCCAAAATTCTGTTTTAAATGTCTTCATTAATGCTTTTACTTTTCAAAATCTCAAAATTCTGACTTTCACTTAAAAATCGTAAAATTGGTTACTAATAGTAATAGTAACCGCAGGTTCTATGAGTAGCAGCGTAGTACTTTTATCATCAATTGTGAGATTTATATCTCATGCTTTTTTTTTTCTTTTTTTTTTACGTGAGGACCAAATACAAGTCTTCCTTCAGCAGTGAGTGTATTCAGTGTGTCGGAGATCAGGGAGCTCAGAGCAAAGGTCAAGTCTCAGGAGCCTTAAAAAAAGAGACCAATGAGCTGAGCTTCATAACAGTGGGGGGGTGAGGTCGGGGGTCAAATACACACCAGCTACATCTTGAACATCAAAATCAAACAGTCGGTTAGTTCAAAATACTTTTAAGTAAGAGGAGAAGGGGACATTTCTTTTGTTAAATGACACTGGTGCACCCACGCACCACATTTAAACAAGCGTCCTAAAGAAAGCCCGTGGGGGTCATGGGAAGCAGCAGAGTGGGGGCAAAATAAACCTCCAACAGCTGGTCCCACATACACATCTCACAGGATGGAGATTAATGTACGATATACTCACTGCATGGTGGAAAAACAGCGGTAATGCATTTTAACATGACTCAACACCTCGGCCTGTTTCACACACACACACACACACAACCAGCTGTGTTTGTTACACTTTATTAATCTGGTTTCTTCTCTGCGTGAGTCTCAAGAACCGACAAAAGAACATTTAAAATCCATTAATACGTTCTTCGATCGCGTTTCCATCCAAGTACAAAAAAAAAAAAAAGGAAGAATATAAATGTGACAGGAAGTGCTGTACTTTCTGGAGAGCTGTTACTGCTCGTTGATTCCCTTTAGCAGCAAAGTGAAGAAAAGCAAGTTGGAATTCTTAGGTACAAATGGACTAACTTCACGGATCAGCCATAACATTATGACCATTATGACAGGAGACCTTAATAACATTGAGCATCTTCTGACAATTCATTGTTCCACTGGGGAAACTTTTGGACCTGGCATTCATTAATGTGGATGTTACTTAGACACTGATGTTACAGTGACATTCATTGATGGCAGCAGACCCCCCCCCCCCCAAACTGTTTAGGAAAAACAGAAAAAAGCATAAACATCAAGAACGTCACAAGGCGCAAGGTGTTGACCTGGCCTCCAGATTCACTAGATCCCAAACTCATCAACTAACAACATCCTGTTTCCAGACGCCACAGGACACACAAGATAAAAGATGTCCATTCTCTGATGAGTCACAACTGTTTTGGAGGAACAAAGGAGACCTACACAACATCAGGAAGGTGGTCATAATGTTGTGGCTGATCAGTGATCAGCTAATTTCGTTCCACGATCGGAGGACAATTGTGTGGAACAGTTGTCGGGCCACACACACACACACACAGCAGACAGCGCTGTTCGTGGTTCTGAAACAGCAGCAGAGATCCACTGTTTTTCAGACGACAGCTGTTGGAATATTCGGCTGCAGCCACGACCACGTTTGTTATCACAGGGCGTGAAACTCAGATCGGACCCCGTGTGCACGTCGTGGAGAAACACTTTAACGGCAGGCGTGAACCCGCGCAGTTAAAGCTGGACAAACATTTTTTAAAGCCGCTTTCCCTGGAAGGGGACCTACGCATGGCAGCAGCGCCTCATTAGCATGTTTTAACTCCACACAGATCCCCCCCAACAAACAGATGCAGAAAATACATGAAACAAAAGCAGCCGCCTCTGGTCTGTGGCCGGGTCTGTTCTCAGCGGATGGATTAGCTAAATGACGGAGTATGAGATGAGATCACAAGGCCGGCAACAGTTGGTGAGAATACAGCTCTCTTTGTGCATCTTGCAGAGCTGGAGTGTATCTATGGCTACCTCATCAACACACCACACCACAGACACACACAGTGGGCATTGTCTATCACGTGGCACGCAGGAAACACACACACAGACTTTGAACCTGACGTACTGGGAAACAAACAGAGCGTCAATGACACACACACACTTTGCACAAATGTCCTCACTCCAATTGTGTCCTCAGAGAGATGGCTGTAAAAGAGCGCGCACACACACACACAAACTGTCTAATCCATCTTTGTGAGGACATGCCATTTGCTTAATGTATTCCAAAATCCTTTACCACCTCAACTGAAGCTTTGTTTTTGTGGTCGCACGTCACTTCTACCTCGTAACCCAACGTACGCCTCCCCAGAAACGTAACTACACCGGCCTGAAATTAATTAACTACCATCGTCCAACGTCCCCTCTATGTCTCATTAATCATTTTACTTTGGAGGCCACATTCAGGCCAGTTTGATCTAAAGTGGGCCGGACCAGTAACATAACAGCATATTAATCTACAAGAAACGACAACAGATTTTGATTTAGTGCAAATAATAACAGGTTCATTAGGAGAATGTTTGCATTTATTGAACTATCCTCCAGAAATTGATGTCTGCTGTTTAGTCCTGGGTCTCAGTGTTGTGTTCTGTCCACTTCTCTGACTAAAACAATGGACAAATTCATGGATGGGACGTATGTAATTTTTGCACTTTGCAAATTCCTGCAGCCGGCCGGATTAGACCCTCCGGTGATCCGCTTTGTCCCAGCGGGCCATATGTTTGACACCAGTGACATAGACTGTATATAAATATGGACGATGCATCTCCACTTCCTTCCTTGCAGTGGCCAAACTGACGCTATTTTCCCCGGGATAAGGGAGCCGCCATCTTGCCACCAGTTTGCAGCCAGAATCAGTACAGTCTGAGGGCGGAGCCACGGTATCGATGCCCCGCCCACACTTCCTCTAGGTTCACTCGCGTTTTCTTTAATTAAGACTACGCTCTGCTCTATCTCCACCAGTTACAAGGAAATGTTGGATTATACTTAACTACCTGAAATGACAGAAACATCCTTGAAAAATGTATTTTTCGTGCATTTTAGTGCTTTAGTTTGGCTCAAGTCCCGCCCACTAACATGGAGGAGGGGGAGCTTACGACCTATACTGCAGCCTCGGGCCACCAGGGGGAGCTCTACTTGCTTTTGCTTCACTTTGGAGGAGCTGTTCTCCACTTCATCTTTACAGAGTCTACGATTGATCCACGTTTATTAACTCAACAAAGACGACTAGACGACCATGTGGCGTCGGCTTGACTGGTTTTAACGCACCAAAAAAAGTTGTGGGTCCCCACAACGTTAGTGTCCAATGAAGACTTTCCTCCCAAAACTTACTGAAAACAAGACCACACACACACACACACACATTGCAGTTGATGGCATTCCAGTCATGTGAACAGCAGCGCTGGCGCTCAGACCCTCAGCTGTGCCTGAAGGTCACCACCAACACACTCAAACACAGAAACACAACTCCTCCTGCAGAACACAAAGGAAGGCACACACTCACAGTCGGCTTCATTAGCGTTACTGTGACGCCGTTCGTGTTTTATCGCTTCACATTTACTGCTCCAGTTCGAGGGCTGAACACCGGCTGAAACAGGCCATTGTGTGGCGCAGCTCCAGGACACAAACTA
Organism: Mugil cephalus; assembly: GCF_022458985.1. NCBI lineage: Eukaryota > Metazoa > Chordata > Actinopteri > Mugiliformes > Mugilidae > Mugil > Mugil cephalus. The sequence goes on from NC_061776.1 coordinate 4,603,282, forward strand.
AAGTCGGGGTAAAACTGGACTTTTGTTGTGTGTCATGCACACATTTGACTGCAGCCTTTTGTTTTTATGCTCATGTTCTGTTGTGCGTTTGTTGATCTGTTTCGTGGCATCTTTAGACCAGGAATCTCATCTAACGTCTTTGCTTGAATATGGAATTACATTCAAATGCTTCTACCCAAAAACCTTTTTAAAAAGGCGACTGGACCTGTTGAGTTTTGAGAAGATGTTTCATCTGAGCAGCTTCATCAGTTCTAAGGAACCGGTGGGAAGTTTGAGGTTTAAATAGGAAACTCTGTGGGTATAATCCATCAGGAACTTGCTTGACTTGTTTCTGTAAACGACCAGAAACTGGTGCAACTAATGTCCATTAACAGCGGCCGTTAACGTCTTTCTCAAAACTCTTTAAAAACTTTTTAAACGCTTTGTGGATAAACCAAGACCTGGACGACTGAAGCCAACACCACGTCAGAACACAGCAAAGGACCGATTCAGGCCACGCTGGATAAAACGAAATGTTTATAATACATAGAATCATTAAGAAAGAGATCAAGTTTGAGGTGATTTACTCCATTGATAGATTTCTTGTTAAATTGGTGTGTGATTAAAGCCTGGGAGTGTCCACACACAAATCAAATCACAAGGAAACCCTCCATCAATCAGTCCCATCCATCACAGCTGGAGCTCCGAGCTGCATGTTATCGTCTCATTTTTATTCATAAGCGCCCGGGCATTCAGCCTGAATAGATGATGACAGAATTAAAGCGCTCAGAAGAAGACGACTACACCACGTCAATAAGAGCCTCATTCACGGCCTCGGAAAGGTCGTCCATCCCGGCGCCTGGAACCAGACTCTCGAGGGTCAGACCGGGGAGGATGCGCGATAATTCAGAAATAAAAGACGAGGGCTGAAAATAGCCTGAGTGGAGTCGAAGCGAACGAGGCAGCGAGGAGAAGAGGAGCGGGTCGTCACTGTGATATCACCAGAGACGAAATGATTCGTAAAGGATATAAAAGCATCGCACAATCATCAATAAAACTGTCTCATGTAACCGGCTGAGTTGTTTTATTTTTTTTAAAAAGAGATGTGATGTAAACCAGACCTAAGATCATTTAGCTCAATGGAAAACTAAAGGCCCAGTGATACTGGGTGTAGTTGAAATCCATGATAAATCAGACTGGGTTTTGAAAAGTGTTAATCTACTGTTTAAAAGTAAGGAGTCCTTACCAGGCGTCTTTAAAACGATCGGACTGATATCAGGTTCAACTTCAGCCTGATCTTATTTAATTATTTATTTTAGGTCATAAACCAAAAACATGTCTCTGTAGTGGCAAAACTTCTTCTTCCTCTTCTATTTTAAGGTTAGCGTCAAAGTTACCAAAATACCGAGCGTCAACCTCCAGGTCTGAGGGATTAAGTGATGAAGCCCCTGCAGTTCATCAAGTGGCCACTTGAGGCTCCAAAAAGGAGCAAACCCCCATAGACCCTCAACTTTACAGCATCATTAAACATGTTCACAGCCTGGTACAAAAACCATTTAGGTCTCAATAGTTTAGTCCACTATTCGTGAAAACTGTACGGGGGGTGAATTCTTTTCTAATCGTTTTTGTTCCAGCTTTGATTGACAGGTGTTAGCCTAAGCTAACAGCTAAGGGAGAGTCTGGTGGGCGGGTCCATCCGTGACCATATTTGGAGCATCCACCTGTGGGCGGAGCAAAGCTCATCCAACAGAATGCGATGGCTGACGTCATGAAGGATTTTACCACAGTATAAACAGTCAATGACATTAGACAGGAGTCAAGGTACAAGCTGCGCTTCTTGACAGAACTATTTAATGAACTTGAATGCGAGGAAGAGCAGGAAAAGTCTTTATGAACCTACTTAATGTTAAACTATCGGGGGCACAAAATCTCAAATGGTTCAATGAAACCAAACTTTACTGAGTCAAAAACGCTGAGAGATGCAAGAAAAAAGCTGAAAGTGTTTCCAAGACGTTCAAAGACAGGTATGAATTCATTAACAAAGAATAATCAGGCAACACCTACAGATGTTGACCCCACCAGTCATTTAGAAGTGGAAACATCTCCAAGAAACTGAAACTAACCAAGACCTGGATGAGTTTAGGACTCTCCAGTATTTCTTTCTATTTTTTTTTATTGAAATTTTTCCAGTTTAATGTCTGATCTGACCAAGTAAACCACCACTGGGAAACCATCATAGTCACCATCTTTGTCTGATTTAACACGTGAACACACTTTCTTCACATTCTTTCTTCCTAAAATGGAAATCAAATATTCTTCAGAGATTTTTTCCCAGAAATGTGAGTCACTTGTTTGTCCAGTTCATCTCAAACCAGCTCCATGGGGTTAAAGTCTAGACTCCATGTTGTTTGGACTAAAGTTTTGGGTCATTATCTGCAGGATGAAGCTCTGACCAACCAGAGGATACTGATGCTATTGTAAAACTTTTGACCGGTAGTGTATAACTATATGCATGTAAAAAAAAAAAAAAAAGCTGCCGAGTTCCAGCTCTGACATATTTCTTCCATTTTTCCTCTGGAAATAATTCCTGACGTTCTCTTCGTCCTCTCATGAACAAAAGCAGCTCTGTCCCGTCCTCAGTCGACCACACAAGGTTTCTTTTATCGCGGCGCAGCCACAGGAGCTCGGCACAATGAGCATGAGATCGAGGAACGGCTGGACAGGAACACAATGAAAGGATAAAAGGTCCGTCTCGCTCCCAGAGAGCTGCTCCTAAACCCCCGAAGCCTCGTTCTGGGTTCGGTTTTTTTAACGGTGGACCACAGCTATGTCCAACTTTCCATCAGAGGCAGCGACAAGGAGTTTGTTTCTGTTTGAGAGACGGGACGAGTCCACAGCACATGACCGCATTCCTGAGGGTGAGAGGGTGGAGAGGGGAGGAAGAGGGGAGGAAGAGGGGAGGAAGAGGGGAGGGGAAGAACGAGGAAGTAGCCCGAGTGTGAGGACCAGGAGAAGAAGTAAGGAGAGAGGATGAAAGAAAGAGGGATGTGATGAAACAAGAGGAAGTGGAAGATAAAAGAAAGCTGATAAAGTGAGGATGAGAGACGGGTGAGTAAATGTGAGGAAAGAGAGGGAAGACAAATGAAAGGCAAAAAGAGGTGAGAGAAGACAGAGGTGAAAGAGAATTGAGGCAAATATAGGAAAAAATAGATGAAACAGTGAGAATGAAAGAGGAGAGGAAAAAAAAGGAAAAGAGCTGAAGAGAGAAGAAACGGGAAGTAAAAGATGAAAAGGGAAGAAATGAAAGGATGGGAAAGAAAGACGTGAGAGAGAGGGAAGAGGAGGACATGCAAAGAGTCTAAGGAAAAACAGCTGAAAGAGGAGACACAGCTGAGACTACAGCTCCCAGAATGCACTGCACACTCGTTCCAGCTGCAACTAAGCCACAGATGTGAAGACCTTTAGGGAAACAGAAAAAAAGCCTCTAGACCTGAACTTTAATCTCCATGGCAACCAGCTACAAGCAGTCCTACGTAGTGTTTTTTTTTTTTTTTTTTTTTTGACAACTTCTTCAGCTTATCAAAAGTGCAGTAGGACCAGAAACCAGATTTAATACACCGACCTGAGCGGGAACTGTTTCCAGGGAGGTTAAATTAAATCTGTGTCTACGTGGACCCAAAATGTGAATTTAAATTTTTTCAGACAAAAAAACTGAAAATGTTACACAACTTCATTGGGAACTGACGTCAGTATGTGAAGATGAAGTACTGAGCAGCACCAGAGAGGAGGTCTGGGTGGATTGACGGGCATTTAACGAGCCAGCGTGACTGAAATCATTCTGATAAAAACTTTCAACTTATATGTTTATATACAGACACTAAATGAAATCATCTTAAATCTCTGCTGCTGTGTAGCATCAAATCTGCTGGAAATGAAACAGAAGAAGAAGAAGAAGTTTTCCTGGTTTCCCACCAGTCCCTTAGAACTGAAGAAGCTACTCAGATGAGAGTTGCCTTTTTTAATCTCTTTCTGGATACACCACCACCCGGACAGACATATTTAAACGGCCGTTAAGTAAAATATTCAGATGAGATATGCACGAGTTTACCTGCTCTCAAAACATCTGTCAGAATAGAACATCTCTGACAAAGTGTTTCTGCAGCTCTGAAACGTCACATCTGACTAAAACATGATCTTAGTTTATCTTGGAGACGATGATCAACACGTCTCTACGTTGCTCAGAAACAGTGGATTCGTTCCAACCAGCAGATCCGGTGTTTACACAGTTATTCGGGGGGGTTTACACCACCCCGATAACATCTGATTAAAAGTCCGTCTGATCAGCTCAGCGTGTTCGGATTGAGATGTTTACACGAGGCGTTTGAGTTTCAGGGGTAAATTCCAGCTTGTTGCATTTATTTCCACTTAAAAAAAAAAAGAAGAATCGCATGCTCCCTCCTGTCTGCAGAATAAACCGCTGAAAGCCGTTAAACCGACACATTCCTCCCTCCGTTTGATCTGCGCTCTCTCTTTCTCTCTCTCTCCACTTGTTCTTAATCAACCGCCCGTTGTTGGAGTCTTTCAAACAGACGCTCGACTGTTCTGCCGCCCGAGTCGAGCGCTGCAGCTGACGGAGGGGAGGACATCACATGGCTGCACGCTCGGCCCGGTGGCACTGAAGAGCCCCCCCACCCTCACCCCTTCACCCCCCCAGTCCAGGCAGCCGAGTGTCACGGTCCGTCTGCTGACGTTAGCGGGGCAAATATGAATGAGTGCGTTCATGTCAGAAGTATGAAAGACACATGACGGAGAGAACACGCCAGCCTGGTTTCATGCCGAAGCGTTTATCTGGGGAGAAAATCGATTCAAGACTGTACGCTCAGGAAAAAAAAATGTGATTAATGTGATTAAACTGCAGTTAGAGGAGAGATGACAGTAGCAAATTAGGCCACGCCCCCATTTGGGTGAAAACAAACCACTAGCGGTAAACACGATTTTGTGTTGCTAGCGATTGTCGGGTGGAAAGCGGGTGAAATGGGTAACGTCTGTCAGAAAGACATTTAAATAATATATAATATACATATATACATTTAAATAATGTCGATAGAAAACGTTCAAAAAAACAGAAAAAAACAAAAAAATATGTAGCCAACTGACGGAGAAATGGTTGAACGAGCCCAATTAGCGGTCGGAGTCGTCACACCAGGACATTTACTCCGTTAGCTCAATGAATCTCCAGGTAATATATGACATAATCATTCCATAATGTTAAATGATTTATTGATTCTGGCGTAAATACAGCATGAAGCTTATTAGCCAACGCTAAGCTAAACTTTGTGTTGACGTCACTCTGTGTCACTACTTTGACTTTTCAACATGAATTTAGATTTTTTATTTTTTTTAACATTGTAACTAACAACTCTGACAACTGGCGTTAGCTAATGTTAGCATCATAATTTAAATTGATTGCAAGTGTTTGCAGCACGTACACATATCGACCATCAGGGTCTCAAGTCTTTCCGTCTTTGTCCTACTGTTTAACGGCCTGAAGCCATGAATTTCTTCAGGTTTGTCCCTCTGTCATGAGGGGAGCAGAGAAAATCTAAAAGTTTTATCTTTTAAATTGTTCAAAGAACAATAGACGACGCAGCAACTTCTGCTTCGTTTTGACCCGTAAGGGGGCGTGGCCTTTTCAGTGATGACACACAGGTACCTGGATATGAACCCAGATGTTTGGCATCTATCTATGAATATTAGCTACGATTAATGAGGTTGGCAGGACTATTGCTCCCACAGGGACTCGGCCTCTGACCTCCACAGGGGAGGGGTAACATGAGTCGCCCCAGGGAGCTGTTAAAAGTACTGAAGTAGGCGGGGGGGGGGGGTCATCAGGCGGTGAGCCCGGTCGCCCGCCGGGCCAGCGTGACAGTCATAAGACGTGTGTGCATGAAAGAGTCGAGAGAAACTGTGACGGCAGCAAAATGAGAAATTAGACAGAGACGGTGCAAAGCTGCTTTTCTTTACAGAAGAAGACGTGAAAACGTTTTTTTCCATTTCAGTGATGAGCAGCACAAACAAAAGTTTTCTAAGAAAACACGATACGTTTTTCAGATTTATGTCCCATTTTTATGCAAATACGAGAAACTCTCAAATCTCACAAATGCATCATAAATGTGACATTTGTTCTTAGGAGCAATTGTACAAGTTATATTTAGTATTTTGTTAGTGAACGTAGTGAAATGAAAGAATTTATTTATTTACGAGGTTTAAAGCCTGAAAGGATCATCTGTTATAGTATTATCTGAGTTATGGATCCCCTGAGTTCTGTTTTTTTGAAAAGAAAAATACAAATTAGATCCACTAAGATGTCACAGACCCAGAGAGGCAACATCTGTACGTCGCTCAAACTATCGACAATAATTCATGACGGGTTTAAAGAGGATGAGGCTGTTCTCAGTATAATCTCAGTTTCTTAAAAAAGAAATAATAATAGTCCAATTGTTCCAACAGTGGATGGAGTAAAATATGGATGGAGTCAGCTGCTGGGACTCTTCAAGTGAATCAAAGAGCCGCTCTCTATCAGAAAAACAGCATCTGTGGGTTTAGACGAGGTTCAGACATTCATTGGAATGAAAAGTAGCACAGCAGAGCCGGAGCAGAGGCAAACCAGTGAGCCGTGACACTTTGAACCAACACACAGACTCTAAATAACGTTCAAAGACCCGACACCATCACCGTTAAATCAGACACTGGGATTCTGTGGCGTCATCTGAGTGAGAATTGACTAAAACTCACCTTGTAATTAAATCCCAAATGGTGGAAAACAATCTAAATTACCCATCATCATGGCCATCTTTGGGAAATACAACGTTTTGTTGGACTAAGTAGTTGTGAAGTCGCCGGTCGGCCGTCACAGAGCATGTGTGGCCCTCGTTTTGTCCCTCGGCACAAATCGAACCCCTGTCTGTGCCTTTTCAGACGACTGAACTGAGGCGGTGATGGTCTGTTCAGTTTGGTGAACCAATGCACGACCAAGAGAAATGGAAGCGACGGACGTCAGCAGACAACTTTCCCCCTTTCAGTCTCGTCAGTATTTAAATATAAACTATATACACTGATCTATGATTTAGATTTCATGCATTTAGCTGAAGCTTTTGTCCCAACTGCTCTTTTCATCTGTGATTGCTCCATCGGTGCGACCAGAACGTGCTAAAAAAGAAAAAAGGCAACGAAATCTCTGAAGATAAACTGGTAGATGGTCTCCTGTCCTACCTACACCTCAGTAATCAGCCACTCTATCATTATTACTTCCTCAACAGCTATTTGAACATCAGACTAACAACACACAGTCTCTACAGATACATGGCGTCTATTTGTCATCCTGATTATCTAACCTGCAGTTTGGACATGGCTACTTACTCCAAAAAAAACATGAATTCAGGAGAAAACGTTACATTAAAGCTCATGTTTGAGGCTGAAGGTTTGTATTCGTGTAAAGAAATGTAAGGGAATTAAACGTATAGATGGCAAATTGTTGAATATTAGATCGACAAGATTGTATTGTCCTTGTATTTCTAGGAAATGGTATAATATGGATATAATATATCATGTAAGCTCAGGAAGGCATTTTTTTTTGGCCTGTGATGCTTTAAAATTAAGGAAAATCTGATTAATATGTAACGTTAATGTCTTTTACGTGAATTCAGGTTAAAGAGAGAAAGAAAAAACATAATTTTCAGGCACAATCACATCAAGTGGCCAAACCCCAGGTTCGTACCCGCTCTTCTACGCTTTGAGTTTGGATGTCAACGTTCACGGCCAAATGCTGACAACGAAACTGCAACAAGCCACAAGTCGTTTCCAATGTAAGTCAACGATAAGAAGCGCTGGCAAAGTGTGACGGACGTATCACGAGCGGCTTTACCTCATCAATGAACTCCTCACTACTCTGCAGCTGAACTGTATCATCCAATCAGACGGAGCTGCCGGTTGCGTAACGGCGGTTTAATCCACAGTTAGAGATCAGCTGGCCTCAGTCAGGCATCGTGTCTGGGCTCCGTCCAATAAGCAGCTCTAACTGGGTTTCTAGACCAAGGCTTTGGCAACCTGCTGCCAAGATCCGCCGAGAGCCGATCCCTCACCACGCTCAGTGTAATCATTATGCAATCACCTCTGTCATTCTTTATTCAGGTCCTCGGTTTAATCTCTTCCTCTTTGTCCTCATGAGAGTTTGTGCACTGTAGATGTCTGCAGATAGCTTCTGTTCAACCGTAATAATTGTGGAACAGGATGAGGCGAGGAGAAAACTGTGGAGAGTATCAGGCTTCATCTGGTCCACAATTGCCCCCTCAATGACCCCTAATGACCTAAAACTGTTTTCTCTGGATTTATTCTCAGATTTATGTTTTTTGGACCAAATTAGGTTCACAAGTTATCAGGTACAATGTTCACAGTCATAGTTTTCTGATGCGTGATCAAAGCGCACAACTACTGCAAATCTGCAGATTCTCTGGAGGAAAATAGAGAAACTAAAAGCAATGTGATGACAACATTGTCAAATCAGCTTCAGCCCTTTCTAACATGAACCAAAACCACGTCCGTGTAGCATCAAAACTTCTTCTTCTTCTTCTGTTTTAATGGTGGTTGATGAGCATCAGAGCTGCCAAACATCCCAAAAGAAGAAGAAGAAAAAAGAATGAGATCACATGACTAAACATGTCTGCTGTGTGGAAGAACTTTACTCTGGAAATGAAGTGGTTGGTAAACAACTGAATGTGGATGCTTGGTGAGGTGGTTTTAGGAGATCATCATTCAATACGACCAACTTGATTCAACACCGAGTCCAGTCAGATAAAGGCTGATCCCAAAAAACACAAACAAACACTGAACGCTGCGTTTAAATGAAAAGACAAGTTGCCTGGAGACTTATTAAATAACCAAGACATCGAAACTCAACAAGTTGCACCAATGACAAGAGAATAAACCTTTGGTGACACAAACTGGGCGGGTACCAAATTAATCTCAGCTTTAAATAGATGACCAATAGGTTGATACAGTTGACTTAAGGATACATCATCCACAGAGTTGGTCTTCTACCACCAAGTTCATCTTGCCGATGGTGGGATTGGAGCTTGGGTTGAACCTAGATGGAATATCACTGTTGTTGACCATAATCACCTTTTCAAATCCAGAGCAGTTACGGTAAGAAGAGCCAACTCCATCCACACACAAGCAAGACTTTTACGTTCGTCTAGTTTTTAATAACTGTCAACCACAAAGAGGTGGACGCCAAGCTGTTTGCTTTATACGCAGAGAGTTTACCTGTCAAAGTCTTTAAGATGATTAAACTCCTTTTCCAGACGTATAAAAATCCTTTACAGACTTCCCTCCTCCTTCACAAACTGTGATCCTTACGTCATAGTCGAGGCTAAAATGTGAATGTAAAAAGGGGGTGACAGTGGTGGCGGTGGTGGAGGCTTTAAAGTGAACCTGTCCCCGCCCGTGAGGACACCCACCGCCGCCTCCATGTGCTGCATCCGCACCTCGTTCCTCTTCCAGGCTGAGACAGAAGGGTGGAACATACGGACCCTCTTTGAGCCGTGAGCCGAGAGAAAAGGGTTCACGGGAGGTGATTGTATGAGGACGAGCACGGGGAGAAAATAAACAAATAAAAGCAGAGAACCTTGGCGAGAGATCGTCGCCAACTGTCTAAGCTACTTAACACGACAGGAAAAGAGTCAGGGAGGCTGCTTCAATAAGACTTAAGTCACTGCATTTTCTCTTTATGTCAGAAAAAAAAAGTTAAGAGAAACGTAATGTGGAAAACGGATGTGAAATTCCAAAATATACCGGATCAGAACGCGCTCCCACGAGTCAGCAAAAGCAAAGGAACTAACCCAGTTTCGATTTAGCAGAATTTTACATATTGCCATTTCTGATGCTTTAATTACTAATCTACAGTAAAGCTGGAAGAAACTGGCAACAAATTGGTGCCTGAACTGAATTCACGTGATGATTAGTACAGCCATGTGACTGGTTGTGACCTAACTGTACAATACGCAGAACAATAAGACACAAACACACTGCACAGCTTCATGCCTAATGTTGCTGACAGCAAAACGTCAAACGGTGCAGGACTCACACCCGACCCGAACGCCGGCCAAAGTATCTGTAATCGCCCACCAAGCGGCCGCTGATACATTCAGAGATGAGTCAGAAGGACAGACGTTGGGAGAAGAGAGACTGTGGTCAATAAGCGACCGAGCAAGAGTTCTGTTCTCTAAAAAGAACTGAGGTTCCCACCGAAAAGGAAAGTCGGGATTGACGGTCAAAATCACAAAAGTCAGGCGCAAGTAACAAATTTTTCATCAAGACGAATCCAAAGAACCAAAATATCCTTTAGAAAAGCAACTGCATCATGTCTTTTTTGGAGGAGGAGGTCGGGGTGGATCGTCGGGTGTGCAAAACGCTGATCAGAATATCGGTGGTTCTGCTGCTGTGGAGCGTCAACCACCGAACAAGAAGACTTCACTGACAATGATTCAGTAGAAAAGTAAGATAAATGTCTCCAGGTTTTGCTGTCCACATGGATTCCAGCTATTTTCAAAAACTCCTTCTGGTCGAGGTGGTTACATGAGGCATTTTATTTTTTATTGGAATACTAGTGTCCGTGTAAACACAGCAAGTTTTTTATTTCCTAAACTCAACCACAAAGGTGACCGATCCAAAAAAACATCACTTCAGGGATGTGAGACGACACCAGCAGCACAGTTTTCTGTCCAGGTTGAACCAAATAAGACTTGACCAGCCATGATTTTTTTTTTTTTTGTTTCCCCTCCCACTCTGTTGCAACTGAGACGATGATACTTAATAAATTATCGATTTTTAGATGGCATATCAGTAACATATGGTACAAGGGCAGCAGGAAGTCACATCCAGCACCAAAGGGCGACGTACAGCAGGCTACACATGATTCGATCATGGCCCTGACTTCCATCCAAAGCCTCAACAACCGCCATCTGCTCAGGAGGATTTTCCACATTTGGTATTAAAAAGGAAAAAAAAAAAAAAGGAGGGTAAGTTTCACTGCTTAAATAAGACGAAGGCCTGTCTCAGCCGTGGAAACGTGAAGCGTTTCTGCGTCTGGATGGCGGACGCCGACCTTGAGGCAATAATGCAAAGCACAGAGCTGCAGTCCGCTGCGTCAGGAACATTAAATATTTAGCGAAACGTGGCTGGATTGAGACATGGTTTAAAAAAAAAAAAGGGAAAATGTTGAATAGCAAAAGAGATGAAGATGTAGGAGAGGCCGGAGTTATAAATAATTAGCTCAGATTTTTTAATTTCTAAAAGGAAAGAAATGGATTTCTGAGAAATCTTCGCCCCACAGCTGCTGCTGCTGCTGCTGGTTTCTGAATGAGAGAGGATAAAAAAAAAATAAGAGACGATATGAGTCACATGGGGTCGACTGATGTGAAGGAGGAAGATGTGGGAGGAGGGAGGCAGGAAGACGAAGGCGGCGAGAAAAAAGGAAACGCTGAGGAGAAAAAGACACAGAGACAGAGCAGAGGTTTAATTGAGATGTTAAGGGAGGGTTTACGTATTAAAGGCCACCAGAAGGAGCCGCAGACCCTCTGCCGACCTTTGTAAAGGTCAGCTATCGACTCTAGATCCAAAACCACCGAGTCTAATTAGATAAAAGCCAGATAAACAGAAGCTCACCTATCAATGAGGGACATATCGAAAAGCTTTAATCACCAAAACGTCTAATTGCACCACCAGAAATATACGTTTGGAGGCATTAACCTCGAAAGCACGAGGTTTAAAACTTCTAATTGGGTAAAGAACGACTACAGCCATGTTTGCCATTAGAGGAACAGACCGGAGCATTTCACTCTCAGGCAGAATAAACACGGTAAACATGGTGCTCTTACATCCACTCCCCGCAGTTTATGAGGAGCGTCCAGTTAATATAAAGCAAACATCTGGACGTCTTAAACACAGATGAAGTCGAAACCAAATGTTCATGAGTCATAAAGAAAAACAAAGAGTTGTTGCATAAAAAAAACCTCTTTAAGCAAACGTCTTCCAACCACTGACTGTTTATAAAGATGGACGAACGCTCCATGACGTTTCCTGAAAAGTGTCTTTTAAGCTCAGTGTGGTTATCATGGCCGTCGCCATCTTGGTTTCGCCTGACTCGAACCCAAATCTCACATAACCCAAAAATGGTCAAAGAGGTGGAGCGTTAGTGGAGCTGAGGAGGACGAGTATCAACCAGTGAATGTTTATACTACGGACAAACCCATCGTGACGTCACGCGTTGGATTCTGAACCTCGTAAATGAAGCCCAAAGTGGGCGGAGCCTGCCGTCGCCATGTTGGCCGAGCTTTACTCCGCCCACACTCGGAAACTCCAAATATGGACACGTTGAGACCCAGCTCTCCACAACCTGTCACTCAAAGCGGAAACGCCCTTAATTACGCAAAATTTTATATCTTAATAAAAACTAAATGAATGAGTCAGAAAGAAATTCACGCCCAGTACAGCCGCCATAAATAGTGAAGTAAACTATTGGGACCAAAATTGTTTTTTGTACCAGGCTATAAACATGTTTAATAATAATAATAATATAAAGTTTGGCTTTTTAACAAGGGGTCTATGGGAATTTGTTCATTTTTGGAGCCTCATGTGGCCACTGGATTTGAACCTGTGAGGACATAAACCTGTCACTCAAAGAGGCCACGCCCCTTAATAATAATTTAAAAATGTGAGTTCTGTGTAAACTTTCCAAATTGAAAAATTAGCAATTAGCAACCAGAACCGGTTTTGTATCCAACTGTAAACGTGTTTATTTGTGATCATATAGTCCTGATATAAACTATTATTCTGACTTATCCTTTAGTTACACTGAGCTCATGTCCTCTAATTTCTTCTGTATTACTACCCACACAATGCTGTAGTAATACTGTGTAGTAGTGTCCTTGTGTGTCCCTCTGAGATTATTTTTGTCACATTCAAACTAAACTTGGTTCCCCGTCTTCACTTTAGATTCAGTTCTGGACACATCTGGCAGCTAAATCAAGTCATCTCCCCTCACGACATCCATCCACCCTGATTTCCTTTTCATCAGTTAAGTTGTTTTATAAATGTTCCACTTTTTGTTGAATCCTTGTCTATAAAGTGTCTTTAAATTGCAACAAGCCGCGTGTGTCGAGCGTACGTTCACCGCTTTGTCTCTTCAGAGCAAACACAGAAACCCTGAAGCCGCCGTGAGCTGTCGATGCGTTTTTGTCCTGCATTACGTTCAGCACGCAAGCTTCGTCGTCTGCAGCGTGTCAGCCGACCGCTAGCGCTTTAATCCTCTCATCTGCCTGGCAGCTCAGGACATCCTGGATTTACACAAATGCCTCCTGTGTGAGCGCACACACCAACACTCTCTCTTGTGTGCGTGTTTACATATCACTGCATTCCTATGACTACTTTCTCCAAACCAGGGATTAAAAAGATCTTTATTTAAGTTTGTTTCCTCAAACAAGAACTCTGCTCCAATATGACAACATATACTTTAATAATTGAATAAACCGGGCTACTCCAGACTAAAACTCCCATCTGTGGAAAAATGTGCACATTGAGTTTAACCTCACAGCAATCAAACAGTGTTGAAGTAGCTGATGATCCACGCTTTAAATTATTATCCTACTTATTTCGCTTTTCCTGTTCACAAAATGTTTGACGTTCGAGTTTTAACACTTTAACAATGCTGCTATGCAACTGTTGGCATCTAGAAGCAACCGAAGATAAAACTTTAACGAGTAAACCAGCGAGTAGCTCAAAGCTGGAGAAGTAAAAAGCAATCAAATTAAAATATAAAAACTCCATTTCTGGAAGAAACTCATGAACTTACGGGAAAAAAGTTCCACTTACGAGGTTGCGACTACCACAAGAGGGCGCCGTTTATATGGAGAGATTACAGAGAGTCTGGCCAACGAGGTAATGGACCATCTGATCTGTCCCTCTATGCTGATTGGTCCTGAGCTGGTCACATGTTTCATAGGCGCCATGTTGGATACATCTAACCAATATTCACCCATAGAGGTAAATATCAATGTCTCTCTGTGACGTTTGTTAAGATTTTAAATCGGAAAGTAGGAAGTCATAGCATCGTTAACGTGAATCTTGATCTCAAAAACACCACTTTACAAATGAATGAAGTTTGAAGTTAACCTAGCCTTATGCTAACCTCATGCTAGCTAGTTATCTAGACTAAAGGAAAAAATAGCAGCTAGCGTCATATATACTGTGAAACCCATGTTGTTCATGTAATTTATGTCCATGTAGACACATTTAATTGACACGTAACTTTACCTCGGTTACTACTGAGTTATTACAGCTAGCGTGCTAATGCTATAATGCTAATGCTAATGCTAATGATATTACTAAGTAACAGTAGTGTAATTGACAGTATTTCTGAGTATTTATAATTTTTCTGAGTAATTTTAAACATTTTAAGGGTGATGGATGAATACAGGAGTCTGAGGAGAAGGTAAACAAGACATTTATATCAACATAGCACGTCCGCCCGATAGGGTTACACTGTAGAATCTAACCTCTGATGTAGCAAACATGGCGCCGGTGATTGCAGGTGGACAGACTCTCTCTAATATACGGCTCTGGGACGTATGGACAGGAAAGTATTTCAGGTGAGAAACCTTTTGCAGCAATATCAGGTATTATATCCAAAGAAAAAAGTCATGAAACCTTGCAAGCATAACGTTAAATTGCATCACTTTCATTATGAAACACTCTGACTGTCTGCTGCTCAATTTGGCAAAACTGCAATGTCTGCCTCAGTTTTTTTGAGGCAGATTTCTATTTCTATTAGTTGTCCTTTGGAATCCTTCTTCAGTTTAGTTCGTCTCCTCTTTGGATCGTTGAACATCTCTTGCAGCCAGAGAACCTGAACCTAGAGTCTGTGGACTGTAAACAAAACCTGAACCTCTGGTAGAAACTCTATTAAACATTTTTCCACTTGCAGTAAGTGCAAATGTCTGGATAATAAATGAACTAAACATTACAATCTGTCTAAAAAGGCTGTGGAAGACGAACAGATCAACAGTCCTGTCAGAATGTGTTTACATGCCGGCCATATAAACAGTATGCGGCCGCTGTAACGGCGTCCTCCGTGTGTTTATAGATTTTCTCTTTGGTTTCTCATCACAAACCAAAGTGACCCGAGCTTCACAAATCCTCTCACGAGGCCGCAAATCCACCTCCGAGCTTGGACGGCCTCGGAGCTGCTTCAGGTTTCAGGCCACCGCCTTTAAACCTCTCACTCGTCTTTCTATTCCCGTCCATCCCCGTCACCTCCGCTCTGGGTTCCTATTTATTTGTCCCTCTCTTTACCAGCATGGATCGTCTCTGTCTTTTATTCTACCGCTCCAGTCGCTTTTTAATGGCAATTGCTTTTGTGTTCATGTCTTTAAGACACTTTATCACGTGTTCATACCTGTGAGTTGTTAAAGTCAGTGACTCCATGTTTCCAGTATCTGCTGTGAGCTCTCTGTAAATAAATGTTTATGGTCACTGCTGATCTGTTGGAGGAATTTGATCCGTTTCCTCAGAACAGAACCAGTTCAGCTCCGAACTTTGACCTGTTCCTAACATTTGTCTTGTTCTTCTTTAGTTTAGCTCATTGTCTTCCTCCATGATCCTAGTTTCTCGTCACATTCAGCTCATGGACTCATGGTCCATCAGTGATGAGTAGATGCAGCAGAACAGGTCCAAACCAGGACATTAGCGCCCCCATGTTTCATGGAGGTTCTGATGCTGGAATGCAGTGTTGGTTCATCTCCAAACATTTAAACCAAACTATTCTACTCTGGTCTCATCTGTCCACTAAACATTGTCTCAAATGTTCTTTGTGGACAGAGAGCAGTGTCTTTGGTTGTTGAGTGGATTCATCAACATTAGCACTCCCACTATGATGGAGTGATGTTTGTTGGCGTAAACAACATGAAAGCATGGATCCATCCTGCCTTGTATCAACGGTTCAGGCTGGTGGTGGTGGTGTAATGGTGGGGGGGTCATGGTTTAAATGCCACAGTCTACCTGAGTATTGTTGCTGACCATGTCCATCCCTTTATGACCACAGTGTAACCATCTTCTGACGGCTACTTCCAGCAGGATAATGCACCATGTCACAAAACTCATATCATCTTAAACTGGTTTCTCCTGTACTCCAATGGCCTCCACAGTCACCAGATCTCAATCCAATAGATAGAACCTTTGGGATGTGGTGGAACGGGAGATTCTCATCATAGATGTGCAGCCGACAAATCTGCAGCAACTGTGTGATGCTGTCATGTCAATATGGACCAAGATCTCTGAGGAATGACACCAAGAATTAAGGCCTAAACTTTTACTAGCAAGGTGTACCTAATAAAGTGGCCAGTGAGCGTAGTTCATAGTTGATGGAATTTAACTTATTTGTTTACATTTTTTCATTCAGTTAGCTGTTTAGATGAACGCTGGCTGCACGTTTTGGCTCTGATCACTGGATAAGACGATGGCCTGATAAACAAGAGAGTCTCTACGCTGACAGTGTCAGGGCTCACACAATGTTTTCACTCAGTCAGACAAACACAAACCCCCCTACACACTGTTTTGTCTGGGAGACACATACATACATGTATATATATATATATATATAAATCTGGAGCCAACCTGAGCAGCATGTTAATGTCCCTGAAGCAGAGAGTGAGGGGGGGCGATTGTCTGGATGAGACGCTATCAGACAGAAACACGACGGCTGCAGATAAACGGAATAAAAACACAACACAGACAGAAAAGCTCCCACCACGCACAGATCGCACTCGGCCAAACTCTTAGATAACACCGACAAACATCGGCCAAAAAGCAGACTGGAGCGGAGCCACGATGAGGCCGAACGTGGCAGAGCATCGTAGGTTTGATCACTGATGCAGAGACGCCTCCTCCTCCTCCTCCTCCCCAGCCCCGTCGTAGCGTAGATATCACCGCGTGTCAGCCAAGTGTCAGACATTCAGTTTGGTAAATGTGCCAGAGGAACAAAAATACGGGGCCGTTCAGTTTCGCAACGTTTTCAGGCGTTCGTCCAGAATGTGTCACCGTTGAGTTTGAGACGGGATGAGTGGATGTTTGGGTAAATATTACAGAGGTTAGAAAATGTTTCGGCACCCCTGTCAAAGCAGAGCAGAGTCTTAAATCATGAAGCTGTGACCACCAGTGTATTCAGTGTCACTGCACGGGTTACAGGATGTAAAATATGAGCACAGTTTTGGACCTAGTTGACTTATTTTGACATGTAAATTGTCGCAAAATCATAATAAAAATCACACAGAACAACAACCTTTCCTCATAACTGTCACTTCCTATAAATATGAGAGCATCTACGTTGGAACCACCGTTCTCAGTAAACTTTAGCAATTTTTTTTGTGATGAACATTGATGGATAAGGGCAAAACAATTGAAAAACTGCACTTCCTCAAACGTCCACTAGAGGATGGAGTCAATCCACACTGAGCTTCCACGTTAAAAAGTAAAAACTTAAAAATAAACATGTTTGTAGACTTTTATAGGCCAATGTGACCATTTTGGATTTGTTTCGGTTTTTGTTTTGGGTGGAGGCAGGCGCTGCCAAGATGGCGGCTGGAGAGCTAGTCGTCACTTTGTAAATCTACTAAGTGGGAAGAAGACAACGAATTTTACGCATCCGATGAAGATCCACATTTAGCTTTTAGCTCACTGTTTTGAATGTGTCTGTGTCTGACGTTTCTCTTTCCATCACAAACATATTTGTGTCAAACCACAGACAGAGTTGGCTGGTGAGTAAGTTGAAGGAGGAGGAGACCAAAACGGAGATAAAAAAGACGGCAAAGAAATGTTTTATTTTTCTGTTTTCTGTAGACTAGTTTAAAAACAAAAAAAAGCTCTTTGATGCAGATTAAATGATTTAAGTCGCCATCTTTTGGTTCCCACTCATGTCGCCTTGTTTTATGAAACCAGATTACGTGATGCTTTCATGATGTCAGGATTAACTGGCTCCAAAACCAGCAGATGACGAGTCACGGAAAATTGCTCAACAGAGTTGAAAACATGTGAACGCAACCACAACTAAACTGCTTCACAGTCACAAATAATCGTTTAAAGTCTCCTTGTCATTCAGAGACATATTTCAGGGGATTGTTGTTTTTGTGTTTTTTTTAATTCATCATTTGCAGCAGTTTGTCTCCTCGTTTCTTTTCTTTGTGTAATTTTCATTTCAAGGTTGTAATCTTGAAATCTCTCTGCGCCGAGAACCACTGACACCTTTTTACCGTTGACGGCTCCTGAGCAGAGAGTGAAGCTGATTTGCATTTTCATGCTGTTGACTGAGCTCCGTGACCAGGGGGCGGATTTATCTCGGCGTAATCAACACCGCCACCGCCAACAAAGAGAAACAGTCTCGGGAAGATTACGGCGTCATGAAAACGCTGCAGGTTTTCAGTTGAGACGAAGAAGAAGAGCGGCGGCGGTGTGGTGTCGGGGAAACTCTCTGAACTGAAAGGTCACGAGTTCGACTGCAGGACGTCGCCGTTAAAGAGAAAGAAGAACTCAACCTGCTCAAATCTCTGGATTCAAATGTAAATTAAAATGTAAAACGCGAAAGAGGAACTGGTTAGTGGAACGCGACACCTTTCCCAGCTCCAGGTGTGAGATAAGAAGAGGCCCTGTAAATACCTGGATCTGGTTTTCAGACTGAACGGACCGAGGAGGGATTTTTTAAAACCATTTTCTTGATCTTATAACATTTTATGTGGAGATTTGTCCACTTTAATGTCCTCTGTGTCTTTCTCTTTCAACTGTGCCACTAAAGTAGAAAATATTAAAAACTTTGGATAAAAACTCACACACGGACTTAGTTTCAGTCAGCTGCGTTTGAATCATCGTTAATAATATTAATAATAATATATATATAGTAAAATGAATCTGACAGCAGGTTTCACATACTTCAGAAACTCACAGATATAATGTAATGTAATAACGACTCATTTTCCTGAACAAATAAACTAATTTTTTTGTTTCATTAATTATTTTATCAGTTAAATAATATTCTTGACTGTAACTAATAATTACAATCATGAATAAACATATACAAGGATCAGCTGACTCTCGTAAAGTTTTTACTTTTATTTTCTTTCATGCACCTGTTTTTACATCTGCAGATTTTCACATTTTTGTGAAGAACTTTGTAAAGTTGTTTTGCAAAATGCTGCAGAAATAAATATTATTATTATTAGAATATAATAATTTCCAATAAAACACTGTTATTTTGGATGAACTGTGACACTTTGTCCGTTTTAATAACAGCTTTTACTCCAAGAACCACGTCCTCGTATTTAAAAAGTTGCACATTTTGGCCTCCGTGTCACCAGGAAGCGCAGCGTCGCCAGTGAATCGTTATGAGACGGTGGGAAAAAGCTGCAGCACTGAAGCGAAGGGCCTGGTGAGTGGCAGCCGTTCAGTGCAGAGCGCCTCAGCTTCTGACCCCTAAAAAAAAGGGGGGAAACCTTCTTGACCTGCTTCATCTGTCAACGTGCACACGTCCTGTCTAAATGCACAGAGGAAAAGGGAGTGTGAGTGGGGGGGTGTCAGCGTCTTTCCTCACTGAAGTGATTATCCGAGTCCGGTTAACTGGGTCGTGATGGAGATGGATGATTCGCCGCTAACGCACAAGAGGCGAAAGCTTCCAGCTCTGGTCGGATGCTGCGCTCCACGCGGGGGCTGGATTAGATCATTTGCTCCTTTCAGTCTAAAAACAAAACTCCGTATCCTCTACTTGGCAAAGCGAACCTCACCCACGCCCCCCAATTTGCTCATCAATGGAGTCAGATGACCCGCCCCCTCGTTGTGCAATCCCCAGAAATCTTCTGACTTCTCCTGCGCCGCTTCAAATGAGCCTTTGAGACGAGTGGCTTGTGTTACACAGGCCCCGTTTGGTTTGTTTTCATACATAACCAGGCAACTGGTGGGGGTGGGGGGTGGGGGGGGCTCCTTATTAAGCCCCACTGCGTTTAACGCGTTAGCCGGGACTGGAGTGCGCTGCTTAGAGTAAATGTGTCCACATGTTTAGCTCAGACGCTTGTGTGACCAGTGAACTCGACGTTGCGAAGCTCTCAGAAAGTTACACAACGGCGGCCTGCTTTAATACGAGGCATTAGCTCACGCTAAAGCTAAGAGATCCAGCTGATCAAGCTGCGGTTTCTGCGGCTTCATCTGTCGACCCCTTGACTCACTCGTTTGTAAGTTTAACGCCGGTGCTGGGAAATAAAATCATTTTTACTGCAGAAACCAAACACTGAGAATAACTGGAGCAGATGTGGAATATAAAAAAGGTCCACACACACACACACACACACACAAACACACACACAGACACACACAGGCGTACAATAAAAAGCAACTGGGTGAAACTAGTACAGTGAATGTTGTCGACGCATCCTGAACAACAGTCACAACAACAGCAGGTATGAGAGAAAGTGACGTATTCATTATTAACCAACAGTTTAACCTTAAACTTAAGAACATTATACAACTGGATGAAATAAATAACAAAGAGAAACGAGAAGATCGTCACTAAATCTAATAAAAAAACAAAAAAATGCAACCAACTGCAGCGTCTTTTTGGGACTTGAAGTAAAAATCCTGCCACACGGCCGACATCACTCCTGCTCCACGCTAATTTATTAGCACCTTAGCACGCGCTGCTGCTTAGAAGAGCTGCGTATGTCGGAGATATTAGATATAGGCCAATACTATAATTCAATACTAAGTCTTTGTTTGATATCGGGCCGATATCCAAAGCCAATATCGGATCGGGAGACCCCTAGTGGATGGATCATCATGAGACCATTATATATATAGACAATATATATAGAGACAATAATATCCCACTTGTTAATGAGAATAAAAATGTCTCAGGTAACTGACTGAAAACAGAGGAACATGTTGGAATAAATCCGTTCTCTCTGAGCATGTGGACTAAAAACCTCATGAGAGGAGTTTCCAGGAGGAACAGAAACATGGAGGCAGAAAAACAACCAGTGTTTGAAAAGAGGAACCAAGCTGGGATCCATGTGGAGACATCTCTTCTTCTTCTTTCATATCTGGTTTTCATGTCGGTGGGCGTGCAAACACCTCGAATATTATTTTATTTCATTTATTCCAACCTGCCGTTGAAACAAGCGCTTGAAAAGATGAACCGAGCTGGAACCCAACGTCTCGGTTTGTCACCTTCCACTCTCTCACCTCTCTCACCTCTCTCAGACTCAGAGGGAAGCGACCACGGTGGGAGAGGTGAGGCGAGAGGCCTTTCTGTTTGTCATGTACAGAGGCTATTTTATTTACATGTCCAATAAAAGAACAGCACCATCTGGAGCACTGTAAACCTGCGACGAGCGGCCACAGCCACATTTGGCTGCGCTCCAGACTTCCCCAACTGCCACCGTCCTGTCGTTTACAGTGGAGGCGACGTGGTTTGTATACAAAGAGGGAGGAGGAAAAATCTGAAGACTGCACCTCCTGCACCAGTTTGACAAGAAGCCGACAAAGTCTCCACCTGTAGGCCGAGAGCAAAGCAACGGCTCGGACTCTTTTTTTTTTTTTTTTGTCTGATTTCCAGATTCCTGTAGTTCAGCTGCAGCGTTTGACTTCATGCCATCGTGCTGCGGTTCACTGAATGAGAACATAATCAGTTCAAGCAGTTTATTTCCATTCTGCTTTGTTGGACGGTTTCTGTGTTTAGTTGTGAGGCACCTGGGTTGAGCTGAAGGAGAGGAATTTCAGTTTGACGTTGTTTCTAGACCTGGGTATAGCAGAATAAAATCACACCAGTCCAACTGATTAAAACACACAGGTAATGTGTTGTGTGTGTGTGTGTGTGGAGCATAGACTGTATATAAATATGGACCATGTGTCCCCTCTTCCTTACATTGGCCAAACTGACGCTGTTTTCCTGGGGATACGGGCGCCACCAAGATGAAACTTTGGAGCCAGACTCTGTCGTTTTAGTTTAATTAACAGTACGTTCTGCTCTGTTGGACTACACACTGTAGTTCAGTGTTTATTATTATGTCACATCCTGTTTCTACTGCATCAAATAACAAACTAAAACAAAAAAAAATCATTAACATTATATTAACCACCTAAAATGACTGAAACCATCCTTGAAAAACATATATTTGACGTGTATTTTAGTTCCACTCAAGTCCCGCCCACTAACGTGGAGGAGGTGGAGCTTATATGACCTATACTGCAGCCTCCAGCCACCAGGGGGAGCTCTACTTGCTTTGGCTTCACTTTAGAGGAGCTGTTCCATCTTTATTTACAGTCTGTGGTTTGTATATTCTGGGGAAAAAAACAAAAAAAACTAACTGAAACTGAGACTAATCCACTTTTCCAAATAAGGGGGTGCTCTGGGACGAAGCCGTTGGAGCTGTGTTGATAAATCACCAAACTGTCATACTTCAGTTTACTGTGTATTTTCCCTGTGTTGAAACCAGGATATAAATATCAGGAGAACTGATTTCTGGTCACATGTCAATGTTTGTGGACCATTTGTTATTTTTGGTAGTTTCTATGGATCATTGTTGACTTCTTATTTTGTTCTGATGATCCACATTTTTCCTGTATTTACTGATACATTTTCCCACTCAGGGAGCTTTTCCAGATCCAATTCAGTATCAATTCCTTCCAGTGTCTAAATAATTTTATTTAAAACTAAAGTCGTCACTGGTTCCAGAGATCTCTGGTGTCTGGTATTTTAACACGTCTTTCCTCTGTTGTCATATATATATTTGTCTTCCTAATTAACATTTTATGATTGTGTATCTAATCATTCAAATCGAGGTCTGTTTGCATCAGAAAATGCGCAGGTCGCTCCATCTTCCTCCATTAGTCTGAACTGTGGAAACAGCTGGAATTATTGGGGACTTTTCAGGCTGAGTAATGCCCGACCTGCTGCAGCACAGCCTCCTTTACGCGCTGTGTTTTGGAAGGTTCTCCGGTGAAATGTTGTCCACGTAGTGCTGCAGCTAATCTGCCAGGCAGCTCTTTTCCTGGCAGGCTCTTTTGGATCCGCTCAAAAGTTTATCACCCCGACATACCGAGAGACAAACGAGCAGCCAAAACCTCCAACTGCCCGGCTCTCAGCTCCAGCAGCCCGTGGCTTTGTTAACGTTCACAGTACAATGCCTCTCTTATCCGTCCTCGCCTCTTACTCTGTTTTTTTTTCTTCTTCTTCTTCACCCCCTTCTCTTGTCTCTGAAAGGCAAAAGGCGCTCTAATCTTAAAAGTGGTTTAAACCAGTTTGGAGAATGTTTTCAAGGATGAGGGCAATTTTAGTCAGATTCCAGGGATAAGAGGAGTTTTTTCTAAAAAATGTTGTGACACAGATGGAATTCATCACTCGTACTCGCTGTGTGCAGCCCGGCCTGCCTCCTCCTGTGACCCAGAGAGCTGCCTGCTTTAAACTATCTGCGGCTCGGTTTGATCTTTTCGCCGTGGCAGCAGGTAACTGTGGAGACCTCTGCCATACGTGCTTGTCAGCGCACTAAGGGGGGGGGGCGGTAAGTCAGGATATTTACGAGCAATTAGCCAAAAACCACCACGTAACACGTGTCTGCAGGAGCGGTTGATGAATACCAGCGACCGAGGTGTTTTTCTAGATCTTCTGGGACAAGTCAAGTATCAGATATTCAATATTCAAACATTTATGGCTTAGTTTCCTTTATATGTTGTTATGTATTGTTGTTTTTGTTTTTGTTCCTGCTCACATGTGCCTTAAATTGTGAATCTGAAATCCTCACATTTTAAGTCAAATGACAATTAAAGCGCACAAAGCTTCTTCTAAACAGAATTCAGCTGGGAACATTACCAGCTGGAAGAGGAACATATGTTTTCTGGTGGAGACCAAGATAGAGCAACAAGAAGAGTCGCAGTAGCGAAAGGTGAAACCTACATAAAGCGTAGCATCTAGCAGCTAAAGAGAAACGAGATGAATCTGGTGGAGACCAAACCAGAGTAATGGACAGAGACGCTATTCTACATCTGCTGGATGTAGCTGCCGAATGTTTGGTAACGTTTACTTTTTTTTGTGGTGGAGACCAAAATGGAGAACTAAGAAGATACGTAGTAACCAGAGACACATCTCCAAAAGGAAGTTAAAGATGCTTTTGATGGTTGTCCTAAAAAACATTTTCTCTGGAGGAGACCAAAACAAGAACAATAACAAGAGTCATTGTTGATGAACAACTACAAATGATTGGTGATGCTATTCTGTGTCCGTGCAACAATAAGTAACAATAAAACAGAATATTTGTTTGGCTAACGTTACTTCTCAGTAACGATCTTCTTAGCGTTAGCATCTTTTATTAAGCTACATTTATCATAATCCACTTTTCTAAGCCGTTGGAGCTGTGTACCAAAAGGTCATACTTAAGTATATTGTGTTGTAATTTCCCAGCGTTGAAATCACGTCTATATAAATGGTCACATGTCAGCGTTTATGGACCATTTGTTATTTGGTAGTTCGGATGGATCATTGTTGAGTGACCTCCACAGTCGTAGTAGCCAGTCCAAACATTCGGTAACATGTCATAAGGCACAGAAATATGTACCTTCACTCTCTGCATCCTTGAAAAAACGGCTTTGAGTCTGACATTTAACAGTTAAAGAAAGGTGGAGACCAAAATGGAGCATTAAGAAGAGACGTAGTAGACAGAGACGTAATATAAAATGGTGACCGTCCAGGAAACCCGAGAAACGTGAAGCTGGAGGAGACCAAAACGGAACTATAACCAAAGTCATAGTAGATACACAACTACAAATGGTTGCTAATGCTATTCTGTGTCTGTGCTGTATGTCCAATCATTGGGTAACATTTCATGAGATACACAAATATGTCAAAGTTCACTCTCTGCAACCTTGAGAAACCTGCTTCGAAAGAGAAACAAAATGGGGCAATAAGAAGAGTCGTCGAGACACAGCTCACAGTAAAAGTTATTATTCTGCCTTTGCTTGATGTCAGTTTTACAGCTGCTCGGTTGAAACCACAGACAGATAACGAGATATTATCAGACCATCACAGTTATCGGTTCTAGTCTTTAAGGAGCCTTAAAGGTGTCACGTTTTGTGGCTTGATTAAAACTTTAACAACAAATAACAACACGAGTTTTCAACACACACATGAAAGAAACGGATCTTTTTGTCTCAGCTAGTTGCTCCTAAACGGTCACCTGAGTGTTTATGGTAGGAGCTGCACAGACCTGTTGATCTCTATCACACCGTTAACTGTAGGGCTTCTTTTTTTTTTTACGGTGTCATGTTACTGTTTACACAAAGAGAGCAGAGACTGTGTTAGAGAGTTAGTATCCTGCTCAGTCACACTTGAACGTCCTACACCAGCTGTTTGTTTAAGTTGCCGTCAGCGTAAAGCCACAAAACATCAGAAATAAGCTCTCACACCTGTTTCCACAACACTGCTATATATCAAAGACTTTTCCTGCATTAGTGGATGAGTCACCGTGTTTGAAGAGGAGTGTTTCAGAAGCTCTAAATCCGACTTTTCTGGACGTGATCCTCGTCCCAGTTTACATGCAACGGAGAAAATCCAATAACTGACGGGAACTTGTCCTCCTCCTCCACACTAGGTGGCGATATGTGTCTTGTCAGCGGGTTAAATCGGCCCCCTTCCTGGTTGACCTATTACGTCACATAATAAAGTCGTTCATGCGTCAGACTGGCATCTAAACAACAACAAGATGGATAATAGTTCAGCTTTTTAATGTGCTCACTACTTCTGGTGCAGATAAGATGGCGCTATCCCTCAGGTGGTTCTTCTATCAGCTCTGTTTACCTTCTTCTTCTTCTTCTGTGACCGGTGTAGGTAACAGATCTGCTCAACTGAGTAACTGGTGCTTGCAGGTGACGTCAGGTGCTCGTTTGTTGGTGACGTCGTGTTTTATAATTGGTTGGACAACAGGAAGAAGTGGAAGAGAGGTTAGCAGGTTTAGCGATTAGTGGTTGTTGTCGAAGCAGAGCAACTTAGTGGTTTTGTTTTGTCCTTTTTGCGCCTATTATGCAAATGAACGGACTGAGCTCAATTGATGTGGTATCTACAAGTCCAATAAAATGGATTTCCATTCACATTATCTGGGTGTCTTAAGCTAGCTTACGGTATTTGAATTACCGTAAGCTATTTGAATGTGTGGCTGAAAATTAGGAGGTTGCGCTTTCTGAAAAAAAAAAGCTGCCATTACGGTAATGATGATGCACCACTGCTGTCAGCAGGAAACTAAGAGTTTGTTGGTAAAAATTGAGTTAGTTAAACCCTTGAGATGTCACGAAAAGCACAACTTCTCAGTGTTCAGCCAGACTTTGCATTTTGTCAATGTGCAAACCACTGTGAGTTAGGGGTAATTGGAAAACCACATGCTTTTAAAGGGTTAACTCGATAAGGAGAACTCTGATTTTAGTTGGAAGTTAAGTTGTCCAGTTAAAGTCGGATTAAGGCAATAATTAATTTTTTTCACGTGCATGTAAACGTACTGAGAGTTCACCTGCAGAAACGGACACGTTCAATGAGGCGGGGAAAGAAACATCAAACACAAAGGTTTATTTTCTTCTTTTCGGCCCAGATATGATTAAACACCCGTGAAGCAGGTGCATTAAAGAGCTCACGAAACACCACAAAGACGCACAAATAACAAGTGAAAGAAAAATCCAACCACATCAATCACCCGGGGGAACTCTGCATCTCGTTCCTCTGCAGAGATCTAATAAAGCTCCACAGTTTAAACGGATTAAGAGTCTCATTGTGCTTCTACAATATAAAAAATAAATAAATAAAAAAAGGCCTGAAGCAACCGCCGCCGGGCCCCTCCCTCGTAGTGCCGCTGGAGCAACAGTGTCACCCTCTGGGATCATTAACCACGACCCAACAGTGAACCTGATAACAAACTAACCGGAAAGTCTTTAAACAAGCAGCATCTGGACCCGGAGCCGGGGGCAATTAGCCTCCATCGGAGGCACGGTTCGAGGTGAGCGTGGGTCAAAGCCGACGCTAAGGATGGAGAGCGGGATTGAGGATTGTTATTTGTGTTTCCCGGCGAGACGGGAAGAAAGGGCGAGAAGAGGGGCTGTTGCTTTTTCTTCTTTGCCCCCTCGCGGCGCCTCGGCTTCAACGACAAGAGGCAAGAAGAAGAAGAAGAAGAAGAAGAGAGGGGCTGAAAGTGCCGGTCTGAAAGCAGCTTAATGATGCAATCTGGCAGAAACAACCCCTCAAACACACACACACACACACACACACACACTCCTCCCTGTCACTTCTCCAAATCCCCCCGACCCCCCCACTCCAACCCACCCACCCACCCACCCGGCCCGATCCAGAGATGACATCACCTCCCAGAGAAGCAGCAGCATGGCGGGGGAACAGTTGCAGATCTGCACGCGGTCGTTGGACATTTTTTCCGACAGCAGTTACGTTGCTTCAAGCTGTCAGAGAGTGACTTCATCCACTTTAACTCCTGAGGATGATATAACATCCACAACCTGCTCGTCCACACTTAACCAGGCTCTCGCACCAATACTTTGTGGAGACAAGGTTGTGTATTGTTGGTCTATGGGAGAACTTAAAGAAGAATTTTTTATTTTTTTTTTTTTAGCCTGGAATCCAAAGATACAAACATTTTTTTGCAGAGAGCTGATCTGGAGTTTCCCACAAATTGAATAAAGTAAAACCCCCTAATTAGGATACTAAATTACCATAATAACGTGACAAATAGCTGCGGCCTGTGCAGTTCAAGTACATGAACGTCTTACAGACCCCTTCACAGTCTGTAAACAGTGTGATGTTTTTTAGGGGGCGGGGCTTAGCTGGAGGCAAAACATCTCAAACAACGTTGCCTGTAAACGCCGGTTAGCATGTTTCAACGGACTTGTTTTGGCAAGAATGGACGAGGAAAACGTATATTTTATAGAATATACTAATACATTCACTCTCGTTTGATCAACTCTATTTAAATAATTTTCCATTATCTCCAGGATCTAAAAGTCGAGAGCACAAACATGAGGTTTTAAAAAAGTGGCCGTGACGTGATCTGTTTACTGGAAGACTACGAAGCATCATTGTGATTAACAAATTTAATTTTACTTGTCATGGGCTGTTAATTTATTTAGTTTATCTTAATTTGGGCTCACAGTCCGCCTCCTTAACAACAGGTAAGAACCCAGACGTTGATGGAAATTAGCGACACCAGTTTTTTGGTTCTTACAGAAACAAGTCAACCAAGTTTCTGATGGGTTTTACCCACAGAGTTTCCTTTTTAAACCTTCCCACCGGTCTCTCGTGAATAAAGAAGCTACTCGGATGAAATGTTTTCGAGGAACTCTGCGAGTCCAGCTGTCTTTCTTTAAGCACCTTTTGAAGCTGCATTCATTCAAGCCGCTATAGACGACGGATCAGCAGCTACCGGAAATATTCAGTTGACAAATGATTCATTCTCTCGTTTCATTGCCCTCTCTTTGTCTATTTTCAGGACTTGTGTGAAAATCGATTGACTTTTTAAGTCATTTCTACGCTGAATTTCTGAAGGCTGCCGGGAATTTATAGTTTCCCCGCCTTAGACAAAGCCTGAGAATGCCAGCAAACACATTCACAGAAAAACACACAACTCAAAATAAACAATCAGCTGGAACTATCCCACAAATCTACTCCTCAAATAATCACCACAGTCTGGGAACTGTAAACTCATCACTTGTTGATTCTGGATGAATGTTCAACTTTTTTTTTTTATTACCATCACCGCCCTCTCGCTGAGGCCAATTAGGTGATTGAGAGTCTTTTTTGCATCGGTAGCTGCTGAGCTTTGAGGCCCTGCTCACTGGGTTAATGCTGATTGGTTTTTCCAAAGCGCCTGAACAAGCAAGACGGATGTTTCGTGGTCCATGAAGATCTCAGTTCGTAAAAGTATTGACGACAAAGAGCGGTGGTGATTTAATTCAACAGGGCGCTTTCCATCTCAGACTGAAAGGGATCCTGGTTTGTTTACGTGAAGTAAGACGTAGTAGTTTATATTTAGTCCATAGAGACGTCATTAAAGTTCATCAATGGAGAATTAAAGGTGGAGACAAACTGGAATTATCCTTCAAAACTGGCTACGTTCACATGGTTAAACACCAGGAGCGAGACCAAGGACCGGATCAATGATAGAGGAAGTGTCAAGGGTTCCACCCGGATATCTGATATACACCGACCTGCCATAACATTATGACCACTGACAGGATAAGTTAATGACAAACCGGACAAACCATCTTGTGACAATTAAATGTTCTGAAGAAACTTTTGGACCTGGGATTCATTCGTGTGGATGTTACTTAGACATGTAGCACCCAACTAGACCAGACCAGGCCCCTCCACCGCCCCACACAGGTGTGGTGTTGACCTGGCCTCCATGTTCACTAGATCCCAAACTGAAGCATCTGTGGGACGACCCCCACTAATAACATCCTGTTTCCAGACACCACAGGACGACCTCAGAAGGCCCAAGTCTATTCACTGATGAGCCAGAACAGCTTTGGAGACGTAGACAATATTAGGAAGGTGGTTTCAATGTTTTAAAGGCCACAGTTACTTCTTGTGACCAGTCTCTCCTGATTGAGGTGGTTTATTCTGACTATCAGAGGAACGTGATGTAGTAGCTCCTCCTGGATGTCAAACCCTAACCCTAACCCTAACCTTAAACCTAACCGTAACCCTGAGCGCCTACCGAGAGCTGACAAGCTGAAGCCGGGTGTGGAAACACTCTCCCCGTCCACCCCGCTGACATTTCCAGCCCTCACATTTGTTGCGCCGTGAGCCTGACAGCAAGGACGGATGAATATTTATGCGGCCGCGAGAGATGCCACCCGACTCAAGGACGGATGACAGCTGATGACAAACATGTGGACTGACTGCAGCGAGGAAGAGAAGGAGGAGGAGGAGGAGGACGCTTATCGCTCAACCTCACCGTGTGTTTATGCTTAAATTCCCAGCTTTATTAATCCAGGAAAGGTTGACGTGCTCTGATAAACCACTTTATCCTATGCATGTGAATAATTTAACTCCTATAGCGGCCACATCCACATCCACCAAGTATTTCATAAAGAAGAGGAAGAAGAAGGAGAAAGTGTGCTCAGGGACAAGAAAAATCTGCAGAGAGATGATTTGCATTGAGCCGAAAAAGTGTTTGTGGATAAAGGCGACGTTAGCCCTCTGGGGAATCCACACCGCCACCGCGGCTGCTGCTGCTGCTGCTGCTGCTGCTTGAAGAGAAAAGAAAACATCACATTCACTTAGTTTTTCCTTCCTGGAAAGGATCGCTTGTACACGTTCTTCTGTGAGCTCACATAGTTTTTTAGTTTTACGACCCCATAGGCTTTCAAAACTTTGCACATTTTCCTTCAGCCCAGACGTTTTTTTCCAGCTGCAGCGTCAGAGTGTTTGTTCAGCTCGAGAGGCCGACCGTCACCTAACCCCGGTCCTGTTTACGCCGACACCGAGCCTCCGAGATGAAGAGGCGATCCTCAGCGCTAGAGATTTACACCGAGCCAAACACGAGGCGGCGTCCCCGCCGAGTGAAAGCAGAACCAGCCTCCATCCTCCTCCGTCCCCACAGGTCGTAATCTCCCAGGGAGGAGGAGAGAAAATAACGTCTCCATGGCAACCGGCGGTGGAAAGGTGAGACGTTACGATGCAGGAGAGGAAACCCGCATTCATCTTCAAACTCTGCAAGCAGCAGCTTTTTAGGTTCCGCTTTCCAGCTTTTTAGGTTTTTAGGTTTAGGAACAAAGCAAACGTTGGAGCTTATTGTCCTGCAGCGAAAAGAGTTTCTGTGGATGTGAAAAGCGAATAAATGAAAGAAATAAACAGCAAAGGAGAACTTATCCTGTGTGGAATATCTCACAGATACTTGATCAGTTTGGGATCTAGTGAATTTGGAGGTCGGGTCAACACCTGGTGATGCTGCATCCTGCAGGGGACCCACTCATGTCATTGCATGAGTGGGTCTATATTTGGGGTTCTAGCTCTTTGGTCTAAGTAACATCCACACGATTGAATCCAGGTCCAAAAGTTTCCCAGCAGAACTTTGAATTTTCTGAAGATGCTCGATGTTATTCAGGTCTCCTGTCAGTGGTCATAATGTTGTGGCTCATTGGTGTGCATGTGATCAGATCATGAACTCATGTCTCTGATAATCACAGGTTAAATGCACAACATCCACCTGAAGCTTCTGCGTCTCATTATCTTTCTTTAAAGCTCCTGGAGCACAGATTTAGCATCGCGTCGCTTTGATAAGAGCAAAGTTCATTTATGCAGATTATCGTCTGAACGTCAGAGTAATCAGTGAGCCAGCGATCACATCGTTTCCCGAACGTGAGCGAGGAAGCGGCGTCGGCCTCGTAAACACAATCAGAGGCGCGGTAATCAGAGTCAGTTGGTTCCCGGCTCACATCCAAAGGTCGGGCCGCACCCGCTCCACCGCCGCCATCGCCTCCAAACCAGCGGCTTCTTCAACCGACTGGAAACTTTACCCCGGATCTGATTTTATGCCCTGAAACCGAAACGGATCGTCCACATTTGGTCAGAGGAAACTGTTCTCAGTCACAGCCGCTCAGACTCTGTCCCGACCAAGGTTAATGATTGATTAACGATTACTTGATGTTCACACGCAAACTCGACTCTTCAGAAACGATAATCTGCTTTTATGACGCTGCTGGTCTTCAGTTAATCCACCTGTTATTTACATAGAAGCTCTGTTGTTGAATCTGTGCTTTAGGAGCTTTAAAGAAATAAAAGACGTCATTTTGAGTCCAGACCATAGGTCTTCATCAGGGGTTTGTGGAGACACTGCAGGGGGTAACAAAGGGGGGTTACAAAAGAGGTTTAACCGTACGTACTGACAGAAATCACAAAAATCTACATCAGCACCAGAACAGCAACAGCAGCAAAGGCCGGCCGAGGTTATCCTGGTGTGTGTGTGTGTGTGTGTGTGTGGGTGTGTAATCTGTAGCGTGTTGAGGTGGACAGCTTGTTATCTGGGCTCAACTACGGAGCTTAATATTCAAGCCAGCAGCCAGATTAGTTCAGGGCAACCTGTCGACCTGCAGCATCGACGCTGAACCGAGAGACGACGAACGTGTGCGTCTACGGATCCACGAGGACCAGATCCAGAACGAATCTACGCCCTCGAAGTCACGATATTTCAAATCCTGCCGCTGACCAGAGGCAGCGGGTCGTAAATAACCGACTGTGGACGTCTGTGAAGGTAGAAGTTCATCATCATTCAGTTCTACCAACTAGGTTCAACACACAAAGTAAAAAGGCTGCAAACAACACAAACAAACACTGAGCGTTTTAAAAGAGGAGAAAAGTTTCCTGGAGACAAATCTTCCACAGAGGGTCAGGGAGTTTATGACCAGAACATTTCTGGAGTGGAACAACTTAGCACTCAAGGTCAAAACATTTATTTATTTATTTATTTTTTCCAATGTTCGGGCTCTTCACTCTGGGACAAGTGTCCCCCCCTATGCCCCTATGGTAACCATGGAGACGACAGGGTTAGGCCACAGCAAGGAAACGAAACTAAAACACACAACAGAACATCCGGGTTTGACGGAGTTGATGACGAGACACGTTTCAACCAAAAGAAAAGAATAAAAACACGCAGATGTTCCTCCAACCAGTCAGAGACGTTTAGTGCAACGTCTTCTGTCCGTCACCACATTAACCTCCTGACACCTGAGCGATGCACTTTAATGTCTCCAAGGTTTTTGGGACGAGTACAACCTAAGCACTGTAAAAACTAAGCATCACCTTTGAACAGGAAGAAAAAAAAACTACGTCCTCATATATGGACATGGGTATTATGTCACTGTATATAATAAAAAAGTCACCAACAAGTAACAAAATACAAAAAATGCAAATAATGAAGTCCTAGTGTCCTCAAACGAGTATTTGCAAATTAGTGAAGTTATAGCTCGTTAGTATTGATGGAATTTGTTTATGTTTGTGAAACTAGAAAAGTTTCCACTGTAAAAGTTGACGAGGTTTTAGAGACTTGTGCTCATGTTTTTTTTTACACCGACTAGTGTCTAGTTAAGAGGAATTAACAAACATGTGCTGCCACAATAAACCCTAACGTCCCCATATGAGGACGCCGGGTCTCAGGAGGCTAAGCCCCGCCCCCAAACGATCCGATCGACTGGCTCTGCAGGTCAGCGTCAGTCCAGCAGGTCGGGAGGCCTTCAGAGGGCATTCTGGGAAACGTAGGAACCCGCGAGCAGCAGCAGCAGCAGCAGCAGCTCTGACGACGCCCACGAGCCGATAAGTGGAGGAGGAGGAGGAGGAGGAGGAGGAGGAGGAGGACGGATGATGATGCGTGGAAATTGAAAAATGAGGTCAAAGTCTGCGGGATGCGTGGAGCTTTACATTCACAGCATCAGCTGAGCGTGGAAATAATGCAGCGTTCTGCGTCTGACCCCGTTCCCCCCAACGTTAAAACATTTTAAAGGAATCTGTGTCACCTTTTCTCCCCCACCTCCTCCCCCTCCATCACTGCTGCAGTTTGAACCTCCTTCTTTTCCTTTCTTTCTTTCTTTCTTTCTTTCTTTCTTTCTTTCTTTCTTTCTTTCTTTCTTTCTGTCTCCATACATGGCTGAGTCCTGCAGAGCCGACTACCAACGAGACGCAGGCGAAAACACTCCTCGCTGAAACATGACACTGTGATACTCTCCAGGCTGAGAGTGAGTCTGCAGCAATGTGACATATCAATCTGAAGAAGACGAAGAAGAAGAGGAGGAGGAGGAGGAGGGGGAGGAGGGAGCTAATGAGGGAATCAATACGGTGGCTGCGTTTCAGCATCTTGCAAAAATAAATAAATAAATAAAAAGTAGAAAGGAGCTGGGGACATAAAGGGAATCATTGAGCTGCTGCACGGCCGCGGTGTGTCATGTGAAAAGTAGTGGAACAGCTGTGCACGCCGCCTGCACACACACAAGGGAGGGAGGGAGGGGGGAG
The DNA here is from genome assembly GCF_022458985.1 of Mugil cephalus. Lineage (NCBI taxonomy): Eukaryota > Metazoa > Chordata > Actinopteri > Mugiliformes > Mugilidae > Mugil > Mugil cephalus. The sequence continues at coordinate 4,637,393 of NC_061776.1, forward strand.
GCTAAGGGGAGGAGGTGGGGGGGGGGGTTTCCAACAAACTTCCAACCGACCAGAACCAAACACAAAGCTCTGGACTGTCCCCGTCCAAACTCCTCAGAGACTCCGCGTGAACACATCTGAGTCTGGAGCAGCTGCTCGTAGCAAAAAAGAAATAAATGAATAAATAAATCTCAGCTTCAAGGCTTCAAGGCATTAACTTTTCCTCTGACGGACGCTCGGCTTTATTTTCTTTTTTGCATATATGTGCACAGGTGTCAAACGTACAGAGGAGCATTAACTGCATGTTTCTCCAATAAAAACCAACGGGCGCCCGAAGCTTTTCACACAGTTTCAACACAGAGAACCAAAAGAACCAAAGAGGAATAGCATTGTTTTTCTGAAGTCATGTCCCGTTGCTCTTCACATGTCTGCATGTGTGACCTGAAATGAGTTTGACGCCTCAGTTCTGGTCTCAGTTTGGCTTTAAAATCACTTTTTGATATAAAACCTGAGATGACAGCTGCTATTTTCCAACGATAAGGACAGGAAAGGTCTTAATTTGTCCAATAATAATAATAATAATAATGATAATAATAAAAACTGTGGACCCATGTCTCTCCACATCCTCTGCATCTGAATCACAGCAGCCAGTCTGTGCACGTGCATGTATGTGTGCGCGTGCACGTGTGTGCATGTGTTAATAAATGTGGACTTGAACTTGTGGCAGCAGCAGCAGCAGCAGCACCAGAGCCGGGCACAGCCGCCGAGCTCGGCGCCGGAACACAAGCACTCACCCTCGGATAACTCCAGCTCCAGCTCGGCCAGTTTGGCCCGAACCTCCGCAGGAAGCGGCACCGGGTCCCGGTCCGCCATTCCGCCCTCAGAACCCGACTTTAAGTGTCTGTTTCCCGGCTCTTTCCGTCTGTTTTTTCCCCCTTCTCCAGGCTTCTTCTCCGCGGAACCTCCAAGAAAAAAATATATCCAAAGTGTGTGAATCGGGACTGAGCGTCGCTCTCTGTGTGCGGCAGCGGCGCTGACTGGGAGCTCCGCAAAAAAAAAAAAAAAAAAAAAAAAAAAAAAGAAAAAGTCAGATACAAACACGAGCCGCGGCGGAGGGGCCGCTTCCGGTGGACTTACTTTCTAAATAAAAGTCTATAAAATTACAAACAAAATATATCTATATCTATATCTATATCTATATATATACAAAAAAGTGAAAATGTCAAACAATATATATCATAATAGTAATAATAATAATAATATTCATCTAATTAATTAATTGTATTTATTAAAAAAATGTCAATTTCTTTTTTAGATTTATTTCCTAATTCTTGTAAATATATTATATTTTTTTCCATTTTTTTATTTATTTATTTTTTTTTTTAAATTATTACGTATGGTGCAGAGTGCCTGTACATTGATGCTGCAACTGTGAAATTTTCCAATTTGGGATAAATAAATTATCTATCTATCTATTATAGCTTATATTTGTATATTATTAACATCTTTTTGCATATTTCACTGATACACTTCAAACTTTTTACCTCAATACTTTTATTTGTACCCATGTAGTTCATCAAAAGTATCATAAAGCGTCTATATGTCCATCTATCTTTTTTTGTTTAAAAAAGTAACATTCAAATCAAATTTAATCACAATAAATTTTATTTTAATGTAGATTTATGACCAGATAAATAACAACATGCATTTTTCTTCCTCTCTTTACAAACATAAATTTAAACTTTTGGAGGAAAAGAGGAAAAATACAGAACGAACTACAAAAATTAAGTAAAATAAAATAAATGATAGTTTGTCCTAAAATTAAAAGGATTTTTTCCAAAAAAAAGAACAATCTTGATTCCGAAAGAACTTAAGCAGAAGCAGGTTTTATTTTGTAAATGTAAATACTTTATTACTTCCGGCTTCGTATTAATTGTCGCGAGCTTTACTCACATCAGGTACAAATTCACCGTGGATGAAAACAAACAAAAGAAAAATCCAAGAACCGAAGACACGCGTCGATCGATCAGAGTCGTCTTTTCCACAATAAAGTTTCTTTAATTGAATAAATAAAATAATGAAATGACAAATGACACCTGCAAAAACTGATAAACAAACCGATAGAGGGCGCCAGTCAACATTAATCCATCCATAATATAAAAAAAGATTTAATAACCTATATATAAAACATTTTAAAACGAGAAAACTGAATAAATATAAATACAATGTAATAAAATAAAAAATTAGAAAATCCAATGAACACAAATTTATGTAATAAAATAAACTTTAATACATTACAAAATAATTAAAATTAAAACACAAAATATGACCATTAATCAAATGATAATAAAATAAATAAAATTCAACATAATAATATTCTGTTTTTAATAAGTTATCGGGATCCATAAACACTTCAGACTTTCGTAGAAGATGAATCTTTCCAGACACATGATGGTTCATTAGTTTGTTTAGCTCTGGCCTCTAAACTTGATTAAAATAAATCTTACATTCTCATTCTGGATCATTTACAAACCATTCAGGGGTGATTTCTAAGCAGAGAGAGGAATGTAAACTAGTTCCTGTTATGTTTTTTTAATGTATTCAATTATTTGACAAGAAAAGGGCTGAATATTTCCATCTGTATCCCAAAGACCTGACAACCTGCTAAAAACTTCATCTTCATCATCATCATGAGTAGAGACGGCGCTGGTGAAACACCTGTTCACGTGCTGCCACCTTGTGGCTGTTCGCCGCACATCGTTTTACGTGAAGTTCAGAGACTCGGTAGAAAACACCGACGATAAACAGGCTTTTAGATCCGGTCCAGAGCTTCAGGCAGGTGGTCATAATGATGTGGCTGAATTCAGAGGAGACGAGAAGAATGAAGCTGAAATCACATCATCATCATCATCATCATCATCATCACATCTGGACTCATTAACAACATCTGGAGTCTGGGAAGAAGAAGAGAAACGGACAAAAAAGAAAAGACAAAAGAAAGAAGACAGAAAAGAACAAAAGAGCCAAGAAAAAAGAAAACTAGATAGAAAGATGGAAAATGATGAAGAAAAAGACAGAGGAGGAGAAATAAAAGACAGAGAAAGAAGAGTAAGAAAAAAAGGAAGAGGAAAGAGAGAAAGAACCATAAAGAAGAGAGAAACGGACTAAAAACAGAAAGAGTCAAAAATGAAGGGAGAGATGGAGGAAAAAAAGAGTCAGAAAGACAAAAAATAGAGGAAGATAATAGAGGGAAAGAGAAGAAGAAAGACAGAATGAAAGGAAAGAGGGGGATGGAATAAATGGACAGGAGAGAAAGAAAGAGAAAATGAAAACAGCTAAAAAAAAGGAAAAGAGAGAGGACAAAAAAAGATGGAAAATTAAGAAAAAGACAAAGAGGAGAAGAAATAAAAGAGAAAGAAGAGTAAGAAATAAAGGAGGAAAGAGAGAAAGAACAATAAAGAAGAGAGAAAAAGACAGAAAGAAAGAATGAGTAAAGAGAGACGGAGGAAAAAAGACAGAACGAAGACAAAAAATAGAGGAAGAAGAGACAGAAATAATGGAGGGAAAGACAAAGAATAAAACGAAAAGGTAGAGATCACAAAGGAAAGAAAGATACAAAAAAGAGAAACAAAAAGAGATGAAAAAAGACTTCAAAATAATGGAGGGAGAGATGGAGGAAGAAAAAAGAGGAAAGACGAGCGACAGAAAAAGAAAACAGCTGAATGAAGAGACAGAAAAAAGAAAAATAATCAGAAATAAAGAGGGAAAGAGAAGAAAGAAAAGAGAAAAGAAAGAAACAGCGTCGGAAAATAAATGATATAAAGACAGAACAGTTACAAAAAAGACAAAGAACAAGAGATAAAAGAATCAGAATGAATTGAAAGAAAGATGAATGATGAGAGAAAAAGAAAGACAGAAAAGTAGAGAAAAAAGAAAGAGTAGGATGATTATGTGTGTTGTGATGAACAGACGACAGCAGAGCGTCAGCAGTGCCTAAACTTTATTTTTCAGTAAGCTACATTTTTTTTTCTCCAAATTAGACAGTTTTACATCATGACACAAGAGTAACTTAAATTATCTAGAGCCGACACGTACGCTTGATTCCAGTCCTGATGGAAGAGACCCAGAAAAAACATCAAAAAAAAAAAAAATACGAAACAAAACGAGAGAAGAAGAAGAAGAAGCCCTCTTGATCAAAACCTCCAATTCCACATCTGTTAAAGGAGTCGTTAGGCAAAAAGTCACAAGTCCGAACCCCAACGACTGGAATGGGGGGGAAGGAGGGGGGAGGAGTTTGGAGGAAGGGGGGGAGGAGTTTGGAGGGAGGGGGAGGAGTTTGGGGGGGGGTCGCCGATTGTCCACAGCCGCTAGCGTAGCCCGGTCAGCAGAGGGTGTTAATGAGTTAAACCACAGTGAGTTGATAGAGTCTCGTTCCAGTCAAGTTTGTGTGCATTACATCAAAAATAAAAACAATAACCACAAGGGGGCAGACTTTTACGACAAGATGCGCAAAAAAAAAAAAAAAAAAAAAAAAAGAACAATGGCACTGACATCCGACAGGCTGATATGAGGAGTGACGCTCCGTGCAGAAGTCCATGAGGAAAACAAGCTTTTATTTAAAAAAAACAAACAAAAAAAAAATTTGAGTTAAGAGGCGTGCAGAGCTCGTGGCAGTTGCTCCTCCCACTTTTTTTTTATTCTCCGCCCCCTTTCCCAGAGCGGTACCATCCAAGTCCGAAGGTACGCCGCCGTTTGTCTTTGTGGAAGGAGAAGATCTGGGTGGTTTTATTTTTATTTTATTCCACACATGCACACGATCGGGTTTTTGTAAATTTGCCCCCGACAAAAAAAAAAAAAAAAAGTCAGGAAGACGCCTCGAAAAACCTCCGGCAAAAGAAGAAAGAAAAACCCTTTAGCTAGGTACGCTAGCAAGATACGACCTCTCCCCACGAGTCAGTTCACGGGACTTCTAGTTACGACTTCAAATCAAAATAACAATAACAATAACAATAAAAAACAAAAAAGATGCGTTCTGTTTTTGTTATGTACAGAGTCAAGACAAACATAAACAAACAGGTTGAATTAATGGCACAGTTACTGGTTAGAACGCAAACATGTGATCAAACAGACGCCAACATCTGGACCGGATGTGCCAGAGGTTCCAGTTTGAGTCCGACCCCACAAAATAATAATAATAATAATAATAATAAAATAAAACAAAAAATAAACATTTGTACATTTATTTCTCAGGAGACGAAGCAGGTCGACATGAAACATTGAGCGGGTTTCAACAGGTTTTTTCTTTCTTTTTTTTTTTTTTTTTGGCTGATGATTGGGTGGAGGAGGAGAAACCATCTCAGCTGCCACAGTCGTGGTTAAAAGAAAACAAACAAAAACAAAATCAATACAATCAAAGAGGCCTGAGATCCTCGGGAGCAGGCAGCCAGAGATAATCTCCCACCTCCGTCAGAGCTTCATCGATCGTGGGCGTCACCCGTCAGGTCGCCGAGGACAAAAAAAAAAAAGGGGGCAAAACTGGGGGCGTGTCCATCGAGCGTCGCTCTCGAGTTTCTATTTATTTATTTATTTATTTATTTAGTTTGAAGAGCGCTTGCAGCAGGAGGCGGTAAACTTTTTCCATCCATACGCTCAAAGAAGAAGAAAACATCTGAACACTTATATGTAAACTCAAAATCTACTCAGGTTACGTTTTCCCAAATCCACCAGAGGCCACGCCCACAGGTCCCGATTGTGGCGCGAGACACCTGCATGGCTAATATCCGTCTACCTGTAGCAACGGTGACACAGGAAGTCGGAACTTGACAGGCAGGAACCCTTCGCTCGGTGGCCAGCAGATCCAATCAGAACGCTAAAAGCTAAAGGGTCAGTCACTGAGCTGGACAAGGCTAACCATTTCCACCCGCTTCCAGTCTCTGTCCTAAGCTAAGCTAAGCTAAGCTAAGCTAACTGTCTCCTGCCAGATACGGGGTATCAATCCTATCCAACTCATTGATCCATAGTGTGTACCAACAAAAAAAAAACTTGTCACATTGTAAAACTTTGGTTTGATTTAACCATCTTCTGAAAGTTTGGCATCTAGAAGGAGCTAAGCTAAGCTAAGCTAACTGCCTCCTGTTATCGATCCCATCCAATCCTCTGACTGACCAACAACAAAGGGTCTGAGCTTCACCGAGTACCAAAACAAGTCAATGTCCCACAGTGTGGGTTCTCACATCTAGTTGGATTTTACCGTTTTCTTAAACTTTAGCATCTAGAAACAATTCTCTCTAAAAGCTTTGGAGTCATTCAAGTTGTAGATAATGAATTTCAAACTAAATGTTTATGAAACACACAGACTGGAAACTGGTGAAAGGTTCAGTAGATTGTACCAACATTAGCACAGTTACCTGTAGACTGTTATTGGAGGTTAGCAACGTGGGGCTACCGTTTGTCTACCACAGCAACAAGTGTTCTTGCTAAGCTAAGCTAACTGCCTCCTGCCAGCCAACCAACTCACTGATCCATGGTCTGTACAAACAAAGACATTGAGTTTTCAAACCTGTCGCATTGTCATGCCTTAGTTGGATTTAACAATTTCCTGAAAGTTTGGCATCTCGAAGGAGCTAAGCTAGGCTAGGCTAAGCTAAGCTAAGCGCCTCCTGCCAGATGTGAGGTATCGATCCAATCCACTGATCCGCGGCTGCAGACCTATTCTGAAAGTCAGTTAGAAGGAGTTATTGTATGTGTCTGCTGAAAACCAACCAGAAGCTAAGCTAAGCTAAGCTAAGCACCTCCTGTCAGATATGAGTATCGATCCCATCTCTCTCAGAAACAGAGAAAAATCTTGTTTATCTTCAAATATGGACAGAAAACTGAGGGGAAAAAAATCTTAAGTCATTTTAACATTTTAACCAGAGCGTTAAATCGAGCGTTAAATAGAATAATTTTTTTTTTTTATTCTATTATAGATATTATAATAATAGTCATGCTGCCCAGCCCATGTGGACACAATGCAGTTTGATTATATACTGTCAGGGTACAATCGATGCTTAATATTAGTGTTGAAGACCAACCTGACGTTATCCCGCAATGCCTTTAAATTTTTGTCGTTAATTTAACGGTAGCAGTTTAACAGAATGCACCTAGCATGAGCGAAGAGTAAATATATATATCGGAGATGTAGTGCTCTTGTTTTTTTTTTCCTTCCCTTTCTTTGACTTCTTTTTTTTATAAAATAATAACGTTAAAGAAGAGGACGCTGATGGACACTCAGCTTTGTGAGATGCTTGTCTTTCCCAATTGTGCACAACGAGCGGGGGAGGGGAGGGGGCGGGGCAAGCGGAGGGGAGGGGCGGGGCCATGACCACACCTGAGCACACAGGTGTAACGGTCGTCAAAAAAATTTACTAAAAATGGAATGAAAGACGACAAAAAAAAAACAAAAAAAAACAAATACAATCAGACAAACTGCCCACGCTGCAGAGTGGAACAGAGTTTAAATTCACCCAAAACAAAACAAAAAAATATTAACAATAAAATTATAATAAAAAAAAGTTAAAGAAACATTTTCCAAAAAAAAAAGCACAACAACAACAGATTTTTTTTCTCCATATCCTACATCCAGCTCGATAGCGACATTATAGTTAACAAGGATCAATATAATTTTTTTTGTTTTATAATCATTTTAAGGTACCTCTTATATTTTTCTGAATATTTACAACTGTACAAGCAAAAGCACACACTTCAAAGTGCACATATTTAATACAGTATTGACTAGTTTTGCATTTACACGGTTTATATTTCTCCCTCCCGGAACCAAAAAACAAAAAAACAAAACGAGAACCTGAAACTATTTAACAAAAACAGAAACGATTCTTTCTCGTACATTTTACAAAAAAAAAAAAAAGGGAAGGAAAGAATAAGCTGCGAGATTTGTACTCTCTGTCTCTCGTGACGTCTGGTAGATATACATATACATATATGTGTATATATATATATTCAACGCTACTTTGACATTTCGGGGAATTATTTATTTTTTTTGGAAAAGAAATAAACTCTATGCTTGTCCTGTATAAAAGTTTAAGGCAAATTCATTTTTCAAGTTTAAATAAAATTCAAGTTTCTCAAACACTGGATGGATTTTTTTTTTCTTTTTTTTTTAAACATTTTATAGAGACCTCGATGCATCTCTAACGATTTTTCTTCTCCCAAAAAACAAAACAAAATAAAAAAAATAACTGAACCGATATTTCTCATGGAATAAACAGCACTGGTTTATAAATAAGTGGATATGGTGCATTTTCAACTTTTTTTCCCCCATTTCCACCGATGAGAAACAAACAAAAAAAAAGAACAATCATCAAACCCATCCAAGTGCATCTCAGTCCTTCAACAAACAAAACAAAAAAATATAGAGATTTTTTTATTCATTTATTTTTTTAAACCAAACTCAAGCTGTAGCGTCCAAATCAAAAGCAGCTCTTTTTGTTGTTGTTGTTGTTGTTGTTGTTTTGAATGAAACTTTCCCTTCTCCCGACGGATCCTGTTTTCTCTTAGCGGGATTACCCAGAATGCTTTGCGTTGCAGGAAGACTTGGGCAAAAGACATGCAAGGTCCCACGTTGTGTGTGTTTTATCTCCCCCCCGCTCACCAGTGGTTTCTCTTTTGTTTTTTTGCATCTGAAGAGGCCGCGGCCAATGAGCAGGAGAGGGAAGCCGGTTTTAATTTTGGATATTTTTTTTTTTTAGTTCTATTTTAACTTTTGCGAAAGCGGAAACATTTGGTTGGTTGGTTATCTGACGAAGTGGCTGCTACAGTAGACAGAGCTCCCAACCAAACTAAACTCGAACCAGCTTCCCTCGCCTTCCTGCTACTTTACTACAGGGAAAATCAAAAACGTTTCCCGCGCTGCTCTGCCTCAAAATACTAAAATACCACAGACTTCGAGGCGAGTGAAGGTTGTTTCCTCGTCCTTTGTGCTTTTGAATTTAACTTCCCGTCTCTTAATACGCGTTTTTTTTTTTATCCCGGGAGTGAAGTAGCAAGAGAGAAGAGCCGCGTCGCTTCGGCCGACCAAAGAGCGCAAAAGGAAACCAGGAGAAAAAACTACAAAGATGGCGGACAGCCAACAAGCCGACAGGAGGATGGCGGCGAAGGCTCGACGAAGAGGGCGGATTTTAACATGACGGCTTTTCCCTGATCGCTCTCAGAAAAACCAAACCAACAAACGAACAGAGAACAAAACATCTGCTTGTTAACACGTTTAAACGTCTGATGAAGGATGTTTTGGTTCTCGCCAGGAATCTCTTCTTCTTCTTCTTCTTCTTCTTCTTCTTGTCACACTTCCAACGTCACAAACAAAAAAAAAAAACAAACAAACCCTCAACTGGTTCAACCATTAAAAATATTCCTCTCAACTTTATCACTTTCCAAACTCAGGCCGCGTTCGCGCTCCGTCCTTTCAGGGAAATTATCGCCGATGTGAAACCGAACCGCTGCACCATCGGTACGAACGCTTCAAAAAAACAAAAAAACAGAAAAGAATTCAACATTAGCAAAAAAAAGAAAACTATGTCAACCCCTTCCCTCCCTCCCTCCCTCCCTTCGACTTCTTCAAGGATTTAATTCCCTTTTTTCGCTTCGGTTACGTCGATTCCGATAAAATTTGCAGGTCCGAGGAAACAGTGCAAATAAAGTTCTGCAGATGCGAGTCAAGTATTTTTTCTACGGTTTCAGTAACAGATTCTTCCAGGATGTGTGACGTTTAGCACCAGAGCTAAAGCAGAGGGAGCTGTAGGAGTAGGAGTGTTCTTATTTTTAGCTTTTTGGCAGGAAACCATCGTCTTAATTAACCGAGCAACTTAAATGTGGCTAGTGTTAATCTCCTCCTCCTCCTCCTGCCTTTTTTTTTTTTAATTTGTCAGCCTAAAAAGTACTTCCTTCGTCCGTCCCTCCCACAGCTGATAATAATATTCCACAGTTTAATAGCAAACCAGAGGACTAAAGAGCTGCAGCAGCTCCCCCTCCCCTTTGCAAAAAAAAAAAAAACAAAACAAAACATAAATTCAACTTCCTGCCGATGAGTCGAACATCTTCAGCACCTTATTTACTTCCAGACATTTCCAACAGAGTCCTAACCGGTCGGTCTAGAAGCAAAAAAAAAACAAACAAACGAAGGAGATTATGCCCTTATCCGTCCAATCCCGTCTCGTTAGCTTAGTCAGCAACAACAAAACAGCAGAGGGAGGGGGGAAATAAAAAAAAATCTGCAAACGTAGCTGAACAGACGTCGTCTAGTGTAAATAAATCGGAAAAAAATGAAGATAAATCAGAGGCCACCAAAAAAAAAAAGAAAGTTTAGATTCAGATGCAAATTTAACCTTCTAATTATAATGATTTCAACATGGAGCCTCTTTTACACTCGCTTTCCCATCATCCTTTTGGGCTGGGGAGGCTGGTGGGGGGGGGTTTGAACAATGCCCTGCTGCTTCACACACACACACACACACACACACACACACACACTCACAACACTAATTAAACCCCACAAGGCCCCGTTTTGACAGGATGAATAAATCTCAGTGTCGTCTGTGTCGACTCAATGGTCGACTTGTAACGCAAACAAAGAGAAAAGGGGGAAATGAAAATTTAATAAAAAATAAAAAAAAATTTAAAAAAAAAAGCAAATAAATAGAAATAAAAAGGGTGACACGGTGCTCTACATGCACGGTAAAGTGCTTTTTGTCTGCAAGCCCTGATCCAGAAGAAGAAGAAGGCGCCGTCCTCTATGCTTGTTTGCGACTGGTGGTTCTGGGATATAAGTATCGAGTAGCCCTGACTTATATATATTCATTTATTTTTTTTTTAATTCTTTAAATCTGTGGAGCGTAGTGGGAGGTGGTGGGGGGGGGGCGAGGACTCTACTGCGGGGACTTGGGGGGGGTGTGGTGGGGATCTTTGCTGCTGGGGGTTTTCCCTGCTGGGTGCGGGTGCGGGTGCGGGTGCGGGGGGGGCGGCGGCGAGCCCCATCGCCCGGCCGGCCTCCGGGCCTCCTTCGGGGGTCTGCCCGGGGGGGCGGGTCTGGAGGACGGGTGGTGTGTCTCTCGGGGTTTGGCCTCGCCCCCTGCAGGGGCGGAGCCGTCGGGGCACTTCCTGTCCTCGCCTGTGGCGGCGGCTGGCTTGGCTTCCTTGGGGGGCGGGGGCTGCTGCTGCTGCGATGACGGGGCGTCCTTCACCCGCTGGCAGATCTCAGCGTAGGAGGGTTTCCTCAGCTCCTAGTGGGAGGGAGAGGGGGGGGGGCAAAAAATAAAAAAAATAAGTACCGTAGCTCCTCTAATAGAGGCGCACGACAGTTTTTTTAATTTCACACATGCTTTACTTTTCAGGAAACAAACCACTTCCTCCTGGAGCCCCGTCATGACAGAAGAGGAAGCTAAAAAACACTTTTTATTTCCAGGAGGAGGAGGAGGAAGAAATTAAGACACAATCAATAAGAACCAGGGGCGAATTAAGGCACAATTAATCCATGTTCGCGGCCGAACGATCGATCTGGCTGTGATTGAGGCGTCTGGGAGCGAGTGAACATTAAGAAGATTCAGGAAACAAAAAAGAAGAAGGGATTAAATCGATACTGACCGTGGCGGCTCCGTTGACTTGCACCGATTTGCTGGCGGTGGAGAGAGTTCCCGGAACTCGCTCCACAGAAAGCTGCACCTCCTTCGACTTCGCCTCCGTCGCCTTCACCTCCCTGGAAATAACCAGACGGGAGACGACACATTTTGAACACTCGCTAGATGTGAGACACAGTGATAGAAAACGCTGAGATTTACACAGAAAATAATCTGGTGGCTCAGAGTTTGGTTTCAGACTCTGATGATGGTACTTTCTAGACAATAACCTCGAACCTGAGAAGAGCCAGCGAAGGAGCCACATCCTCCGGTAAATTAAGGGGACCAGACGTCCCTGGTTTCTGGGGACGGTCTCCGTTTTGGACGACCTGTCCCCCCCCCCCCGGCTAAAGCTGTCCCTGAAAATGTCCCCAAATTTAGCTTTTTATGAATAATATATATATTAAAAAAAAGGTTGCGCGCAGACCACAGGTATTACGGTAAATGGTCACACTGATTATGACATCACAGATGTAGCCGTTTAAATATGTTTAAACATGAATAAAACTGTATTTCTTTAAAATCTCTGAGCTGTAAATGTTTAAGTTGATATCTGGTCAGTTTATGGTAAATTAAAACTTTGCATTCAGTGGAATTAGCTCATTCCACATGAGGAGCAAGGAAAGCGATGGACAGATAGGACAAAATACATTTTTCATTTTCAACTTCCTACTTAAACCTGTAGTTAAGCAGCTTATTTGACCATAACTGATCATCTTAGAGCTCTAAAGACAGATGGAGTCAAACGTATGGATCTGAATTAGAACATTTAATATTTAATATTTAATAAACAGAACAGGCGCCTGGTGGAAACACATTGAGTTTGAATTAAGAAGGTTTATTTAAACCTGTACATAATGATCCATGACCTGGACCAGTCACGACTCCAGAGCTGGCAAATTTTAATCCCAGTCGACGTCGCTGCGTCTCTAATATTCTTGAACTTTGTGTTTAGAGGGAAAGGAAACACAGCGGGTTTGGTTCTTACGTTGCAGGGATGGAGGGGGCGGGACTGTGTGTTGGGCCGGCGGTGACAGCAGCGGCAGCGGCGGCGGCGGCGGCGGCGGTGGTGGTCGGGGTCAGCGTCGGGGTGGACGTCGGGGTCGGGGTGGTCGGCGAGGGCTGAAAGCTCGGGGGCATCGGGGAGGAGGAGGACCGGAGGGGCTCTTTGGGGCCCGCTGGGGACAAAGCTCCTGCTCCACTACTGGAGTCAACACTGACGTTCTGCAGGAGAACAAAGAGACGATGGTGAAGACTTTTACTTAACATACAAGTGCCTGTAAGAGGTTTTTATGCATGTGCTGCCATCAAAGAGTGTTTTGCTATGGGGGTGTCTGGTCTGGTCTGGTCTAGGTGGGTCCAAAAGATTCCCAGTAGAACAATGAATCACTGAAACACCAGTGAGATTTGCTACAAAAGTGTCAGAATAAAGATTATGTTACTATATATATAAATTTCTGTTCTCGCTTAAAACAAAAAAACATTATTTAGAGTAAAAAACAACCCTGATATGTGGTTTCAAAGCTCAATTCAAATTTGAATTAGTAATGTAAGATCTGAACTGTGCAAAAGTAGATGGTAAAAAGGTGAATCTGGACTATTTTAGAGATGTTTTAGCCCATTTATGTCCAGAAGGAAACACAAATTGTGCCTTTTTTGTCACATTTTGGCACCATATGTAAAATGAGGCCTTCGGAGAAACTCAAAGGAGAATATCTTAACAACCGATTGGTCAATTTTAATGATTGACACCTCTATCGACCAATCAGAGTCCAGAGAATTGAATGTCATACTCAAATTTGCCGTAGCAACCACCAATGACGATCCAGGGCGAAGTAAATACAAAGATCGCATATGGTCAGCGACGCTACACTCCGACCTAAAAGCCTCGTCCTTTTTATGTAAACAAACGGGAGCTTCCTGATTCATTTCAAACTGACGCAGAGTCAAAGGAGAAGCCCTTAGCAGCGTTTTTTTGGAGCTGGAGCTAAGACAAACTTAAATTATTTTGCAAATGTTATTTTCGCGACCCTTTGGCTTCTAGCTCTCTGAGTTTTTGTTCGCACAGCGAAGAGACCGACATCGTTGTAATCAGCAGGATCTCGCTCGTTTGTGAGTCTTTCTTGAAGTGGTGAGGTCAGTAGAAGCACTAAGTGAAATGGTCGCCGTATTCGTGTTTTGGTGGCATTCCCATACAATTGCTTGGAATTTTATTTGTGTTTCGCTTACGTGGCTTTTAGACGAGTTCCTCCCCGTCATTTTGGTGTATTATATGTTCAGAATGGAGCACGCTATCACGCATTTAGACTTGGGTCGAAGAGGTTAAATGTTATTAACTCCTCCTGTCAGTGGTCGTAATGTTTTGGCTGTGCTCCTACCCGTTCCTTGGAGGAGGAGTTCCCGACCACCACGCTGCTGGCTAGCCGGTTGTCGAAGGCGTCGTCGGACTTGAGCTGGCCGGCTGCACCGGGCAGGGGGGGGAAGCTGGAGAGGCCCAGCTCGAAGCTCGGAGACGGGGGTTTGGGGGGAGGAGGCGGCGACTGAGGCGTCACTCTCTGCAACAAACACAGAGTCAAGAACCGAACTCGGAAAAAAAACAAGAACAAAAACAAGCAGAAACAAAAAAAAAAAACAGAACTCACCGTGGAGACAGAGTTAAATTAATTTAATAACGAGAAAAAAAAAAAAAAAAAGTACTTACTGTAAACTTTTCATCCCTCTTTTTCCTAGAAGCAGAAATATTTTTCCTTTAAGAAAGAGAACATCTCAATTTACAAACATCCGTTCTATCTGTAACAACGGCTTAACCCTACACAGTTTACATGACACCATAACATCAAAAAAAAAGCACATTTAAATGACTGCGCTTTCTCCATTAGACTAGAAGAAGGAAATTGCGACCACCCCCTGCAGTACCTCGATGGAGCATCTAGGGGTCCACAGAGCTACATAGTGAGGCACATATTGAGAAATAACTCTCATTACATTGGTCATCAACAAGTTGTTTTATTATGGCAGATTGTTTTGCAAAAAAAATATAACTATTAGGACGTAACCAAACTAAACTGAATGCTGGTTCATGAACATTTTAGAACTGGTCTCTCTTGAAAGTCAAGACTCTGACGTTTCTATCACAAAGGTCAGAATCTCTCTAAGTGGTTTTGTTCTTGAGTAATCAAAGTTGGCAAACAGTTAAAAAAAAAAAGAGGTTGTTGAGTTGTTGGTTGACTCTTATCATGACTTTTATCAATGAAATCAGACATAAATTACATGTGCAACACAACTGGTGTGCAGAGCTCTGATTGGTTCAAAAAGCTGCTGCTGTTTCCACAGAATATTTTAAGCCCTGGGATGTAGAGTAGGTTCCTACCTTCCACGTCCGATGCCCAGGGAGTAGTCTGCGGCCGTGGGCTCCGCCACCCGCCCCGTCCCCGTGGGGTCCCTGCGGGGGAAGGTGGCGGTGGAGGGTAACCTCGTTCTGGGCTGGCTGGCGGGGAGTCGTGTTGGGGGGCTGCTGCGGACCCCGTTCAGCCTCTCGCTGGGGAAGGTGGGGAAGAGGCTGGGGTTGTCCAGGAGCCCGGCGCTGCGGTCCGTCGTGGGGATGGTCGGCCTCAAGTGAGGTTTGCTGTGATTCCTGCAGGAAAAGAAGCAATAAATACTGATTCGTTCCTGAGGACTCAAAAAAAAACAGTCAAAATGCACATTTATGTGTTTATTTCACTACACTTTGTTTGTCTTGCGCCCCTAATTTACTCTAAATTTGAAGTCATCTTTCTACTTTGAGCCTCGTCTCTTCCCCGACATATGAGCTACTGTTGTGAAGCTCTGTTTCTCCTGCAGAAGTCTGTCCCGTCCAAATATGGTCACATCCTTTGTACTGGCAACCAATCATGAAAGCAGAAAGGCTGATCTGAAGCTAAACCTTCACTCTTATTGGTTGGTGTTGATTTCTGACAACGTGATTGGTTCAATAGAGTCATGTGACCAGATATTCGGCCTCTAGTTTGTGTTTATCTGAGAGGGAAATTTAAAAATGCCGTGTTTACTTCTTTAAGAAGAAAATTACAGCTCAAATTATCAAGAAAAAACAAAGAAAAGACAGATGAAGGAGAGGAGAAGAGAAGTCAGACTCGTCTGAGTTCATCCGGACGTAAACTGTCTTCGGTAAAAGGAGACGATCACTTGATATTTTGATATTATATGATGTGTTTCGAAGGATTTGAGTAGATTTGGTTTTGGTTCATAGAGGTTTCAAATAAAAATAAACAAGATTTTACAATTTAAAACTTTAAAATGAGTTTTCTTCATACTCTGAGGCAGAAATCTCCACTTCAGTAACAGACTTTACAGATTTATTCCTAACTATATTTTGCAGGTATTTACAGAGGAGATGTTTAATATATCATTCAGAGTCTGATTTACAGAACATTTTACTTCTAAAAACAGGTCTGTTGACAGTACTTTGTGATTTATGGAGCGATAAAAAGAAATATCCAAAATTCCCTCTGTAACTACCTGGAAATCTAATATGTTAACAAAATGAAACAAGAATTTTGATCTGCAATGTCGCCATTATTCAAATCTTTGTCCTGCATGCAAATTAGTGCATATTTAAGTAGATAACTCCTCCTTTGCATATTTAAATCTAAATTCACAGGTACGAACCTGTTCCTGGGTGAGTAGTGTCTGACGGTGAGAGGCGACGTCGCTGGTTTGAAACTGTGCGATGTGGTAAATCCGTTGATGAACTGGTTGTTGTGAAATGGAGTAACCTGGGAATAAAAAAGAAGAACAGGTTCAGTCGGACGCTAAGAGGAAGTCGACACATTTTTTATTTTAAATGTACCTTAGAAGGGCTGTTCTAACATATTTCCTTTTACCTTTCTCTGATTTTTGGACAGAATATTTCTGTTTGCTAATTAATGATAATTCATTTTACACTCTTTTACGACTCTTCCCAACATCTCAGCTGCTTTTTTTTCATGCATAATAAGGTGTTTACAACATTTTCTACCAGTTGAGGGAGGAATTAACGCAGTAGATCGACTAAAGATGGACAAAAAGTGACGTGTGGATCGATACTGAAACACCGATACTTCCGATACCAGGTCTTTATGCTCTAAAATCGATTCTTAAATCAAAATTATCGATACTTTTGATACTTCAGTCATTGGAGGTGATGTAGGAGACACAGTGGAAAGTAACTAAACTATTGAGTTGTGGCAACACAACAAATGTTGTGAAACACCTCAGGTTAAACCACAACGCAGAATACGAGGCCTAGATAAGATGCAAGTTTTCATTTTACAGTAGTTCTTAATAGTTAAACAATTATTTATTTTAATGGGGCCATTATTTTATTTATGTGAAGTGTCTGAAACAGTATTTTATTATATTATATTTTGTATGATTGTTTTTTTCTGTTGTATTAGCTCGGCTAGATAGTAAATGACGCCACTACCTCAATATACTTCAGTGTTTAATATAAATAAATAAATTACTCTGATATCTTGTGTTCTTTTTTAAGCTATGATTTGAAATACGCTACTTTTTATTTATTTTTTAGGTTTGCCAGACACATTAGAGTGTATTTACACAAAGTATCGGCATCAGTATCACTGATATCAGCCGGAATTTTACTCGGTATCGGATTAGAATGGAAAAAAAACTATAAATTTAATAAAGTGTGTGTCCGTAATTAACCTCTAAATGAAAGAAACCATCTCCACATGTTGTGATTTCAAACATTTCTCATCCACATGCAGGTTGAGTTGTGCACAGACACAGCCTCACGTCTTTCAGCCTCGTCCTCACCAGCGTGTGGTCGATGAAGCTGTGCGTGGTCGACCAGGCCTGCGGCGTGATGAGGCTGTATAAGGGGAACTGCTGCTGGGGGCTGTAAACCGGCGGGATGTAGTAGGACGTGTAGCGCTGCTGGGCGTACGGGTTCACCTCCACCGGCCGGTAACCGTTCTTTGGCATGAAAGTGTTGATGGCGATCGCCTTCGCCTTTATTCTCGCCTGGCGGAGAAAGACGGAGATCATCATCGACGAGGAAGAAAACGTGTCTAAAAGTCCTTTTTAAAAACAGCAGTAATGACTGAATACACCTAAAACAAACAGGGAAATAATTTAATTTACATAAGAGGTGAATGACAAGAATAACAATAAGAAGTGTGCATGTATGATGCTACTTTATTTATTTAATAATTTATATTTTCACCTGAATTTGATCCCTGAGACTCAGGATTTGTTTGGAATTCATCTCAATTAAGATTAGATTTAGAGCTGTAGGTATTTGGGATCAGTCGGACCCAAGAAGTATAAAAGAATAAGCATCATCTTTGAACTGGAAGAAACTATTATTTATTCACTATATTTTACAATTTAAGTCACCAATGTGCAACCAAAATATAAATGACTCATAAATATGTTTATTTTATTTTTACTTTTTTATTCCTTTTTTTTAAATTTGTTTTTTCTTTCTTTTCTTTCTTTTTTTCCCCTTTTAGAAGAAAAAACGGAAAAAAAGGGGGAAAAGGAAAAAAGAAAAAAAGGGAAAAAAAGAAAGAAAAAAAAGGGAAAAAAGGAAAAAAGAAAGAAAAAAAGGGAAAAAAGAAAAAAATATATGTTTATTTTAATGGAAAAGCAGAATAAGAAATTATGAAATCCCAACGTCCTCATACGTGTACCGGTGAATTTGTTAAATTTTCATGTCATGTCAAACTAGAAAAGTTAACAGGAATAAATAAATAAGTGTATCGACCTTTCACTACCAGTACATGGAAGACAAAAGTGTCTCCTTATGAGGACACTGGGTCTAGATGAAGCAGGATAAGAAGCTGCAACAAACCTAAAACGTAACGACCCCGTATGAGGACGCTGGGTCTCAGGAGGTTAAAAACATTTAGCAGAGCACGTGCAAAGCATATGAGCCAATACAGTCAAAATAATAGAAGGGAAACATCATATGAATAATATTTGGAGTAAATAAGTAATAAATAAATAAAAAATCTGAGCTAATTATTTAATTAATCTGAAGAATTATTCGAATGAGTAATTTAACCATTTAATACAGTTTCAATTTATTTAAAACAACTGTAGATCATATTCTAACTCTAAACTGTAAAATTTACATCCTAACATTTAATATTAGTTGTTGTTATTAGTATTATTATAAAGTCCTTTGTTTGTAGTTCTCCAAGCTTGACAGTGACTACAAAGAAGAAAAGTCATCTTAGATGATGTCTTCATGACAACTCGGAAATTTCTGACTTATGATATCATAGCATTCACGGTACAGGTTAACTCAGAGGAGAAGATGAAAATAAGTTTGATTTATTGTCACTGTTTCCTGAACATTAAAATATTAAAATATGAGCAGCAGCTGTTTATTTGTAAAAAGCAGTCATTTCCAAATTTGACAACTCTGAACTCATTTTCCCCAAGTTGTCTTGAATGCAGCACGAGCTGCAGCTGGAATACTTAAAGCCCAGAGGAGTGTGAAAAATGTAAATGAATATATATGCATACAAGTGCAGCTTTCAGACATAAGTGAAACTATCCGTCAAACTCTTCACCCTGTTCCTCACTAACGAAAATTCATTTTTTTTTCTGCTTTGCCACAAACACAAAAACTAACTGAGACTTAAAAACACAAAAAAATATTTAAGAAAAAAGAGTCCTGGCAAAGAACAAACCATTTAGTCTCAGGTTTGTAGCATAAGTATAAGTTAAATTTAGATTCTTTCCTGTTCTAATAAATGAATGAGCAAATAAATAAATCAGTTTTAAATCGATATAATGTGCGATACCTTAATTGGCTTCCCTTGGAAGGTCTTCACTTCCTCACGGAGATACTGATATGCCTGGAAGAGAAGGAACAGGACACGTCATTAGAGAACGAGTTCAACGTCGTAAGCAACGAAAACACAACTAACTGACTACAGGGTAAATATGCAGGAGCCTTAAACTTCATTTCTACACCTTTTTAAGACTTTATCCAACACTTTCTCAACATTTGTCAATAATTTCTCAATAATTTTAACCATTTACATCAAGATAAAAATACAATTTACGAACGCACCCACAGTCGTCCAATTTTTAAGTTATTGGTTCATCTTTGTTTTTTAATAAATGAATAAATTCACACGCTTTTCCAATGTTTTTGGACTTTACCTCAAAAATGCCTTCAAACTTCAAACTACGACCTCATAAAGTCCTGATAAGACTTTTTAACGCTTTTAAAGGGTCTTAAATGAACTGAATTATCAAATTTAAATACTTTTCCAGACGCCGCTGGTGATCATCTGGTTATTGTAGGTAGGTGGGAAATATTTAGGGAGGAAAGTTGAACATTTGAGGATCTGATGTGTTACCTGCTGTGCATCTGCTTCTGATTCGAAGGTGATGAACCAGTTGTCGTTGTAGGCAAATTCACAGTTGATGAACTTGGGTAAGTTGTCGCCTTTAAAAAGGGACTCGACCTCCTGTAAAAACGAAAAAACAAGGACGGGACGTCAAAAAACATGTCTGACTGTGAATAAACATGGACGGAGGAAGTGGAGCCAAAGCGAGTAGAGCTCCCCCTGGTGGCTGGAGGCAGCAGTGTAGGTCATAAACTCCGCCTCCTACATCTTAGTGGGCGGGACTTAGGCCGAAATAAATCGCTAAAATACACGTCAAATAAATTTGTGTCACAGATGGTTTCTGTAATTTTAATTTGTTCATTCTTTGGATAATAAATTAAACCGGAGACAACTACTAAATATTGTTTAACCAAATATTCAATTAATAAAACAAACAGAGCTGTAGACGCCTGATGAATCATGTTGATAAAAACTGTTTTACAGCCGAGCTAAAGGTTAATTATCGTGTCAGAGTCCTGCTGTAAATAATTTAGTCGGACCTCTGTAGTTTATGGGGTCGATAAATCAAAGTATGAGTCACATGCTGGTGTGGGTTGAAAATAAAAAGTGAGTTTTACGTCAGTGGTCTCAGATAAAGCTGTCAGACTTTTATTTATTAGGCCATCTAACGTTAAACGCCTTTGATGCACCTTTATTTTGTTTCATGTGTAATTTTTTTTTTCTTTTGTAGATTTGTCTCCATGACGGAAGTGACTCTGAGATTTTGTTTTTATTTTTTTTTTGCACCCGATTTATTTCTGCAGTAAAGACGTAAACTTCAGAATGTCCTGCAAACACTGCTCCTCTCAAAACACCTTTAAATCCTCTTTGAAAACCCATGAGATGCTTTTAATGCTTAACTGCTCCACAACGTTCATCACAGCTGCTCTCGCACTTATTTTATTTAATGTTTTATTCAATGTGTACTTTCGTTTTTAATCTTGGGTCTGTAAAGCGTCTTTAAAAGTTCTATAAATATAATAATAATAATAATAATAATAATGATAATGATTATTATTATCATTATTATTATTATTATTATTATTATTATTATCAACAGATGTGATACTAACAGGCCACAAAACTTTGTTAGGAATAATGTCAACGAGTGAATCTTGCCTGTAGGACATGAGTCATATCACTATTTGGCCCTGGAATTATTATGAGGCACGTTTCAATCAACGTAGAGGAAAAAAAATAGTCCTAAAACCAGTCAGAGCCTTTCAGTAGTAAACTAAAAGAAAGAAAACTCCCGAAAAGTAAAAAGTAAGAAAGAGAAACGAGTAACAAAAAGGAACAAGTCATGAGAGTAACAGAGTAACGAGCAACAACAACAAGTGAAAAACTAATGGAAAGTAATATAAAGTAAAGAGCAACAAAAAAGTAACGAAAACTAACAAAAAGTAACAGAAACATAACAAAGTAACGAGTAACTGAGAGTAACTGAGAGTAACAAAGTAACAAGTAATGGAAAGCAACAAAAGAAACAAGTAACAAAAGGTAACGAGTAATGAAAAAGTAACAAGCAGTGAAAAGTGACAAAAAGTAACGAGTAACGTCAAGTAATGAGAATCCAGAAAGTAACAAAAAGTCTGTTTTGTGTCATAATTAATTAAAGTCCACACTGACTGATTTTCCTCTCTGTAGTAGCAGTAAATCTTTTCCTGCATCAGTGTAACTTCAGACTGTGAACAAACACCGAGCAGGAAACGTGAACAGACCATGAAGGCAAAGCGTCGCTGCACATACGTCCTGCTTGTCACCATGAAACAATCCTAATAATTACTGTTGTGTGAGAATGAAACGTGTCTCTGAGCACTGACCTCTATGGGCGTGCTCTCTGGCACCTCTCTGAGGATCACGATGCAGCGGTTCTGATTGGGCCGCACCTTCTCGCCCTTCTCATCCACCTGGACCAACGGCAAAGCTGGAGGAACAACAGGGAAATATCAACAGACGACCACGAGTAAAAAGGTCCAGGATTAGAGACGACAACGACTAAAAACAGCTTCATATCAAACACCTCAAAGCGTTTACACGGCTCATAATGTCTTTTCATCACTGGCTTTGTTTACATCCACTAATAAACATTAGATCAGATTAAACCTTTAATAATCTAAACATTCGCTCCTAATAACCACGTCAACACTTGATCTGCTGGTTTCTCCATTCAAGCTGGAGTCGTCTTCTTCTACTGAATCAATTCAGCGTTGTCAATAAAAAGTCGGTGTCTTATTCACAGAAGAAGAACAACTTTTCCAAAAAGTGGAATCTGACAGATTTTCCTTTTTTTTTTCTTTTTAATAAACACAAACCACGTTACGTCTGAGACAAAAGTGTCTGTGGACGTGTTTGAATACGTTTCCCCACTCGTGGCAGCGCCCACGTTAATCCAGTCTAAATAACAGCCTCTGATCTAATTGCAGATGAGTGTTGGGTCATTAACGGCTCCAGTCGCGCTACATTCAGGTGGAAACCAACACTCCTCACACCGTTCGTTTACAGCTGAACGAGCTACGTGGATGAAACGTTTTTAAAGACACAATAAGATCAGATGAACTTATTTTGGCCTCGTTACTGAACGGACATCGTCTCTTTCTCGTTATGACGATAAATGAAGTTCATCATCACTTCTTAGAGCGTTAATAGGTTTCAGTTTTAACTCCATGTTAATCATGCACATTATTGCACTTATTATCCTTCCTACATATGTAATAAATATTTACTTCTGTCGCCATTTCTTGCAATTGTTACAAAATTTTTACTTTTATTTTATCTCAATTTTTCTAGATTTTTACTTCATATTTATTTTATTTTATATTTATTTTATTTTACTAGATTTTTATTTTATATTTATTTTATTTTACTAGATTTCCACATTTTATTTAAGTTAATTTGTATGAATTTGCATTCTATTTAATTTTATCTTTCTTTTTACTTGCGTTTCTCAGGAATTTATCTGCAACAGATTTTCCTTGTGGATGAATAAAGTAACCGCTGCATCTCACTCTGGTTCTTTTTCTCTTAAATAAAAAGCTCTTTCAACACTGTCAGAATAAAAGTCTTCAAACATAACACGAGTCCCAACAGCAGCACAATAAAGTTACACTTTGTTTACGGTAATGGATCCACTTTTAAATCTTCACAGTGCACTGGTCACTGAGCCATAAAATAAAAGCACCGCTCGGAGCCTGATAGGATTAATTTAAGCAGTAAATTGAGTATGTGTTCAAATCAAACACAAGCAGGTAAGACTCTGCTGGATGCACTTTAACAAGCCCCCCCGGGAAATCAAGCTCCAACCACATGCTGATAAAAATAAATCACTGCCTCTGGTAGGTTTCCTCCGGCCGTGCGGCCTCTCGCTGCAGGTTGAGCTGCCGGCAGAAAGCGGTGACGTGAGCTCATAAAAAAAAAAAAAGGAAAAGCAAACACACACTCACATCGTAATATATCTACGATCAGCTCGACGTCGGTGCTCAGCTTCTTGACGTGGTCCAGGTTGGCCACCGTCACTATTGGCACATATTGGTCGCTGTCCATTTGGGAGATGAGGTACATGTCACTGGCCAGATTCTCCCTGGAAACAAACACACGAGAGGAGGAAAATGAAAAGGTTGTAAGGTGATACTTCCAGCTCAGAATGACTAAATGTGGCCTTTAAACTGAGAGGCCGTGAAATGTGACCTTTAGCGCGCCGCTCTGGTTACCGCCGGCAACAATCACACCTGTCCTCACCTTTGACTACATCTCATCAACCCGTGAACCTCTAGGTCGGGGATTACTAAAGTGTGGCGCGTGCACCCCTGTTCGTAATTTGCAAGGTAAAAATTAATAAAAAAAAACAATCCCATGTGAATCAGTCTCTGTGATTTACGAGTTTTTACTTTTATTTGATTCACAGCTTTTTTTCTGCCTCGTCACATTTCAGAATTATGACAGATGTGCTGCAAATCAAAGTTTGGACCAGACTGTGTCAGATATGAAGGTAACTCTAGGGTTGGGCATTAATGTGTTCATTGTATGGAGGTAACCCTAGGGTTAGGCATTAATGTGTTCATTGTATGACAGTAACCCTAGGGTTAGGCATTAATGTGTTCATTGTATGGAGGTAACCCTAGGGTTAGGCATTAATGTGTTCATTGTATGGAGGTAACCCTAGGGTTAGGCATTAATGTGTTCATTGGTAAATTTGGAGCTGATTTAAACACTAACCGGTATCAACGATAGATTTTTTTTATAGAACGTAAGTTTGTTCATGCCGTAAGTAAGTGGTGTAGCGGTTAGCGAAAGGTAACGAAACGTAAAGAGTAACAAAAAAGCAAAATGAAAAAGTAATGAAAAGCAACAAAACGTAACAAACACATAGCAAGTAATGAAAACGTATTGAAAGGTAACTAAAAAGTAACAAAGGGTAACAAGTAACGAAAAAGTAACAAGAATGAAAAAGTAACGAAATGTAACGAGTAACAAAAAGTAACAAATAACGGAAAAGTAACAACAAAAAGCTACAAAAAGTAACAAGTAACGAAAAAGTAACGAGTAATGAAAAAGTAAAAAGTAATGAAAAACTAACAAGTAATGGACAAGTAATGAAAAGTAACAAAAAGTCACGAGTATCAAAAAACAGTAACGAGTAACTGGGCGAGAGTTCAGAGACTTCACCCCAATTTTGTTGCAGAAGTTTCCAGAAATGTGTGTCACTTGTTTGTAGGAAGCTTTGCTTTCAATCTTCTGTCTAGTTCATCTCAAACCAGCTGAGGTAGTTCTGGTAGAACTTGGACTAAAGTTTGAGTCATTATCTGTAGGATGAAGCTCTGACCAACTATACCAGAGGAAACTGATGCTGTTGTAAAACTTTTGACCAGTAGTGTGTGTGTGTGTTCCAGTCATTTGAACATGATTAACCTTTAATATGGCTACGAAAAGGCTTGTTGAGTTTTTATTGTTTGTTTTAAAGCTTTGGGATTGAAGGTGCGTCAGCTCGGTCGGGACATAGAAAATACTGTGGGAACCGCTGCTCTAGGTCTGTTTTCTCTAAGGAATGCAGTGTAGGTGTCCCCGTCCTTTGAAGAGCCAACCGTCCCCTCCTTCTACTTTCTATCTGCACTCATTCCTGGTACTTCAGCTATAGTTTTGTAGACAGGAAAGTGAAACTTAAGTAAATGACTTGTTCCAAATTTGATGAACTCAGGAACAAAAACAAAAAAAACAGCATAAAAATAGAGAAGTTGACTTTGGTGAGGCCTTGATTGGCTCCAGACCAGCAGCTCCAGACATTCACAGTATGAAATACGTCTTTCATCCAGACCACGCCCGACGCCCACGGACAGAGGCAGAGGGAGACAAAGAGACGGATGCCTGAAGGCACAATGGCGGCATACACGCCATTATTGATTTAAATCATTCGATTTCAGTATCGATTCGTCCGCACGATGCCACGAGAAAACGTTTAATCCCCTTTAGATCTGGGATATGGTTTGTTTTGGTTCACCAGTAACACAAAAAGATATTCAGTTCACTCTCACATGAGAATTGTTTTGCATGTTTTCTCAAAAAATAAAAGAAAGAAAGAAAAAAAAACATAATTGATGAATTTTCCAAAACAAGGATCTAAGGAAAAAACCGGAGCACTAATTCATTGCATCTGGGAAAAAAGCAATTTAAGAAGTTGTGGGACGTTCTGGGAGGGACATACCAAAGTCCACAAGATTATGTTTATTGGGAGACAAGACACAAACTCAGAATGGATTAACGCCGTGATAAAGACTCATATGAGCTTCTGATCAATAGCAGGACTTAAAGGACAAAAAAAAACTTATATATATATATATATGAACAGTAGATTATATTCTAACTCTAAATTACATACTTACATCCTAGCATTTAAATACTTATTAGTATTATTTTTTTACCAAAAGTCCTTTGTTTGTTTGTCTTAGCTTCATAAATGAACTTATTTGTGTACAGGAACTCGGAAAATTCACAATTTCAATATCATCGTGTTCACGTTACCGCACTGTACGCACAGTAAGTGTGATTTTATTTCTTGTTATGGGTTGTTTTGTAGTTTAGTTGTTGCTGTTTGTGTCATTTTGTTGTGCGGTGTGTTTTGTGTACTGCAGCGTAAGGATAATCGTGTTGGGTGTGGACTCCTCAGCCGAAGCTAATGGAGATCCACATAAATGAAATGAAGGAAGGTAGGTCGATAGTGACCCAGTGTATTTAAAACTTGTTTTGTTTGTTACTTATTTGCATATTTTAGTTAAACATGAAGGAAAATCCACTTCGCCACTGGATGAAATTTGAGAAGCTGGTCACACGGCCGAAGCTAAACGAGGTCTTATTGTGTCTTAACATTTCATCAAATCCAAAAACAACTGACAACAAATGGATTTGACATTGTTCTCGTTAACGTTTTCTGGTCCTTTGAGCTTATTACACAGTTCTCCAGCGTTCACCATCATCGTGAATCTGGATTCAACACATCAACACTTGCCTCATCTAGTGGTGGCTGGAAAGGTAACACAGATAACACAGCTATCTTGTGGAGAAGATTAGCTTGAGAGAAGATGATTTTATAGTTTATCCCACAGTGGAGAAGTTTGCAGTGAGTAGTAACTTGGGAGTTACATGGTTGCACATACAGTCATAGAGGAATTATAGATATATTTATGGATTCTTTAATGTGCACAGAAGAAGAATTTGATGAAAAACAGGTTAAATAATTTGGCCAGAGGTTTCACTGGATGCATATTCCCTCCTATAGCGATAATGAGTCGTATCTTCCTGCCAGATTCCATTTTTAAGAGGCAAAACCACAATTTGGTGCACTTTTAATTTTTCAAACATCCAAACATTCACGTTGGTACCAATTTTCCCAAAACCTTAGAATAATATGAGTGGTTTTAAACTGTGTGATGAGGTCAGTGGAACATTCTGTGCATGGTATTATTTATATCAGGGTGTTTTTCTATTGTCTAATCCAGGAGTCTTCAATGTTTTTTTCAGGCCAAGGACCCAAAAACTGATGGACAGGTTAAGTAGGGACCCTCTACCTACTATACGTGTTCTATTTATAAATAACGAGCTGCACCGTTAGCTTCTCTTCTCTTCTGATTGGCTCAGTAGCGATAGGGGCGGGGCCTACTGTGTACAGGACGCTCAGATTGACAGGTCTGGGCTCGTGTGGCGCTTCGTTGAGACAGTTCCTGTATCACTGAATGAGTGAAGTGAAAGATAACGTCTTCTGCCTCCATTTATTAGTATTTTATTGCTAAAATATGTTGGATTCATGTTAATGTGGGAAATTTTTAATTAGGGAAAATTTAAAAAATAATATAAAAAATATCTAATCAACCAAAGATTTTGCAACCTCCCGGCAGAACCTCCACAAATTAAATCAGACATAATAACAACCACAATGTCACTAACTTAGTAGAAATCTATTCTCTGATGTCTTACCCGTCCACAGAGACGAGGAACATGCAGATATCTAGTTTATCCTGAATATGTCTTTAAAGCATTAGCTGAACCTGCCAGTACCTCGGAGCTTAAGAGCTGCCAGCAATGAGATAAGTTGGACGTGTCAAACTATGTGGAAAAATGTGTCATTTGTGCTCGTTATGTGAAGGAAAATGACACATCCACCCTCCGAAGAAATCGACCAGTAATTACAGATAATGACTGATGACAGCGCAGCTTTACACAATTGATTCTTCACCATTTGGTTCGCTGGGTTTTTTAAGCAAACAGCCATTAGCTGAAAGCCCTTTTTTCTTTTTTACTGCTCCCGTGAAAAGTTTCTGACGTAATGAGGTCGTCTCACCTTGAAAGACAGAACTCCAGGGTCTTCTTCAGGTGCTCCCTCAAGCCCTCCTGGGGGTTCTCGGGCTGAGCATCGCTGCCTGGTGAGAGAACTGGTAGAATTAAGAGCAACGTCGGTGGCAAAAAAATTTAAAAAAAAAAAAAGAAAAACACATTCTGACCAATGAAATGGGAAACAAACAGATGATTGGTTTATTTAGACACAAAAGGGAGTTTATCAGAAACTCAACTGGAGTAATTTGGCTGTGAAGTGGTAATTTTTTCTTTAAGTAAAAGATGCAAAAGTTCAGCAATTAAAGCAGAAATCCACCACTGTAAAAAACGAAAAAATATATACTTCCCAAAAATCGATGGAAATCAATGGAAATCGATGGAAATCGAATTCCCTAATGTCTCCATTTCCCGGCCTCCAGGGAACAGGCAGAGCTCAGGATTATCTTTAAAATGTTCCTAAACATGAAGTTGGCGCCATGTGCAGAGTTGACCATTTTTAGAAACTACCAGACCCTCAAATAAACAGGAGAAAGTTTAAGGATAATATTGCCTGTGCATCCTTATTAGCACGTTACCATTTGGCCCCAAACGTTATACTTTGACTTGGTGAAAATGAAGTATAATCCAGTGACAATGCTTCTTCTCTGCATGTTCTTATCTCCCGTGTACTTATTTATTTGTTTATCTTATGGTAATAAGAAAGGATGTGTATTATTTCTCATTTGCACTGATCTGTAACAAGAATACGTTTGCCTGTCATATCTAAAAAAAATAAAATAAATTCGCTTGCTTTTAATAATAACATTTGTCTGAGAACTGGCCCTCCCTTTGTGGCCGTGTTGTCATGTTGTTTGTCCCCCGTCCCTTCGAGGTAAAAGCCACTTTAAAGATAAATGCCTTGTCACAGATAAGGGTCTGGTAGAGGCCAATGAAATTTTAATGCCGTGATAAATAAAACATGGAACAACAAGCAGATCTTAAGCAGCCACTCAAAAAGAAATTTGGCTGCGTGAGGATTTTGATCCCGTCGGTGAGAAGTGAACTGATAAATAAAGAGGAAAATGGTCATTTAATGTTCAGCTGCTAAACAGAACAAGCTGGAACACACTGCTTCTTTTAATATGTAGTAAGATTCATAAAAAAAACAATAAATCACTGCGTTCTTCTTCTTCTTATTATTATTCTTATTATCATTAATAAAAAACAAAGCAGCTGGTTATAACACTGTGTCCTGGTACAAAACTCTCCAGGTGTTAATTAAAACCAACCCACACCCCATGTGACCAATTAAACCGTCCCCATCACACAGTTTAAAGCCAACCTACATCTCACATGTAGCATGTAGCATGTAGCATGTAGCGAGTATTAGCATGCCTCGCTGACTCCGTCACATGTGTTCACATAAGTGATATTTTATGGATTCTATATTTTACAGTGGAACAATTTGAAAAACCGGTTAAATTCACTGGTCTTGCCTCCTATAGTGGTAATAAGAGCCAGATTCCCTTCCAAGAGGCACATTTGAAAACACTAGTTTGTTTTTTTCCACATGCACAAATACCCAAGTCGGCCTGGTGCTAATTTTTAGAAAAACCTCTTTGAATAATATGCAATAAATAATTTGGAGAAACGAGCCTTCGCCCGCTGAACCCACCTGTGTGGCCCGGCTGCCCCGTCTCGGGGTACTCTGTGTAGGCTGGCTCGGAGCCCTCCAGGGCGACGGGGGCCACGGGGGCCGGCTCGGCCAGCATCACTGGCACCGGGGGCGGCTCATCGGGGTCGGTTAGTAGGGGCTCCTTGTAGGCCTTGTCTTCACTGGCTTCATAGCCTGCGGCAACGAAGAAGGAACGATGTCAGGAGATGTTAAAACTGTCCGAGTAACCTGCTCCGACAGAAAAGCACCGTTAACACTTCGCTAAGGTTTTATCTCACTTTTGAAACGGTGCTGGTGTTTAAAGAATGGAAATTAATTCGTCCAAAAACTGTGCTTTTTTTTGTGATGTACAAGTTGAACAGAATATTAATTCAAAGAATATACATTCGTTAATTCCTTGTGCCAAGATCCCAAAACACATTTAGAAACCAACCAGCAGGCTAACAGTCAGCTACCAACTAGCAACCAACAACAAGACACCAGCTAACTAGCCTAGCCCACAGCAGGCTAACAGTCAGCTACCAACTAGCAACCAACTACAAGACACCAGCTAACTAGCCTAGCCAACAGCAGGCTAACAGTCAGCTACCAACTAGCAACCAACTACAAGACACCAGCTAACTAGCCTAGCCAACAGCAGGCTAACAGTCAGCTACCAACTAGCAACCAACTACAAGACACCAGCTAACTAGCCTAGCCAACAGCAGGCTAGCAGTCAGCTACCAACTAGCAGCCAACAACAAGAAGACACCAGCTAACTAGCCTAGCCAACAGCAGGCTAGCAGTCAGCTACCAACTAGCAACCAACAACAAGACACCAGCTAACTAGCCTAGCCAACAGCAGGCTAGCAGTCAGCTACCAACTAGCAACCAACTACAAGACACCAGCTAACTAGCCTAGCCAACAGCAGGCTAGCAGTCAGCTACCAACTATCAACCAACAACAAGACACCAGCTAACTAGCCTAGCCAACAGCAGGCTAGCAGTCAGCTACCAACTAGCAGCCAACAACAACAAGACACCAGCTAACTAGCCTAGCCAACAGCAGGCTAGCAGTCAGCTACAACTAGCACCACTACAGACACAGCTAACTGCCTAGCAACGAGGTAGGTCAGTACAATATAACAAACGAACACCAGCTAACTAGCCTAGCCTGACAGTCGGCGTAGCAGTCACACCAATAGACTACAAAGTAGACAGCTATACTAGACCAACAGCAGGTTTTTAAAGTCATTTGACCACTAGCAACCAATACAAGACACAGATATCTAGCCTAGTCCACAGAGGCACAGTCAGCTACAACTAAAAACCCAACTAAAAACACAGCTACATAGCCTAGGCAACACAAGGCTGCAGTCAGCTACCAACTACAACTAAACAAACCCAGCTAACTAGCCTACCAACTGCAGGTGCAGTCAGACTAGCAACTACAACAAACACAACATCACAGATAAGCATTAGCCAACGCATGGCTGCAGTCAGACCAACTTCGCAACCAACTCAAGACTCAGTTTAACTAGCCTAGCCATATTCCAGGTTTGCAGTCACTACCAACTAGCAACCAACTACAGCACCAGCTACTTAGCTAGCACGCGGCTAGCAGTTACAACTCAACCTACACAAGACACAGCAATAAGCCTAGCCAAAGCAGGTTAGCGTAGGCTACAACTAGCAACCAACAACAAGACACCAGCTAACTAGCCTAGCCAACAGCAGGCTAGCAGTCAGCTACCAACTAGCAGCCAACAACAACAAGACACCAGCTAACTAGCCTAGCCAACAGCAGCAGGTAAGAAGTGACGGGACACGCAACTACACTTCAACCAACACTTCCCCCCCTCTAAGATGGGAAGTAAAAGACTAGACGACACCAGCTAACTAGCGTAGCCAATGGCAGTAGGTGGTATGCGTCACATCAATTGGGTTTTCAAGTGGGCGATAAGAAAACAGTGCCTTTTTTATTTTTAAGGCATTTTGCGACGTGCAAGTTTAACAGAATATTAATTTAAAGCACATAAATACAACAGAGACTAAAAAATACTACACTAGACGCTAGAGATGCTAAAGATGCTACATTTCTGGGCTTATAATAAAATGCTGTGCGTCGTCAGATGTTTAGTCAAATTCCAGGCGTTGCCTCCGTTGTTGCAGGTTGACCAGTCTTGACTGTCAAAACTTTTGAGTAGGAATGGGCAGCGATAAGATTACATGATGTCAAGATTCTTCTCCTTTCATTTTATTCCGGTTTGCAAACAACTTTTAGGTGCATTACTGCCGCCTTCTGGGCGGGGACGTAAACATTCCTCACGAAAAAGTATCGATAAAGGGAATCGATAAGCGTGAAGGCTGATGATACCGATGAATTGAACCAGTTGGAACCGATCCCTACTTTTGATAAACATCTGGCCTTGAAGATTCACTTCCATCCATGCAGGTGACAAACTGTGTAGCGTTGGCACAGCGATAGAGCTAACGGGCTAAGCTAATTAAAAAATTCACAGAAATTTTTATCCCCTCTCTCTTTTTGAGCTTATATTCTCACAAAAAAAAAAAGAAAAAAACATTTTGACGGATAAAACCACTGGCAATAAACTCAAATTATCAACTAAGCGTAATGTGTCTGCTCGTCAATGAAACTCAACACTTTCTGAATACGTCTCCATAAAAAAAAAATAAAAAAGGAATCGTATCTTTTAAGCGATACGAAAGCTTTTAATGTGAATTCTCTGAGCGCAGCGATCAAACGACGACCGCTGCAGAGTAACATTATACTGAATGAAAACCAGCACAAAATGTAGATGTAGGGATGTAGGAAACGTTGAGTCATCGTCAAATCAAAACGGGAACAGATCAGAACGCATGGGACACGTCTCGGCGAAGCACCAAATTATTCCAAAACAGGAAACTGTAACTGAAGCCCGTCCGCTATTAAGGAAGAACCGGTCGTTTAAGATTTGAAATCTCATTTAAACGGTTAAAAAAAAAAAAGCCGGTGGCTCCGTTTCTGTGACGCACGAGTTATTTTAAACATATCTCCAGTCACAAAGATGAGCTGCAACAGAATCAACCGATACGAAATGTAAGAAAACTCTCTGGGAAGACAAAATACACCGATCAGGCGTAAAATTATGACCACCTTCCGAATATTGTGAGGGTCTCCTCTGTGTCTCATCAGAGAATGGAAACAGGATGTTGTTAGTTGAGGGGGGAGTGGGGGGGCTTTGGGTCCTATGGGCTGAGGGGGAGGGGCTTAATCAGTTTGGGATCTAGTGAATTTGGTGCCAGGTCAACATCTTATCCTGTTCTTTATGTTTTTTTTTGTTTGTTTTTTTTGAGTTGTTCCTAAACTGTTTTTGGTGCCATTAAGGAAGAGCTGCTGCTATATGGTCGGGGGGGGGGGGGGGGGGGGGGCTGGTCTGATCTAATCTAGGTTGGTGCTACATGTCTAAGTAACATCCACATGAATGAAAACCAGAAAAGCTTCCCAGCAGAACAATAAACAAATTATCACAAGACGGTCGATGTTTCTAACTTCTCCTGTCAGTGGTCATAATGTTGTGGCTGATGCGTGTGAGTCAACATGAGATGGAGAAACTAGAGGTGAATTACCCTCCACGAATGCTCCAGCTAGTATTAAATCTCGTGGAGTGAATCTCCTGTAAATGTCCTCGTGGACGGAGGAGGAGACGGAGACGGTTTCGAGGACGACGTCTCGGACTAATCACACATTCCCGTTTCAGCACCAAACCCCCGTCGCTCCGTGAACCGGCTAAACTCGGCCGGGCACATTAACGTGAGCGATCACGGTCATTTGTGACGAGCGGGGGGACGGAGGCCGGGGCGGGAATATTCATAGCTTCCTGCTAAATTAAGTATGAATGATTGAAGAGGCGTCTCCAACGCGAGGAGGGAGGTGGAGGTTTGTTCCTTCAACGCTTCAGCGTCGAATGAGCAGTCAACTCACCGACACTGTTTATCTGCCACATTTATTTAATTCTTACAACAAACATTTTGTCTTAAAGTCAACTCCTCCAACCTCAACTAGTTTAACTCCACGGCTCTTAAACTCTGCAGGAGTTTGATCAGTTCCCAGCGGAAAGAAGATCTAATGTTCACCACAGAATATCTGACGGTTTCAAGGGAGAGGATGTGCTTATATTTGTTTAGTTTTAAGAATATTTTATTCATTGCACGTGGAAAATGTGCATTTTAATTAATCAAATCTGAATTTGATTCCATTTCACTTTCCTTTAGATTTGATAATGATCCTTTGAGATTAATTTGAAAACAATTTCACTCAACACATGATCAATTTAAGACGACGTAGCAGCAACACACAGCGTCACTGAGGCTCCGTTTCAACTTTTGTAGAAAACTTCAAACTAAAAAAAAGTTTTTAAGTTTTTGTGTTGATGGGTCAAATAAAACTTGACTTATTATAAATAATTTACCCAAACACCCTGTTTCCTATTGGCGGAAAAATGCATCTAATCAACGAATCAGGAAGTCAGGACACTATATTCAGTCTATGGAGTCACTGCAGCCAGAGAGAAAGAAACCAGAGATCTCGGTCTGTTAGATATTATTATATTATTTAGACTGTTTCACCTGATAGTTTTGTAAATGGTTGTAAATAGTTGTACAAAAATGTGTGAAGCATTTTAATGGAAATCGTTATAAATAGTTTTGTTGTTTGATAATTTTGTTCATAGGTTTTTGAAATTTACACATTAGATTTTCATTCTTAGTTATAAACATCATTGGTTAAACATGTTTGTGGTTTTCACAGTGAAAATGTAACTGTCTACGGGTTGTAGTTTATTTGGTTTAGGTTCGATGTGTTAGATAGGTGAGGTTGTGCTGAAGAATGAACCAACAGGCACAGTATAACGAATTTAGATTCAGATTTAAGTCTTCAGGTATTTTGGTATTCAGTATTTCCTTTTTGTCAGCAGTTTCAAATCCAATCATTTTTCAGGTCCGTTCATTTCAATAGTACATTTAAACAAACAGCCTCAGTTCACTAAAAAGCTGCACAGGCAAATAATAATTATAAATAAATCATATCCACATTAATATAAAACCATGTAAATAAGAGCTAAAACCAGCAATAAAACTTTCTGTCATGATTTGGATCAACATCACACACGGAAAAACCTCAAACCACAATTCTCCGTAACGAGAGAATATTTAAAAAGAAAACACTTTCGTTCTTTAAACCCAACCCAACGCTGTGCGACGGGTTCGTCTGACCTTCGGGGCCGGGGTCGGCCGAGCTATCGCAGCCTTCCTTCCATGGCTGCAGGGCAGCGGTTGTGGTGGTGGTGGTGGTGGTGTCGGCAGTTCCGCTGGGGTCCAGGCTAAACATGTGGTTGGCCCATGCTTTCGCATTGGGGTTGAGGTCTGAAACCTTGGCGGATTCCTACGAACACAGAACACAAAAACACAAACTCTGGTCAGCGGCGTCGGTGTCGGCCAAACGCAGCGTCAGCGCACTGGTTTCAGGACAAAGCAAAGACAATTATTTAACAAGATTAAGGAGAAAAAAGACATGATGTGGCTCCAGATGAAAGTCAAGAGCAAAGAATTGGACAAGATCATCTAACTGTGCGTTTTAAAGCAAATATACACTCACTGGCCACTTTATTAGTGAAATTTAATCCATTCTTATACAACAATCCTCCACTAAATCCTCCTTCATGAGTGTTGTAATGTTCAGTTCATGTTGAAATGACCTCATTAAAGTGTTTCTGAGCCCAGAAACATGAAATACAACGTATGAGTACGACAAACCAAAGCCTCCAAACGCTCAACCTTCATGAAGCTGACATTTAGTGTCATAATGAACCTAATTAACTGTCAGGCTGGTGAAACTTATATTTCCTCATTTATTTTTATCTAAAATAATAATATCAGGAGATCGGTGACTGATTTAAAAATGGAGAAACGCCGATTTATTCGACGACACGATGTAAAACCCGCACGAACACAACGTACGTTCGTGTGTTTTAGGTAATTCTGTTTCAAAACGTGTCTACAACCAGTCACAAAAAGGTTCTACAAGCACCTTTTATCCAGACGGTTCAATAAAAGCCAGACGGCATTCAGCGAGATAAATCCAGACCAGAGCGGAAATCATTACGGTTCGTCTTTTATAGAATTAAAAGCCCACACAGGCCTTTAATTATTCGCCTTTACTTTCGCTTTTCACCTCTGTGAATGCGAAACGGATTTGTTTGCCGTGTAAAACGAGGTGACGTCGGTGTGAGTCGGGGGGAAACCGGACAGAAGCGTCGTGTGACACATGTGCTTTAACATTAACTCATTAACTCACACAGGGTCGCGTTACGTTCAAACCCTTTCGAAAAGCCAATAAAAAGCCCAAACTCAGGACCTGAGACGCTGGTAATTTCCTCTCTGTTTAGCACATGTGCTCATGTACGTGAGGTTCTCGCTGCATCTGGCAAATAAACACAGTTCACATTAGAGGGTTTTTGGTTTTCAGCAGGAGTGGGAAGTTTTCGGACACTAAATACAGACAAAACACTGAACAAATCCTTAAAACAAATTCATAAAAATTGATTGGTTCCATAAAAATACAAGAAAAAAATGAGCATTGTGTGATTTTGGTTCCAGTGAAGCACGAACGAAGGCTTTGATTTTTATTACTAGTCTAAATGTTTGTTGCCGTTGGCTTCGTGTTTGGATAAAACCATTTTAAAGTTGGTCGGTTTAAACCAGGACACTAACACGATGGTTTATCTAGTTTTTGTTCAGTTTTCAACACATTCTCTCTGTTATTTGCTGATTTTGATACAACAATGTTGAGAACTGACATATTAAAGTTGTCGTTGTTGGTTTTCCTGTAAATAATAAGCAAAATAAATATAATTAGTGTTTGTTCGTGTCTAATGAAGCCACGGCCTCTGAACCACAAATATTTCGTGATGATATTTGTGTAAAACTTTAAGGGTTCAGTTTTCTTTGTAGCAGATATTAGACTAGTTTAGTAAAACTCGGTAGCTACTGTTTATTATTTGTTTAATTCTCACTTTATCTGTATTTTGCATCACATCATTTATCATCTGTCCACTTCCTCCAGCATAAATTATGTTATGGTTCCTGTTTACTTCCTTTTAAAGCACAAATCCATCTGTACCTATGGTCTCACCTACACACAGGTTTCATCTGTAAATATCGTCCATCAGTCAGAACAGACGTCATGATACTTGAATCACGATACGATGCGTTATCGCGATATTACGATATGATGCAATATTCTACATAGTTCACTGAGAAATTTTAAGCGCAGATTAAAATACAAGTTGTGTATATGTACATTAGATAAACATTGAGTCATAAAACAATATTAATCCAAATTATCCATTTCCATGATAACTTCTTTAAAGCCAATGATCAATTACGTAATTATCCAACCTGAACATCTCTGAAGCTCCGCCCCCTTCCCCTCCATTACTGTTTTTGTTGCACTTTAATGCATCTTAAAATGTACCAAATAAATTAAACAAAATGAAAATGTCCAAATAAGTGCACTTGGACCGAAAAAGTGTTGGTGGAGCAGACGTCTTTCACAGTCGGGACAAAACATGACTTTTTCTCCTTTAAAACCGATATTTGCTGATTTTTTTTTTTGCTTTCGAGCATTTGAAGCTGGCTAGCGTTTTGCTTTTCGCCGTTTCTCCCGTTCACCAACAAGACGGCAACATTCAGGAGAAAGGTTGGCGTAAATTATTTCCATTACGTCCTATTTGTCAACACAATTTAAAAATTGGTCTATAGGATAAAGTTCTCACTTTCTACTAAAGCTGACATGGAGATGCAGTGACGCCGCGTCTCGCTGCTATGTCGTCTTAAACTGGTCATGTGATTTGGACGCACTGTCGACTCCCGAGGGTTGAGACGTTCAAAGTCAATATTGTATCGGAGGAAAAGAATATCACGACGTGACGCCATATCGATATTTTTTCCCACCATATGCTATAAAACCAACCTGCACCACACCACTTATATACCACACTACTCATGTTACACGCACTTCTGGTTAGATACTAAGCTGCATTTCATTGCTCTGCATCTAAACATCTGTAATAACAATAAAGTTGAGTCCAACCTATTTTTAAACCTGAGGATATATCTGCCAAAAAGACGAACAGACAATTCTGCAAAATCTCTTCTTCTGAACCATCTGACTTGTTTCTCTACTCACTGGATCAAAGCAGTAGCTGAGCATGCACGTCTCACAGGCCAACAGGCTGCAGCCCAGAGCCGTGGTCAGAGCCAGCGTTTCGTTGAACTCCGGGGGCACGGCGGGCCAAGCGCTGCCCCCCGGTGGAGGCACAAGGCTCCACTGCATCAAATCCATGACTAAAGTCCGAGTACGTCCACGGGCAGAAAGCGGAGCATCGTCCCTCCTCTCCTCAAAGTAAAAAACCTGGGCTATTCCATCCTCGCCCGCCCTCCTCTGATCCGACCCGCTGGGCTGATTCGAGGAATCTGATGACGGCGCCGAGGCTCCGCTGCCCTCGTGGGCTCGGCTGACGTCGCGGACGCTGACTGGCTGCCTCGCTCCCGTTACACGCTCGTCTCTGCTTTTGTTTTGTCGCTGTTGCACTTCTGAGTCATTCTCCAGGAAAAAAAAAATATAAATAAATAAAACGGCGGAGCTGTGCAGGGGGAGTGATGGAGTTGCACACCTGAGCTCAAATGAAGCCCGCTCCAGTGAGGCTAAAAAAAAAATCAAAAAAAAAAAACCCAGAGGGCTCTGCTCAAATTAAATCAACCCTCCTGAGTCTTGGTTTTAATAGATTATTCTGAGCTGACGGAAAAAAAAAGGGAAGAGGAAAAAGCCGGGGAAACCGGTTTAACTCGAGAAGAAGCCTAAAGAGACACGAGACCGGAGGAGGAGAAAAAAAGGAGACGGCGGCGCTCCTGGGTCATATTTCCCAAACAAGGCACTAGGACATCATTCAGGTTGTGTGCAGCCACACAAACACAAAAACACACACACACTCCGGTCTATGCTAATAATCCAGCCCTGCACCAAGGTAAAAACCTCCCACTCCCGTCCAAAACGGCTGCCATAGAAACAGCAGCCTCCAACATCACCGGATGTTTACATGGCTTTGACCTTTCGAGAAAAAAAAAAAAACAAAAAAGTGAAATGTCCCTTTCCATTCACAGGAGCAGGAGCAGGAGGAGGAGGAGGAGGAGGAGGAGGAGGAGGAGGAGGAGGAGGAAAAGGTTGGCTGCTTCCTCCACGGAGGTCGTCTTTGAGGAAGCGAGAGGACGTGATTCACGGTGAGCGAGTTACCGGCGGCGTGGTCGGAGGGCAGCAGACGGCGCCGGGCGTACGGCTCGTAAATGATGAGAGGGGCGACTTGAACGCCCTTCGAGGGAAGCAAACAAACACAGAAAAATCTGGATTCATCCGCCCGCAGAGGCTCGTCTTTCACCCGTGACACAACGTGAAGAGACACTCGGCCGGACGAGGCAAACGTGTCACAGCGTCTTTGTTCCTCGTCAAAGTTCACGCCTTCCAGGCGAATCCCTCTCAGGGGAAACGAGAAGAAACGATCAAATCATCTCTGTGAGGGGTCGATTTATCCTGAAGCTAAACTAATAAACAGGACTTCCACTATTAAACCTTTAAACTGCACAATTAATCAACTTTTAAACATGATCATTAGTTCAGCTGCCACGATTAAACAATATATTTACGTTTGAAATGCTGCACATCTAATCAAACGGTTTCTCAACCAGGAGTCAGCCGACCACCAGGGGGCGATCACGTGGTTAAGGCTTCATTAAGCTGCCTAAAGACTGACTCGAAAGGGATCGATTTCAAACTTAAAAACAGTGTTGGGCCATTATTTATCATTATTTAACATAAATAACTTGAATGAATCGTGTGTCGTCCTGCAGAGAGTCACCATTCATGCTCACATTAACATTAACAGTTAAGTCCATGAGAGAGGAAACACATCAGGCCTCAGCAGATCAACATGTTAGAACCCACAACCTTCATTTACACTTTTGCACTCGTCAGTCAGTTTCAATTTTTGCCTAATTTAAGTTTTGTTTGTACTTCCTGTTCCACTTTCAACTACGGCGACCGAAACTTTCGCCGCAATTTCGTCAAAGTCGAGTCGTACAAATGTTTGCATCTCCAAACCTCCTGGGTTAATCTTTCCTCCATCTTTATTGATTCCTAAACAATAGATTTGAAAATTGCGGAAACGGAGAAGCAGCTGGAAATACTAAAGCCAACAATTTGACCCAGAAGTCTAAACGGCCTATAAGAGCAAAATCTACCTGCTTTATTCTCTACGTCTATATGAACCAGAAAGACCCGTTACCATCTGCTCTGGACTCCAAGGCTCTGACCACTGTCCATCCATCCATCCATCCATCCATCCAACCATCCAACCATCCAACCAAACTGGAGGAACATCTAAAAATAACCAGGGCTGCCTTCTCTCACCTGCGTAGCATCGTCAAATTTAGCAACATCCCGTCTCAGAGTGATGCTGAAAAACTAGTTCATGCATTTGTGTCTTCCAGGCTGGATTATTATAACTCATTACTGTCTGACTCCAAATACTCTTTAAAAAGCCTCCAATTGATTCAAAACGCTGCAGCAAGAGCACTGACAGGAATCAGCCAGAGAGATCATATTACTCCAGTATTAGCTTCTCTTCACTGACTCCCTTTAAAATCTAGAATTAAATTTAAAATCCTCCTCCTTACACAGAAACCCTTAAAGTCCCAGCTCTGTTGCATCTTAAAGACCTCATAGAACCATACTGTCCCAACAGATCACTACGATCTCTAAGTGCAGGTCTGATTGTGGTTCCTAGTTCCTAGTTTCTAAAAGTAGAATGGGAGGTAGAGCCTTCAGCTATCAGGCTCCTCTCCTATGGATCCAGCTCCTAGTTTGGGTTCAGGAGGCAGAAACCGTCTCTACGTGTAAGGTCAGGCTTAAGACTTTCCTTTTAGACAAAGCTTATAGTTAGGACTGGACTTAACCATCCCTTAGTTATGCTGCTATAGGCCTAGGCTGCAGGGGGACGATGCACTGGGAAACTATCCAATTTCACTTAATTGGTCAGATAATTATTATTTTTTTGCTGCAAATAACTAGTCTTGGTTCGTCTATGCAGCGACGTCTAGTGAGAGGCAGAATGATAATTAACCCGTCTATCTACCTCTTCATTGAACAACACAATGATGCTTGGAGTGAGACGGCGGCGATAGCGATGGATAAATAATGGAAAAGATCATCCAAACTGGATCCAGGAGAAAGTTCTGAACCAGACGTCCCAAGGTCCTCGTATGAGCGGTGGTCAGAAGAAAGCAAAAAAAAAAAATAAATAAAGCTCAATCAAGGGATTTATTGAGGGAAAACACCAAGATGAATGAGAGAGCTCCCAAAGTAGGCTCAAGAAATGAAACCACCTGCCTGGAAAATCATCAGCACAAATGAGACGTTCGGCAATGACACTTTCAAAGAACCAGCCTGAGTGCTTCTCTCTGGAGAATCTGCACAGCAACTGGATGAATCTACAACTACCAGTGGACATCAGCAGCTTTTGGTCCTGAACTGAACAGTAGTAAACTGAAAGTAGATCATCATTATTTATACTTTTTCTGACATTTTTTCTTTTGGTGGCATGTCGTGAGATTTCTCTAATATTCTCCAACTGCTGCCTCTTCATGATTGTGACCAGAGCACAGATCTTCCACATGACCTCGTGTGAAACAAATAAAGTAAAGAGCCTGCGCTCGGTAACAAAGCAGAATTACTAGCTGAACACCAGCCCGGCTGATCTTTAGCAGCTACAGAGGGCGAGACTTCAAACTGAAAAACCAAGCGTCCTCCTGATCACTTATATCCGTACGTCCCGGCTTTTAGACCTGACATTTCCAGAAAAGATGCCCGACCCGATCGCAGTCGGCATCCGACCGTTCTCTGCGTCGTCTGTGACTGATTGGATTTTTGATACGCGGCGCTATAAATAGGTCATGTTCAATTTCTGATGTGTCTCTAACGCATATGTCCGAGGCATATGGCGTTTGGCTCCGTGTCTTTGGGTGAACGCATGCGTGTGAATAAGGGATGAGGTGGAAAACACATGGCTTTTGTGTTACTGTTACACCAGAGAAGTAAATCTGTGTTTAACTGGATCTTGATGAAAAGCGAAGTCGCTGGTTAACTGTGATGTGATTTCTTCTTTCACCGTTTTAAGCTCTTCTGGGCGCTATTAGTTAAATGAGGTGTTTTGAATATTCCGTAATTAATTATTGTGCCATTTTAATCATGTTGCACAGTCAGGCAGAAACGAGTGTGCAGCACTGAGCAGCGGGCGCCTCCGTTTCTAAATGCGGAGTTAAATATCTGACGACTTGCATGTGGGTTGAAGATGTAGTTTTTACTTAAAGCAGCTGTTGACTTTCAGTCCTTTGAGACCTGAAGTAAAACTTATCTTTGTTAACTTATTTGATTTGGGAACAATTGAGCGTTTATGTGTTATTTAAGGAGACATTATGATAGAATAGGATGATGGTTGTGGCTGTTGCGTTGGTATGAAGATGGCATGTTGTGTGTTTGTTGCATGTTGTGCGTATGGCAACATATTTGCCGACGATATTCATGTTTTTTTGTGTAGATTTAGTTTTTCTTTATAACTGCCTACGAGCCATTGCTTATGTGTTTGTATACTTGTTTATATTTTGATATGTTTGTGTCTTTATACTGTACATGTGTTAATATTCATAAGTGCATTGGTTGTATGTATTTTTATTTGGCATGGACCTCAGGGGGATTAGCAGTCGCCTATGGCAACAGCGAACGGGATCCAAATAAATAAACTAAACTCCAGTAAACTAAACGTTTTGTTGACTTCATGACTAAAAAAATAATTAAGGGTGAGGGTTAAAAGGTTCCTTCTCAGGGAATCATCCTGACTTGTGTTCGTTCCACCATGGAAGCACCATTTTTGGTTTTCCTGGTGGCTTTTTCCCACTATGAATTATAATGAGACCTACAGCCTGAAGCATGAGCCCAATGGACGCCGTCGTTTGTCCCGTTCCTTCTCGCCTCCAATCTTCTTTCCAATCTCGAGCATGTGTGAACGGCGGTGGAAAAAGACGTGAGGGGCCTTTCCGTTTCCTAATTTCAGAGGTCTCAGGGAAAAATAACCCTTACTTTGCCCGAAGGCCATCCGCTTCACTGTTTGCCCATTTCCTCAGCTCCACATTCTTTCCTATTTGAAGAGGCTGATTGAACATCGTGAGGGAAGCGTGAACACACAATATACCCTGTGCTTTGTTAGGACCCAGCTCCACGTCCACAACACAAAGTGGAGACAGAGTTACATAAATAAATGGTTGATTTTGCTAATTATATTTAGAAAAAGGCAACAAAGGAGCAACAGGTGTGAGCTTCTGCTGCCGAGATTATAGCCATGAATGAACCAAAGATGTTTGCGCTGCTGCTACAAGGTCAGAGCAGCAGCACAGGGACCAAACAATATGGTTCAGACACTTAGTCAGTTCTGCTTCAACAGACACAAGGAAATCACAGCTTCAGCTAAAGACACTAGTTTAAGCACCAGTTTGATTTCAAGCACGAAGAAGCGACATTTTCAAAGACACCTACGCAAGAATGATTTGATAATGTCAAATAAAAGTGAAACTGATCTTCAAACCAAGCCAA
The DNA here is from genome assembly GCF_022458985.1 of Mugil cephalus. Lineage (NCBI taxonomy): Eukaryota > Metazoa > Chordata > Actinopteri > Mugiliformes > Mugilidae > Mugil > Mugil cephalus. Next base: position 4,680,656 of record NC_061776.1, read on the forward strand.
GAAGATTGTGGCTACTACACCTTAAGCAGAGTTCCTGCCTCTTCCTCTTATCAAAGAACCACAAACCTAAGGCCCTGTTCAGAACTTCCATCATGGACGTGTTGAGATTTGACAGATCTGATTCTGATCCTCATGTGGAGACGGTCTAGGTCACATTTGACCTTATTCCTTTAACAGCGTGACGTCACAGGGAGTCCTGGGTCACATTAAAGACCACCTACTGGACAGGGATGCTCCTACGTCAGCAGATTCATTCATTCATTCATTAAAAAACTACCACATGATAAATAAATCTAAGTGAGAATTAACTACAGATGGAAGCATTCTTTCTTTGTCTTTATTCACCTTTATTACCTGAGATTACGCTGCGTTTATAAACTTCCAGGGTTGAGATTAATAAACAGCGTATAAAACATCGCTGTTCTCGGTTCTGGAGCAGTGGTAGAGATCCATCAGAGACATAAGCTGTTAAAATATCCCACTTCAGCCCTAAATGATGTCAGTGTTTATCATTATTTGACTACAGAGCTTGAAACTGTGATGGGACCTGGGGGGGAAAAAAAGCATCCAGATTCACGACATCTCTCTGCGATCGTGGCGGATGTGCCGTCTGTCCTCGTTACCACCGAAGGTTTACGGGTTCTGTGGCACGAAGCCCGTGTAATACCCGACCCCCGGCGACGACCACATTTAGCCCCTGGCACATCCTGGTTACGAGTAGCGCATGTGCTGCCGTCAATCAAAGCTGCAGCGTTCGTGCGGCGGAAGCAACAAGGCCGCGCGAATAAACCGGAGAGGGGATAGCGTGAAGGATTACCTGCACAGGGAGGTCTGCTAAAGGAAAACCACACACATATAATCACCTTAGCATGAGAAGCACCACCCCAACCCCCACCCACCCATCCACCCTCGTAGGACACTTTAAACCCTGGGATGTTTTTTGCTCCATTTTCATTTCCTGAATGCAGAAGCTACTGGCACAGTCCCTGCACGTCTGAGCTCAAAATACCACTTTAGCTTCTTTCTAGGAAACATCCGGGTACTCGCAAATAACCAGACGCTTTTTTTGTGTCTGAGACAACTTTACAGAAAATATAAATAAAGAAAATATAAAAAAAACAGCAAATATAAGCTGTAGGATGTTCAATCTTACATGGGTTTTCTAATTTTGGACTAGAAATCGCAGGGATGCAAACAGGAAGTAGTAGTGAATAGGAGCCATGAATAGTTACAGTAATTATCTTTTTTTTTAAACATTTTTGTAAACAGATGCATGGACGTCCGTCTTATTTCAGACCAGGTGATACGTCTATAATGAACACACGGTCATTAACAGACCTTAGCGTGTCAGAGTTACTTGAGAGGTCACATGGCAAACGCTCACTCGCCAATTCATTAGGCACGGTTGTGAAAAAATGAATGCATTAAGATATAACAGCCCTGCAATAAATCTGGTCGTGGTGAAGGTTATAGTATTCTGTGTTTGTTAGATAACCTGGAGCTGAAACGAACGTCCGGATGAATTATAACGTTTCTGACGCAGTTTCAGCCACTGAACGTCAGACCGGTCATAAAGGAGGATTTAGTGCAGGGCTGACGTATTAGAACGCACTGGTTTTCACAAGTGTACGTGATAAACCGGCCAGCGAGTGCAAAGCCACATTTGCAAAGAAGATACAACGATGCAAAGCAGGGATGTCCCGGTCAAGCTTAAATGCCACAGAGTTCCTCCTGAGGTTTTTCCCTCGTCTTCCCCTGGAGTCGCCTGGATCCAGTCCAATAAATCTTTCTTTAAGTCAAAGTTAATGTAGCGTTGAGAGAGGAGCTCATACTCTGTGTGCTCTACTCCAGAAATGTTAAGTTCATCCAACGCTGCCATGAACTCCCAAAAAATCTTGTGACATACGCAACGTGAAGCGAGGAATTCTGAAAAAACGTAAACCAGCAGTAAGCAACCAGATACCACCCGAGGAAAAAGTTCTGCACGCGTCAACAACAAGTTGCGAGAACTTCCCAAACGACGGCTAAAAGCAAAATGACGTCATTTTGTTCTCAATCAGCCCTCGTTGAACAAATTTCTCGCCTCTCGTAGAGAACATAACAGACTTAACCTTCTCTGGAAGCTTTTCTCTTCTGTTAAAAGCAGCGTTCAGTGTTTGTAGTTATTTGGCTGCAGCCTTCGCCTGAACCGACTCTTTTTGTTGGTGTTGAATCCACTTATCACTGGCACTGAATGACGATCTCCTACTACCTCCTCACATTGACAAATTTCACTCTGACTGACCTCATTTTCCAGGTTAAAGTTCTTCCACATAGCAGACATGTTTAGTCACGTGATGCTTTTTCTTCTTCTTCGATTATTGGCAGCTTTGACGCTAACCAGCCGCCATTAAAGCTGAAGACGAAGACGTTTTGACAGCACACGGACATAGACCTAAAACAAATAACTACCAGGTAAAGGCTGTTACGTTTTTACTAATGTTTTATGTCTTTTAATTTATCTTGTATTTATGCCTTGTGCAAGTTATTATGTTTTTTATTTATTCATGCTTTATAAATAATGTTGGATTGGAGTGAAGCACGATACGGATCCAATAATGAAACAAAACAAAAAAAAATAGGTCCTGATCGATCCAGGACTGATTGGAACAATCCTTGTGCAAAGTGGCAATAGCTTCGTTCTTCCATAGATGAATTTACCAGGTCAATACTTCAGCTGAAAACACTGAGACAATGACTTCTGACCATGTCGACTCTGTTCAGATCAAATGACATTGGGTATTTATTAAACTGGCTTCCTCTGCCACATCAGTTCCTCAACTAACTACTGACTGTTTATACTACGGACAAACCCACCGTGACGTCTCCCACTGGATTCTGAACTTCAAAAATGAAGCCCGAAGTGGGCGGAGCCCGTCGTCACCATGTTGGACATAGGGGGCGTATAGGGGCGGAGCTAAAGCACGGCTCATTCAAAGTGGGAACTCCCTCAATTGTGCAGAATTTTAAACCGTAAAGAAACATAAATAAATGAGTTAGAAAAAACAAATTCAACCTCCGTACGGTCGTCATGAATATTGAAATAAACTGAGACCGAATACCCGAAAGTTGGGCTTTACAACATGGGGGTCTATGGGGATTTGGAGTCAGCCTCAAGTGGCCACTCGATGAACTGCAGTTTTTGCATTTCTGCACGATGTTCATGGCTCAGACCTGGAGGTTCTGGCACAGTTTTAGGTTAAATTCCTGTCAGTATTGTTTAATGCATGTTAATAATCTTAATAAACAAGTCTGCACACAAAGCAGTCGGTGTTCCAGCCTGGATTTACGAGCCGGTAGGTTTCCGGGTCGTTTTCCACATTCTCCAGTTAAATCCACTTAGGTTGAGCTGTTTGCGTGAGCCCAACTTCTGAGTGATGATGTTTCCAAAAATAGTTTTTTTTCGATTGACTTGGGTCTGATTCATCCCCACAGTGACCTTTTTAACAAGCGTTTCAAACACACCCACCGCAAACGGGGAAGACAGATTAACGTAGAAGATGCTTCCCGTGGTTCGGAGCCATTAATGATCTGAAGCCACACAGCGAGACGTGGAAGTCGTCACCGTGCGTTTTATCTTTCCCAACGAAGCGAACAAACAGCGGCTTTAACAGCTCCTTCATCAGTTCATCTGTGGGGCCTCCTATTGTGTCTAGAAATGTGTCACAATAAGTGGCAAAACACGAATTTCTCAAACAACACTGGATAAAACCACTGACCAGACCATTATCTACTTCTACTCCATTTCACATTGAGCAATTCACACTGTGATATCTTGCCAGAACTCACAGGCTGTGGGTTTTTTGTATTTGTTTTTGTATCCGTCCAAAGTGAATCATCACATACCTCATAGTGTATGTTTTGCCTTGTCGAGCGAACTCGGACCACGTTAATCCCCCCCAAAAAGTACGCTTAAACCGTTCACCATAGAGCCAAAAAAAAAGAAAAAGTAAAACCTTCTCTTGCTCACTGCACTCGTACGTTGTTTCGCAGACGACATGCAATTAACTTGAGCTGCTACCCTCGTATTAAGAGGGAACGCGCTAATAAAAAGGAGGCTCTGCTCCGTTTGGAGGTAATTCTCTGTCTCACTTACAACAGCAGAAGGGAAATGTTTTGAACACTTGAGGGCAGACAATTAGACAATTAATTGCGTAGAAATAGTCGAGATTAGTTGTTAATTAAGAACGAACGGCGGTTGGGGAGTTAGAGTTTTCTTTTGAGGTTTCATTTTAAACAGGGACTAGGTGTCTGTACGTTTAGTTTTTATTTTGTTTTACTTATTTCTTTGGTTTAATCAAAAGCTTTCGTCCAGTCTAATAAACCTTCACTGAAAAGCCGTTTACATCTGGCTCTGTGTAGAACTTGCCAGCAGGTGTCTCACTTTTTGGATTCGAATCATTTGCTTACTTGTCTGGACTGGTACGCCTTGCCGGTGAGTAGCTGCAGACTAGCATTGTTGGTGTTTAAATATCATATGAATGAGTATATATTTCATTCATTAATTCTGGGTTTTGTGTTTATGTTTGCATTACAGGTTTACAACCTAATCAACGTCACTATATTACTTTCTAATTAACTCCGCTAACGAGCTGGCTAACGTGGGCTAGCAGCTACCAAGCGTGTGGATGCTTGTTGTACATGTGAACGTAATAAAATCATAAAAGTGACTGGAGTTGTATCCGCCGTACCTGTCCTGATAACCCTTCCAGAGGGGAGTTTATTAAACTATAGCAGGTAACTTGATAAAATTCTGGACACTCCGATTGGTCGGAGGACAATCCAGTATGGGTGGGAATAAATATCGATAGGGCAATATATCGCAATATTTTATCTTCCGGTATCAATTTTGAAAGAAAAAGTCATATTTTGGGCCGATCACCAGCACGTTTTCTGTTTGGCTCAATTTGTCCAATTAATTATCACTGACGTACAAATATACAACGTGTATTTTAAACTATGTAGAATATACAGAATACCATAATATCGCGATAACGTATCGTATCGTGACTCGAGTATCGTGATACGTATCGTATCGTGAAATCGTTACAAATACCCACCCCTGGTAAATGTGTTAGACCGGGGAGGGATACGTTTGTTCCTGTGTGCAGATCGTTACATGTTCTTGAACCTGTGCTTATTGTTACGCCCTGAAGGAGGCGCAAGCCCAAACGCATCGGTGTTTTCTTTTACTTTTTCAAACCCATTCTTTTTTTTTTTTATGCATGATTTTTCTATTTTCCTTCAGTCATTAGTTCCCTTTCCAGTGCACCATTGGTTCGAGGGACACCAGGTAGTTTGAATCGCCTCTGAACTATTTAGTCTGGGAGAACTTTGTTCATTAAACACTTGGTTTTGTTTCCTAAGAGCTGAGCTTTTGTTGGTATAGACACACTTAGGATTGGGGGGTCGTTGCTTCCTGGTATGTTTAGATTTTGGTCAAGGAGTTAGAGTTTTCTTTTGAGGTTTCATTTTCAACGAGTCTGTATGTTTAGTTTCGTTTCTTTCCGAGAGTCATCACCACCCTGAACATGCAACGATCAACGTACCAACTACACTGATGCTGCCATTACGTTCATAATACTATAATACTAAGTAGTAGTAGCATTTTAACTTTAGCTTTCGATGTAAATACTATCTTCTTTTCACTACTTTGTATTTACTTGTGTTTTTTTTTGCAGTGAAAAGGAGAAGCTCTCCCATCTCATACACTGTATAATGACAATAAAGGTCATTCTAATTTCTCTAATTTCTTTAAATTTAAAACCCTTTGTCCCGCCTTAGTGCTGGTGGTATAAAAAGTCAATTCCATCTGGCTCTGATTGGTTGTTGGACTATCCAGGTGTGTGCAGAGGTATTTATTTTCCTTGTATCAGCTGAAACACGCAACATAATTAAATCAAAATATGATGTTATGGCCAAGCAGACTAGACGAAATCAGCAATTTGACGGCGCATATTTCTTTAGTTTTCGTTTTTTTTGTTTTTTTTTGGTAGCATTATTAGTTGCAGACACAAAATTAAACCAGATCTATCAGAAACTCAAAGAGCAACAAATCTGCAGAAACATGCACCGAAGAACCCAAGATGTACGGCTCTGTTTTCTAAAGTCTGGCCTTCGCGCTCCGACAACAAACTAAATGTCACGGCTGTGATCGATAGGAAGGACGGTTACAGGCTGGAGAGGAAACACAAAAAAAAAAAAAAAAGAAGAAGAGAGAGAGAGAGAAATAAAAACAGGTCATGGTTATTCGGTTACAGGAGGTGCCTCTTTTCTCTCCGGGTCCCGATTCTTTTCTGAGGACTTGTCTATTATAGGAACACAATCAGTGTGGGACATCAGTCAACAGCAGCTGTGAGATGGAGCGACGCTAGTTTAGCTGAACTGGCTTCATCCACATCACAAAGATGGAACAAAAGTATTATTATTTTATTGATATTTTAATCATACTCCTCAATGTATTCACACCAATCAGCCACAACATTACGACCGCTGACAGGGGGAAGTGAATGACATTTAAAACCATCTTGTGATAATTCACTGTTCTGCTGGGAAACGTTTGGAGATTCATTCAGCTGCATTATATATTTTTTAAAACAACGATTTAAAACAAATCCCACATCGAAATAACTAAATGAATAACACAAATGAACAAAATCATAAGCATGTGTTCCAAGTTTTGGATTTTCTTGGTATTTCTGAGGGATGCACGACAGCGACGTACGACTTTGATTAAGTGAACTCAGAACTAGATTACACCCTCTGCTTTTTAAAAGTGGCGCCGCAATTAATTTTTCACGTTGGTTGATTGTAATCGTTGCACATTTGTAAAGATTTTTAACGGTCTCGCGATGCATCGTTACGTCTTTAGTAAAAAACTGAACCAGACTTTTTTTTTTAATGCACTAACATGGGAATCGACCCCAAAAAATACATATCAATCAGGCCCCACTGTTTACTTTCTTCTTCTTCTTGACCAGTCGAGTTTAACTCCAGTTAAGGCGTATACACTCACTTGCCACTTTATTAGGTACACCTGTTCCATTGCTTGTTAACACAAACAGCTAATCAGCCAATCACATGGCTGCAATTCAACGCATTTATTCATGTAGAGGTGATCAAGACAACTTGCTGAAGTTCAAACCGAGCATCAGAATGAAGAAGAAAGAAGATTCAAGTGACTTTGAACGTGGTAGAAGAAGAAGGAGAATGGACAGACTGGTTGGAGATGATAGAAAAGCAACAATAACTCAAATAACAATCCAACCAAGGAATGAAGAATACCATCTCTGATCACACTCCTGTACAGGTTTTTATATATATTTTACATTGATGTGTTTATTCTCATTGTAATTTCCTACTTGTTCTTGTTGCCTACACTGCTCTTTGTTCTGAACACTGGGACACTTTGAGTAGGAGCTGCTGTAGTGAAGAGTAATTTCTCCTAGTGATCAATAAAGTGATTCGTTTACATGTAAACGTACTGAGTGACAGGAGCCATGGTAACCACACCTGGATTTTATCAGCATATAAAAAGGTGTAAAAGAAAAAGAAGCACCCAGTAAATATGATGAAGGGTTGAATCAGCCAACAAACTCCACAAACTGGTTTTAAATGAAAAAAAAAAAAAAAAGCAGAAATGGTTTTAAAGGGAACGTGGAGGTAAAACTCACCAAATGAGAGTTCTCTTTTGCCTCTTGTACTTGCTGCACCTGTGGTTCAGCTACAACTTTCGTGTCCTGGTCAGAAGTCATGAGCCGTCTGCTTCTTGGCTCCTCAGGGAGAAGTCTCTGCGTCACCAAGGAAGCTACAGGAGGGTGGACGGGTTAGAGGGGACGGGGGACGGGGACAGGGGGGACAAACCAGTTAGATTCGAGAATGGACCAAACGTCAGAGAAGAACTTTAACCCAAAACCGAAAAGCATATGATTAAATATCTCATATTATTAAAGGTCAAATGTGTCTGTTCTGCTTAAATATAATGTGTTTAATTAAATATTATTAATGTTTGAAGATGTAACATTGGTTGGATGTTCAGAAAACAAAAAAAAAATCGCTGGAGATCTGTTCATGTAGACGTCAAATCGACTTTCAATGCATTTACACCGATCAGCCACAACATTACGACCACTGTCATGAGACGTAAACAACATCGATCATCTTGACACAATTCGGTTGTTCTGCTGGGAAACTTTTGGACGTGGCGTTCATTCATGTACAATGTAGAAATGAAACGCACCATAAACAAATTCAGAAATCTTGAAATCTTTAAAATCTTATGTCTGAATTTTTCCTTTTTCACCACTGCAGCGTCATCTTAATAATTATTCTATTGACGTGCGTTCCTATTATTCTCACCCAGCTCAATTACAACCTTTCTGACGCCGTTTCCCAGTTTTCACAAAGATAAATTAATTATTTATCCATCATCGTCGGCTGCAGCTGACGACGCAGAGACAACAACTTTTGGACGTGTCGGTTAAAACCAGTCAAATCTGGCTTCCTGTTTACCGCCATTCAACATCCAGCTGAATTACGCAGCCATGAAGGACGACACGGAGCAGGACTGTTGTATTAAAACGCCTTTTCTTTCACTCGTGTGACGAGCATCTTGATTAAAGTGGTTTAGTTTAATAGAAATGAGTTGGAAAATGTCAGAAGTGAAGAAAACCTTTGTCCTAATCTCACATTTGAGACGTCGTGAATGTTTTTCCTTCCACAAAAAAATAGGATTTACAGCAGGATTGTTGCATTAGTTGTCACTTGTGTACCTAATGAAGTGGCCAGTGAGGATAAAAATAGAGCGGCGCCGCTATTATTCTGACAAAATTCTTGGTTTAATTGCACCTGCAGGCTACAGGCGAAGCAGAGGGACATCACTTTAGACACATTGAACAATGCGTCAGCTGCAGACGGGCTGGGAAACTTGGTTAGACTGGTTTGACGAACTTTAAAAAGAAAAATCTTTCTGGGAACAACCGAACAAACCGCCTCAGCTAATCTCCAAATCTACTCGGCAACCCAGGTCTCGGAGGTGGGCAGAGACGAGATGAGATGAGATGTTTGGGTTTGTTTATGGTCGGCGGAGACGCGAGCACACGAGCAGCGATTGGTCCAACTTTAGACGTTTACATCCAGGGAGAAAAGTTGATTTTCTGTCACAGTTTTTCATTTTAACATCAAAAATATGCACATTGAGTTTCCTGAGGACGCTGTTGATAGTTTTACTGTAAAAAGACGTCCTCAGGCTGTGGAGTCTGGACAAAACTCGCCTTCAAAGCAAATAAAAACAATAATTTAACGATAGTTAAAGCCCGAAGTTGAAAACCGACGTAGTGAAAGTCAGAAAAATACGACGTCACCGTGAGAAAAAGTTTTTAAGTCATTAATAAATCTCTTAATAATCTTCTTCATTAAGTCAACATTGTGGTTTTCTGAACAGGAAGTGGGGAACGGTTGCCATGGAGCTGGCGTCACCCTGCGCTGATAATCACAACATCGCCGCCATATTGGCAGGAAAGTGTGCTCCTCTAATGAGAAACTAACTAATTAACCTGTTGTGGCCCAGGATGTCAGAACGGTCGGGAACAAGCAAAGCGGAAATCTTTTTAAAGGATTCCTAACGCAAGATGGGAGATTCGGAAGCAATAAAAGGAGAAAACGCAGCGGTGAGATCCCTCAAGAAACGGGTTTGACTTGTGATCACTTTCTATCATCTATCCAACATCTTCCAAGCTCAATGTCTGGTTTATCTACAGGGTCTCTGCAGATTTCAACAGGTCAAATTTAAGACTTTTTAAGACTTTTTTTTAAGACTTTTGGCCAGAAGGAGATCTGGAATTACTGGCAAAATATCTGAATTTATTCACAGTTCTGTCACATTGGAAAACAAGATGCTTAACCCAACTTAAAAACAAAAGAAGCCTCTCTATTTATGAACTAATATTTGTTCTTACCTCGGCAACTACAGCTTTAAAAGTATAACTAGCGTTATTATACGACAACAGCTTAACATCAAGGACAACATTCAGCTCACAGTCTGAGCAGTCAACCTGTTAGCTCGTTAGTAAGTGTTGTATTAGCACAACTTGGCCAAAGAAAACTCAAGCGATGCTGTTGGGTTCCACCAACTTATCTACACCGCTATGCTCCCCGCTAACACACCGCGGCGCGCCCACTAGCATACTAGCTACTAGCTATTAGCTAGCTGGTTGTGCTCGATACATTCTGACCGGGCTGCACCTTAGGTACGTATTTAACACATTTCATGAGATTTTAAGATAATTTTAGACATTTTAAGGCCTTAAATTCAAATGATTGGGTTTTAGGCTTTTTAAGACGCAGCGGTTTCCCTGTATTTAGCACGTTTTTAACACAATGTCCGACAGATTTCTTTTCATACAGGCTACTGTTTAGAACTCGGATTATAAAATGATGCCGTTATGACAAAGAGACGTTGTTTTTTAGCCGAATGGACCCGTCCAGGGTCTTGTATGTTTTCAGTGACTCCAGAGTAGGACGAAGGAAATTTAATGAGGTAGTTCTATATATCCAGACACTGCAGGTCAGGAACATCGTCCCCGCCGGCTGTTTTAATGCTAAAAAAAATAAATAAATAAATAATCTGGGGCGTGATAAGACTCGATATGTTGAGTTCTGCCTCGTACTCGTCATTTTGCATCCGATTAAAATGCAGCAAACTTTGACGGCCTGAAATCAGCGGTGGCGCTGTTAATTTTTCCTCAAGGTTTTCATGCCAAATATGGCGGCGTCAACAAAAAAGTCACGTGACAAACAGAGCGTTATTGGAGTACCTGATACAGTTGGATATGACATAAAAACACAGCTACACACTGCAAGTCCGATCTGCTGTAGTCACTTGTTTGAAAACTACATCCCTGTATCGTCAAAACTGCCAGAAGAAGAAGAAGAATCATGTAACTAAACTGCTGCGTGGAAGAACTTTCCTCTGGAAAATGAATCCAGACAAATCCAGAGAAATTGGTAAATTATAAAACCCCTAAACAGAATCCATGGAGTCCACTCAGGTCAAAGGCTGCACCCACTGAACACTGAACGTCTCAAAGAAGAAGAGAAAAGTTTCCTGGAGACAAATCTTCCAGAGAGCGTTGGGGAGTTTATGACCAGAACATTTCTGGAGTAGAGAAAACAAGGTACGAGCTTCCCTCTCCACACTACATCAACATTTACTGGGCTGAATCCAGTCGACTCTATAGGAGAAGACAGGTAAAGACTTTAGGAGGCTACAGGGGGAGGAAGTCAGGAATATTTAAATGTAGGATGGCTGCTGCTGCTGCTGCTGCTGCATATTAAAAGATCTGTCTTTCTGTTGGGAGCTGATTCTGCTCCTGCAAAGATCTGCGGATCCATTCGAATCATTTAAGGCGACTAGAAGGAGTTTAATTAGTTCACGACAAAGTGTCTCTGATTGGATGGAGGACTATTTATTTATTTATTTTCCTCGGTAACATGGAGCAAATATTGATCCAAAGTGAGTCACCGTCGTTTGAAAACACTCAACACGACCGAGAAAAATGTTAGTAAAGACACAACGACAATGGTCATGACCCTGTGTAGGTTACATGGATATAAAACTATTATTACTTATGTGCAGATTGATACTGAAACATCGATACCTTGTACATCAGATATTTATACTAGAGATAGACCGATATGGATTTTTTAGGGTCGATACCGATACGTGAGCCGATATTTGAAGGTGCTTTTCCTCCCTCTATTCAAATGATAAAAATGATACAAAAACAAACATTTATTGAAGTCAAAGAATATTTAGTGTAGGATCATTGGGTATATCGATACTTTTGATACTTCAGCATTCGAGGTAACTAAGCTACACCACTTTTTTTTATGTTTACCTGACACATTAGAGTGTATTTACACAAAGTATCGGCATCACTGATCCCAGCCGGTCATTATCGGATAAGAAAGGAAATCAGCGGCATCAAACATCACTAGTTAATGTGTTTAGTCTTTATTTAACATTTCTCTTCCTGTTTTTTCATGTTCGTACACGACGGACGTTATTGTTATTCTGAGGGCTTTTTTTTTTTTTTTTTTTTTTTTTTTTAGGTCCTGTTCTCCTGCTGGTCGGCGGCTTCTACAACATCTGACCCCGAAAACATCCCTGGAAAACGCTTTCCCGTCTCTTTCTGTCCCCGCTGGTTTGTAAGCGCAGCGATAATCCGCCCCAACAATCGGACGCCTGTCTCTTGACACGGGCTCTCGTTGTGTTTGCATACAAAGCAGAAAAGAAAAGAAAAGAGAGACAGAGAGAGAGGGAGAATGGCCTTGCTGTAAAGCTGACGGCCTTTGATCCACATGCGGAGACGTGCCACCGCCGGTTCTGGTCGGCCATGATAAAAAAAACACTCCGGGATGAACTTGTTTTGAGTTTATTCAATGTAAATGATCGTGGTTCGTGTGTAAACTTCAAAAAGCATCCAGAGTCTAGATCCCCACTTGTGGATTTCCATCTTATCAATAAGAAAATGTTTAGAAAGTCTGCAGCAAAAGCTTTCACAAACGTGTCCTCAAGTGAGTGTGACTTGTGAATTTGTTAAATTTTCATCTAGGAAAGTTTATAAGAATAAATAAACAACTGTATTGACCCTTAGGTATGAATACATGACGGACAAAAGTGTCTTATGAGGACAAGAGGTGTAAATGAAGCAGAATTAGCTGCAACATATTGTCCCCGTATGAGGACGTCAGGTCTCAGAGGATTAATGAACATAGAAGTAGGGATTGTTACCAATACTCTGTATCATAACGTACTGATGTTAACGGTCATAACGCAGATTTCTGTGCTTCGTTTTAATTAACTCCATTACTGTGCCGGACGCTACACATGACATCACGTCCATTTTTTTTTTCGCCTGGATGGATGGATGGAAGTGAACCTTCAAAATGCCCTAATGCCAAACGTTAATGTCAAACGTTTTGGCTGGACTTCACCTCTTAAGATGCAGACTGAGCAAACTGCAACGAGGGAGGCAACACCTGGAATTAGATTAAACATCCCGACGACGCACGGCGTTTTTAAAAGCTGAGAAATGTAGAGTCTTAGACGGGTGCTAGCGGAGTTAGCAGCATCCCTGAAGAGGAGAGTCCCAGTCCCACGTTAGCCAGAAAAAACTGCTGAAAGTTTAAAGCTGCTGGATGTTTTAATTGATTGAAAGTAGCTACTGTAAAAAACTGTGATTTTTTTTGGTTTGTTCTCTGTATTTCTGCTGGTTTTGATACACTGTTGTTTTTTTATTATGATAATTATAACAGCTTGTTGTGAATTTTTGATTTATATTGGTTAATTTATTTCTTGGTCGTGGTTGTGTTTATATCATTTCAATTAATATTCAGCTTCAACTTGCACGTCACAAAAAGCACCAGTTTGTCTCCGGTATCGGCGAGACCTTAACGATAACCACCCCTACACATACAACCACACTCAAGAGTCTTGATTTGCATCCGACGCCGACACCAGCGGGTGAATCACAAGACTCCCGATGTATTTTGACCCGACACGTGTCATAAAACCAACCACGGACCCAGGTCCAAAGACATTTGCACGAGCAGTGAGTCAATCAAAATGTCTAGACAAGGCCTGAACCAAAACACCACCCTCCTCCTCCTCCTCCTCCTCCTCCTCCTTTTCTTTCTCTTTTCTCTGCTGGCTTGTTTCCACCCTGCCTGATCACAATAGTTGATTTATGACCCAAATGTTGCTCCAAATTAAGCCTGACGTTCAACCCCACCGGTGGATATAAAACAAAACTATTTATAGTCGGTGGGTTACAGCTGGTGGAGGATGGTCACAAGGCATCATCTCATGTGTGTGTGTGTGTGTACCCCCCCCCCCCCCCCTCCCACTTTCCTCTCCTCCTCCCCCCCTGTGGAGGGAGGGGGTCGAGGAGTCGACCCAACACAGGTTAGCAGGCAATCGGAGGTGGTTGTTTGGGTTTCCAAAATCTTCTACAACAACTTCCACCAAAGACGCAATGCAGGTGGATTTAGAAGCTGACACACTGCAGCTCACACATGCCCCCCACCCACCACCACCACCACCACCCCCCCTCCACCACCATGCCACACCAACCAGGGCACATCCAGCGACACTCCTCCTGTCCCCGGGCAATAGCTGAATGTGGCTAACAAAAACAAAACACCAAGGAGCTGCCGGGGCTGAACTGCCTCTACTTATGCATAATTTAAGATTTATAATTTATGCTACTACGCGGGGCGCTGTGTTTTAGTTTCCACTTCCTGCTTCACTTTCTGTTTTGGCAGCTGAAACTTTTGCTAAGAATGAGTCCTACAAGTGCCTGTGTCTCCAAACCTCCTCTTACCGATTCTTTATCGATCCAAAACAATCAATTACAAAATTGCGGAGATGCGAGAAACCATTGGAAATATTAAACTGGAAACAAGCTACTAGCAAAGCGCACCAATCGTAAGTATAAATTACGCGTAAATATGCGTTGCAGTGACGCTCAGCACAAGAGCTGCCATTGGTCCACTTGGTAGTAGCATGTTTAGCATTTTCGGCTGCTTCTCCATCCTCATGATTTTCAATTTATTTGTTTTGGATCAATAAAGAATCGAAAACGTTAACTGTGAGGAGGGTCGGAAGATACAGACGTTTATATTATTCGTATCGACTTGCGAAAGTTTGAGTCGCCATCGTTGAAAGCGAAGCAAGAGGTTGAAACAAAAACTAACACCGACTAGTGTTTGGGTGGTGTTGTTACACACAGCGAACCAGAGTGATGAGGATTTACAATGTCTCACATGGGTGGAGGGTTCCTGCATAGCTCTGCCCAGTAGTAAAAAAAAAAAAAAATTACGCATTACATTTCTGGGGAGGCGCACGTCGGCTACGGCGCCAGGGGTCTGCGCCGTCACTTTAGCGCAGAAGCATAAATCACGCATTAACTGGCCTTGCAGGAGCAGGAGCAGCGTCCAGTGAAAGATGGCGTGGATTTCGCGGATCCCCACCACCCCCCCTCCTACAAATCGTTTTGAATCAAGCTAATGTTTAGTTAGCAACTTGAGCTAACTTTTTTTTTTTGACAGCGTCCGCCCTTTAGTGGTGGTGTCTCCTGCTACGGAGCTAACATCTGCCTGGAAATAAGAAGCCGAAACAGTTTCCGTACTCACCTGTCAACTCTCTCACTGCACGGCAATGCTGTGGAGGAGGTGGTGGTGGTGGTGGTGGTAGTATCTGGTGATGGTGGTGGTGGTGGTGGTGGAGGAGGACTGAGGCCTTGAACTGGCTTCCAGGCTCAAATACGCAAGGTGTTAGCACGCAGGCTAAATCGAGCTAACAAACAACCGGCTTACCGCGAACAGTCTTCGGATATCATGGGGGGAAAAAACAGCCACGGACAGTCGCAAATGGCAAAGGAAAAACAACGACGCCACCACCTTAAACACCGACTGCCAAATTAAAATAAAAAAAAAAATAAAAATAAACGGGCTCCCCCGGCCGACACTGCAAGCTAGTTAGCTCAGAGCCAGCTAGGAGGCTAGCTCGCCTATCAACTTTGTGCCCTCGGTAAATCTGGAGTCTCAAAAAGCGGAGCTACGTCCTCGCAAGTCGACGGGAAGCGAAAAGCAACCGAGAAACCCTGAAACCGGGGGAATGGACGGGTTTCGAGTGTTTTCTTCTTTTTTTTTTCCAAATCGATCAGAGACACTCGTTTACTGCTAAAGATGAGAGGGGGGATTTAGGAATGGAGAAGTCGGCGTTTCCTTCCTTTCCCTTTCGTGTGCAGCGCAGAGATCGTCTATGTCGGTGCGGATGAGTCGCCGAATCAGAAAAGGTTGTCAGCGATGACCCCTTAGATTTATGCGTAATTTATGCTTCTGCGCTAAAGTGACGCGCAGAGCCGCTGCGTAGCCAACGTCCACTTCTCTAAAAAATGTAACTAGAAGCAGAGCTGCTGTTGGTTGTTGCGCATTTTTTCCGATTTAGTATTTTAAAATTGATTGTTTTACGTCTGGCTTGCGCTCAGCGCTGTGTCTTTTTTTTTTGCCAGTTGGGTTAATTTTTGTTTCTACTTCCTGCTTCACTTTCAACAATGGCGGCTGAAACTTTTCCCCAAAATTACGGCAAATACGAGTGATACAAATATCTGTATCCCCCAAAATTCTTCAGTTAACCTTATCGATTCTTCATTGATCAAAAACAATCAATTTGGAAAGAAGCATCCGGAAATACTAAATTGGAATAAATAAATAATGTTCTAGTAAAATTATATTAACATAGTAATATTATATTTACACATCAAACACCACAAAAATATCGTATATAATTTTAAATAATATAATTACACAAAAGATTTTTTTATACTAACCAGCTTGCATTTTTTACAGGTTATCGTTGTTCTTAACAAAAGTTGAATAAAAAAAGAAAGAAAGAAATGTGCATATCTCAATATATTCTTGCATAAAGTACTTGAGTAAAACCATCACTAAAAGCTGTTTCTTTTACTTTGACCAAACAAATGAATATACTCTCATTAAAACTGTTGAAGTTGATTCAAAACATTTGCAAGAGGAAGAAATAGCATTATTCATTACTAAGACATTATTATTATTACATTAAATGCATAATTTCAGGTTAAACTATGAAAAATACCACTGAGATGCATAGAATGGGTCATTTTAAACATATGAAAAAGAAGTAAACAATATTAAACATGCCTGTGAGTAATTTTAACCAGGATTTAATCACTGTATATATCATTAAACGCCAAAGATTTTATTTTATACTTCCTTAAAAGTCATTTATGAACTGTATGTACACCAGTTTAGAAAATTTCTCAGGAAGAGGGATAATTAAATGATATAATACTGAGATAATATGTTCTTTTATTTGATTATTTTTTTATGAGATGACAATGTGAATGTGAAAAGTATCACTTATTTGAGTATTATCAACTGATTCTGCAAGATTGAGCTAAATCTCATTGTTTTAATGTTATCGTTTTGTTCAAAGCAAAAATGTATATCACACAGAAGACAGATGCACTGACCAACTAGACCATTTAATAGTTTAAACAACTCAATGAAAAGAAATATTTCCAGATAGTTTGCAGGCTGAGACCAAAAAATGAGCTAAAAGAGTCAATTATTTCAAGCTAGCAAAGAACACAAGTCGTAGTCAAAGGCAATTTTGCTCTATAGAAACTAGATTTGTAAATAATCTGTTTGCTAATAAGTTCTGAACAGATACTGGCTCTAAATGTGTCGCAGACTCTCTATAGCAAAACAAATTCTCGACCGAGAAGATGTAAACACGAGTTGCTCTTGGAGGTGGCGGAGTGAAACCTCCTGTTTTTTCTCTGTCTGGTGTGGAGCTGTCACACAGAAGCTGCAGGGCCCGCCCCTCCTCCTCTTTATCCCGCCCTCTTACGAGAACTGTATTCTGATTGGTTCAGCCTGGCGGGTGTGGGTGCGGCCTAAATAGAAACGGACGCTGCTGATTGGCTGGTTCCCCATCGGCGCGGACCACAACAAATATGGTGTTTCCCTTCTTGTTGTTTTTAATGGCGGATGTGTACGGTAGTCATTACAAGGGAAATAATATAGTGAATAATAAATAAATATTAACTATTATTATTATTATTTGAAAATAAATGAATTAATATGATAAAATGTTGGAATTAAATGAAAAGACATAAGGCATTGTTTATTTATCCCATATATGTGAAATTTCCTTGACAGAGTAGATTAGACTGAATTAAAAAATACAGTATAAACAAAAATCAATAACAAATTGTAAAGAATATCATTCAGTATGTGGAGAAGATTTCTTTAAAATGACAAAAAAAACACTGTGACTGTTTGTGCACAGCATAGTGAGGAATCAATAAAGTAAAATTCCGAAAAATCTAATTAGTTTGGATGAGAAAAGAACGAGTTCAGTTCAAGTATATAAAAAATAATAAAGTAATAAAATATTTTTTATTTTTTTCCTGTTGCAGTTCTCCCCTCCGGACGCCAGGGGGCGATGAGCAGAAACACGCACTCCTGCTGTTTTCAACCGAGTCTCTTCCGGTCGTGGAGGAAGTCCGAGTTTTCTTTTCCCCGTGCCGTCAGAGGACCACAACGTGTCCCGTCAAGATGGCACTTTATAATTTCAAGAAGATTATGGTGGTTCCCACCGCAAAGGTGAGTTTTACTCCTCGTTTTTACAGCTTTTTTAAAGAAGGTTTTTACGGGTCTCGCCGCTGTTGCTGGGAGACGAGGATAGAAGGTAGAATGAGAAAATAAAAAAAACAACATGGTGGGAATGTGGCTGAGAGGAAAACACGTGTTGTAGGGCTATAAAGAGACAGAACGAGTTTGGAAGAAAAGCAGAGAGAAAACGGGACATTTTTCACCGCGAGTCTGTTAAGTTATGATCTTAAAAGTCATGTTACAAAGTGTCTTTTTTTTGTCGGAAGCCCACATGCCTCCTACACCAAACTCCGTTCAAAAATGTGCAAATTTAACGTTGAACATTTTTGTTCCCTTCTTTCTATGTACAGTTGAATCTGATCATTTTTAGCATACATCTACCATCACATAACAAAACACCCGTTTATTAATTAATTAAATTATTTATTTATTTACGTAGCGCAACAGTGTGTGTCCTTTTAAATACCACGTTGTAGCTGCGATCCCTGTCAATCAAGTCATAAAAATAGTCTTGGGGGGGTGCTGCCTCTATAATGTGTATGCCGAATTTATAAGAACACTTAGATTGTGTGTGGAAATGATACAGATTTTAATTTTAAATTCATTACTTTGTCTAACAACTGATTGTCATTAAAATAAAGAGTTTGTCAGTGAAGTTTGGCAGGACTACGGGTAAACTTATGACATGAGCCTTTTCTGAGCTCGTGTACAGGATAATGGTAAATGTATGTGAGTAAATGGCAAATCTAGTGCATGCTGCAGTATTCAGCATTGTTGTAAGACACACAAACATGAAAGGTTGTCATTTAAACTTAAACTTATTTAGGATGTTTGTTATTTGTGTGCATGGCTGACCTGCATCCCGTTTTTTTTCTCCCTGCAGGAATTCATCGACATCACTTTATCCAAAACTCAAAGGAAGACGCCCACGGTGGTGCACAAGCATTACCAGATTCACCGGATCCGACACTTTTACATGCGGAAGGTGAAGTTCACCCAGCAGAACTACCACGACCGGCTCACGCAGATCCTCACCGACTTCCCCAAACTCGACGTACGTGCCTGCGATTGGATCAACACTCTTATTCTAGACGTCGCGTCTTGGTCCAGTTTGTGATTTTAAATTTTTTTTTTTTGCGTTTCTCCTCAGGATATCCATCCATTCTATGCTGATCTGATGAACGTGCTGTACGACAAGGACCATTACAAGCTGGCCTTAGGACAAATAAACATCGCCAAGAACCTGATCGACAAGTGAGTTGGTCTGAAAATTGTTTTCCTGTGACATGTCTTTGTGTGTGTTTAAATAACACTTAAAGCAGTGGAAATATGGCAAGTTTTATTTTCTTACTGTCATGGTACCTGTGAGTCGGAGGG
Organism: Mugil cephalus; assembly: GCF_022458985.1. NCBI lineage: Eukaryota > Metazoa > Chordata > Actinopteri > Mugiliformes > Mugilidae > Mugil > Mugil cephalus. Next base: position 4,700,294 of record NC_061776.1, read on the forward strand.
ATATACCAGGCAGCGAGTTCAACATTATGTCCTCAAAGTTGACATTAGAAGAGACTTTGACAAGGACCAAACTATGTCGGTTAGACGTCTGGGTCAGAACATCTCTCAAACTGGTTGGTCCAGGAAGGAGAAGAACCACAGACTAAAGATCAATGAGTCTGATTCAGCTCAGACTGAAGAAGAAGTTGATGCTGGTTCCAATAAAAAGGACTCGGAGCCACTCAATGGGCCACAGTTTGATGAAAGCTTCTACACTGGACACGTGAGGACCAGAACGGGACCACGGAGACATGGAAGAAGAACATTGTTCTGGTCTGAATCAATTACCAGCAGGAAGAAGGCAAACCACCAGAGACAGTGTTCACTCATTCATGTGGATCAGTCATGTTCCTCGGTGGCAGTGACCGTCTCTCTCTACCACAAAGCATCAATGGTTCAGGAACAACAAAGACGGGTTCAAGCCTCCAAATCCTCTAGATTTTAATCCAGTCCAGCATCTGTGAGGATGAACTGGACAAAAAAAAGCCTCCATCTCTCATCTAGCTAACGTCTTGATGCCTGATACCACAGAAAACCTTCAGGACCTCAACTGGTCAGGTCTGTTTTAGTGGGAAAAGAAGGATCTGAACTAATGATGGTCTGGTCAGGACGGTACTACTTTTTACGGCTGATACCTTTTTTTTTTATAGATAATGGCTGATACATGCTGCCAGTTTTTGTGACACGATATTTGGAGCCGATACTGCTTTTTCTACCTCAATTTACATGATGAAAATGACACAATGATAACAAATGTTTCAAGTCGAGGGGTTAAAGTATTCTGCTACTGTGTTGCAATTTAAAAAAAATCAACATTTAGAGAAAAACAACTTGTTGGTGCAGGATATTTTCAGGTTAATTGAGTTCATCTACCAATGGAACGAGAGTAACGCTGCTCACCAGCCAATCAGAAGTAGGGTGGGAGTGATGCTGCATTCATGACAACTTGGGGAAAAAAATGAGCTCCGAGTTGTCGATACATATGAGGCAAAACAAAACGAGTTCAAGGTGTTGACTCTGTGTTGTAAACGTGTGATCATGCTTGAACACCACGCAGCCCTGGACTGATTTGTCTTCCTGCTTTAGAAAAGTCCATAATGAAAACCTAGACTTAAAGCTTTTTGTTGCTCTCTCGCTGCAGCGTGGCCAAGGACTATGTGCGTCTGATGAAGTACGGAGATTCTCTGTACCGGTGCAAACAGCTGAAGAGGGCGGCTCTGGGTCGCATGTGCACCATCCTGAAGCGACAGAAGTCCAGTCTGGAGTATCTGGAACAAGGTGACGACATGCGTCTGCTCTGTTAAGATGTTTTTTTATTTATTTTTTTAAATAAACCTTTGGGATGTTAACCTCGTCCCCCGTCGTCCTCAGTGCGCCAACATCTGTCCCGTCTGCCGAGCATCGACCCGAACACCCGGACCCTGCTTCTGTGTGGTTACCCCAACGTGGGCAAGTCCAGCTTCATCAACAAGGTACAAATAATTCAACCGAAATCAGACACGTAAATCTTCATAGATTAGATCAGAGAAGAGGAGGATGAAGTCCTTCCTTCCATTTATAATCAATAGAACACAGTCACTCTGTATATAAACCAATACTTGTATATTGTTTATTCTACTTTATCTTTTTACACAGTCCACTTACTTTTCTGCACAAAATAAAGGGTTTTCCGTTCTATTCAAAGGACAAAAAGAAGAAATAAACGGAAAAACTATTTAATAACCAGCAAATATAATGTTTTTTAACATTTTTTTTCTGAACAGAGCAATATATCTGTATATCTGTACAGTGTTTATATCCTGGTAGCGTCTTCTCTAACCTGTAGTAACTGGTTCTCGTCCTCGTCAGGTGACCAGACGTGTACGCGCGTACTTCAACCTAGTCTGGTTCTGGTCACATGGATACAGAGATACTGCGCTGGCAGGTAACACGCAGCCGCTCGCCTCAATAAAACCGTCAGGGATGAAGTTTGTGATGTTAACCTGAAGTTTAGGCTTCTGTGTTAAGTTTTTTCAACAGAAATGTAACGAGACGCTAGTACAACAGCTGTGATTGGTTCACTTAGTAGTAGCGTGTTTCTGCTATAGAGGGGTATGCACGTGATGTCACTCTGCTGTAAGTCTCCCCCTGATGAAAAAATGTGAATGTATCAGTAATACAAAGACCGGAAATGTGGATTATTCAGATCAATTAAGCATTGGGTTCACATGATACATACGAGCTTGTATGGGATTTAGAAAAGTTGGATTAGCCTCGTTTCAGTTAGTTTTAGATCATTTCAGTTATGATAAATGTAGCTAAATAAAAGAGCTAACGCTAGAGCTTTAAATGTGAAGTACGATACTGTAGCGTTAAAAGGACGACGATGGATTCAAAATGATTCATTCTAAATGATTTCTGTTTGGATAACTAGTAAATACGAACATCCACAACTTATCTGACAGCCCTCCAGAACGTAACTTAAAAAGTAACTTAAGGTCAAAAAATGCAGCATAAATTAATATTATCTGACACTAAATGTGAACCACAACACCAGGTTTCTGTGTCTGGATTCCAGCTGTTTCTTCATAATGCAATGATCCATTTACTTCTCTGTTCTTTGGCAGATTTCTGTAAAAATATAAAATATATCTCTGACTGCTTTTCAGATCTGTTCGTTCACCTTTTATTAAAATAATGTTACAGTTTAGATGCTATTAAACCCTATGATTCAAGCTAATGCTGCTAATCTCCATGTTCAACTGTCACTTTTTGCCACTCGGTGGCCGTAACCATGGAGACGTCTGCCAGCTGTGACGTCACGTTCATACCCTCTGTTGTGCTTCCAGCTGCTTCTCCATCTCCGCAATTTTCAAATAGATCGTTTTGGATCAGTAAAGACTCAGAAAGGTTAGGGTGCGGCAAAAAATTCAGTTGAAAGTGAAGCAGGAAGTAGAAACAAAAATGAGCCCGACTGGTCCCGGTACTATTAAAGAGGCGGAGACGGACGCCTAATGTGGTTCTGATTGGCTCCGGCGTCATAATGATAGAAACTCCAGACTTTTCCCCCAACGACGGATTTGTGGGCCGTGGAAATGTTCGTCATTTGTGTGTTTGGGAATTTTGGGTGGAGTGGGATTGAGACAAAGATGAGGAAAAACGAACGAATGGAAGTCATTAAAAAAAATGCATCAAGGTTTGAAGACTCATTGTCGAGTCTTTTTAAGTTTCAAACTTTAATTTATCTTTTTGTTTGTGCCTCTTAAATTCACTAAACATCCTAAACTCATACATGAAGGTTTTGTCTCATACGTGCTGTTCACTGACCGTCACTAGAAGCCAGGACCGAGTTGTGCGTCCTGTGTTTTGACGCCGTTGTCGCTCCGTGTGTGCAGGTGGTGGACACGCCCGGTATCCTGGACCACCCTCTGGAGGAGAGGAACACCATCGAGATGCAGGCCATCACGGCGCTGGCTCACCTCAGGGCGGCCGTCCTCTACGTCATGGACCCGTCGGAGCAGTGCGGCCACACCCTGGACGAACAGCTGGAGCTCTTCAACAACATCCGGCCGCTGTTCGCCAACAAGGTCTGAATCACCGTCTCCGATTGTGTCTGAATGCACAGAGCCAGAGTTTGTTGTTTTACTGACGGGTTTAAATCTGCCGCCGTCCGTCTCCCTGCAGCCGCTCATCGTTGTCGCCAACAAATGCGACGTGAAGAAGGTCAGCGAGCTCTCCGAGGAGAACCAGGTGAGAGGGAGTTACTGGGTTTAGGGATCAGATCCTGGAGGAGCAGCTTTTAAGTTTCTGTCATATCCGACGTCTTCACCTCACGGTTGTTGTGTGTTCGTTGCCAGAAAATCTTTGCAGACCTCACCGCCGAGGGAATCCCCGTCATCGAGACCAGCACCCTGACGGAGGAGGGGGTGATGCAGGTTAAAACCGAGGTGAGGCGCAGCAAGTAGAGCTCCCCCTGGTGGCTGGAGGCTGCAGTGTAGGTCATATAAGCTCCACCTCCTCCACGTTAGTGGGCGGGACTAAAAAACACCAAATTATTTTCACAAAAAAAAATTCTAGGATGGTTTCTGTTCTTGAGGTAGTTTATATAATGTTGATGCATGTTTAAGAGTCCATTTTTTTTGGATAAGTTTCCTTATTATTTGTTGCTATAGTAACAGGGTGTGGCATAAAGGCGACCAGCAGTTGCCGTGCCATAAAGGCGACCAGCAGTTGCCGTGCCATAAAGGCGACCAGCAGTTGCCGTGCCAATCGCTCTGTAAAGTTATCCCGTGGGACTGTGAGAAACACTTTTTAAAAACAGGTGCAGTGTATAATTCAACATTTCTAAGCGGTGGAGGTGGAGCAGAGTGTAGTATTAACTAAAAACTGGGCGGGGCATCAATATTGTGGCCCCGCCCTCGGACCCAGACTCTGGCTCCGCCCATATCCCCGGGAAAATAGTGTCAGTTTTACCAACCTTAACCTGGAACGTCAACGCTGTGATATCAGAAGTCTGAAATTTCTAAGTTTTCCTGAACGCATCATCTGAGGCGGCGTTTTTTTATTGAAGTCTTCGTGTTTTTGGAAAGATGGAGAGTAAATTTATGAAGCTAGCGGGACTTAAAAATAGTAAAAAAATAATAATAATAGGCTGTAAATTTTGTAGTTTAGAGTTAGAATAAGATCTGCAGTTGTTTTTGTATGAATTGAAACAGAAACTGGTTAAATTACTATTAGAATAATTCCTCAAATTAATTATCATGACCCACCTGGAAAAAAAAAATGGATTGGCTGTAAATCTACTCGACTTTCCTTCACAGTGAGAAATATAGAAAAGCAGAAAACTGCTACACGTGTTTGTCCTTCCTCCTGAGCCCTTTTATTTTTTCTTTTATTATCCTGGTGGTTCTCAGGCCTGCGACCAGCTCCTCGCTCATCGCGTCAACACCAAGATGAAGGGCAAGAAGGTCCACGATGTCCTCAACCGGCTTCACCTGGCCATGCCGGCCAAGAGAGACCAGAAGGTGAACGACAGCGTTTAGAAGCTATGAGCCAAGTTACCTTCTTATTTCAGCTGATATTTATTATAATTTTTAATTTAATCCGTTCCAGGAGAGGCCTCCGTTCATCCCAGAGGGAGCCTTGATGCGGAGGAAAGCCATGGAGGTGGACACACCCAAACGTAAACTGGTACGTGGAAGCAAATGTCAACACTTTTTAAGTCTAGAATTATCCCACATGTTGCTGCAGGAAAGTACATGTATGTTCGTCTAGATTGGCCCAGTTTTTTAGAATAATGCATTTCAGTAAAATAGGAGTTGCTGTGAAGACAGATCCTGTTTTGTTTTGTTTAATAGGAACTAAGAGATTTAAAGTTGAGGTTTTATTATGTTTGGGCCGTGTTTTTACCTCCTTCAGTGACGTCCTACCTCATTCAAAACACGTCTTAATCCGATGGTTGTGACTCCACTGCTGTAGAAACCATCAACTTCATACGGATACACAACAAAACAGGACACTTCACTTAGAATAATTCAGAAAGTCTCTCTCAAGCACCACATGTTTCCATTCCCTCTGAAACTACTTAAAACCTAAATATCTCAATAAAAAACCGGTAATGGAAACGCCTACGTTTCTAAAAAAAACACTTTTACTTTCTCATGAGGTGGTTTTTCCAGACCTATCGATATGAAAGTTTATCTCGAGAGTGAAATGGAAAAACACCTTTTTTCTTATTTCCCCGTCAGAGGGTCACGTGACCAGTTCATGTGAAATCCGTCTTCCTCAAAGTGACGAGAATTTAAAAGAACTGTGGGATGTCCAGGGTTCCTACACGAGCAAAATATTCCCGTTTCAAAGAATGTTACCACTGTTCAAATTTCTAAAACATCAAATTATGAATAGTCAGTCTGGGGTGTGAGCTACCTCCCTACGAATGGACGTTAAATTAACTAAGGCAGATTTATTTGACTCCGGCGACGCATGACGACTGAAACATGATGAAAGATAAGAGTTGAGAGACAAACATACAGTACAATAATATTAAAACATAAGTCAGCAATAAGGTATTTGTTGTCGTCTGTCTGTGTGTCTTCATATTAAAATATTTCACGGTGTCCGTCTAACAGGAGAGAGATCTGGAGATGGAGCTCGGTGACGACTACATCCTGGACCTACAGAGTAAGAACTGGTTTCCTGTAATAAAGCTGCTGCTGCTGCTGAAGGTGAACGACGTTCCAACGCTGCTGCTGCTGTTTTTCTTTCCTAAGAATACTGGGACCTGATGAACGAGGAGGAGAAGCACGATAAGATCCCCGAGGTCTGGGAGGGCCACAACATCGCAGATTACATCGACCCCGACATCATGAAGGTGAGCGTCTGCTGCGCCTCGGGAAACCTTTCAGGAAGCTTAAAGGGCTCGTTTTTTGACCCGTCTCGTCCTCCCCCTCCCCTCCCCGTCCACAGAAACTGGAGGACCTGGAGAAGGAGGAGGAGCTGAAGGAGCGAGCCGGGGAGTACGACTCGGACGACGAGAGCGAGGACGAGGAGATGCAGGAGATCCGCGTCCTGGCCAAGCAGATCCGCGAGAAGAAGCAGCTGATGGTGGCCGAGTCGAAGGAGAAGGACGTGCACGGGCCTCGTATGCCCAGGACCGCCACCAAGGTGAGTGCAGTCAGCTACTAGCAGTTAGCTGCTAGCTAGCAACCAACAAGGAGACGCCAACTAACTAGCCTAGCCAACAGTAGGAGGCAGTGTTCTGCACATCATTCGGGTTTTCAAGTGGGCACCTCCCTTCACCAGTGTTTAGTCAAGTTAAGAGAAGAAGAAGACTTTATTTGGGAAAATACGGGACAATGCACATTAATTATAAACAGTACAAAATCCATGTAAATGTGCCAGATTATAGCCCGGAGGCTAGTTTCCATCTGCAGCCCCATCGGCTGGTTGGATGAAAAGAACAATGTGACAAATGTAGAATTAATAAAAGAGATAAAAAGGTTAGATTTTAAATATCTTTCATCCAGATTTTATTTTATTTTTTTATAGCAACTTCCCTCCAGTCTACAAAAACTGTTTCCGTTTGCAAAAACTCTCACAAATTCATCCATGTCCAGGTTGTTTATGTTATTTGGGAGAAACCTGCAGCAACTACACAGCCAGAATCCGCCTCGGCTCATTTGCATAATAACAGTGATTGGATGTTTACTGGAGGCAGATGAGACGAAACTGTATCTTCTCCCTTTTCCGCTGCTGCAGTTACTTTTGTCAACTTGTGATATATATTTATTTTGTGGGTTTCCTTAAATGTGCTTTCTCAACTTCTAAAAATTTGATTTGTGGGCGAAAGAGAAATAGATTTCTGATTTCCTCGTCTTCTCCCGTAGAGTCGACTGGATCCAGTCCAATAAATCTTTCCTTAAGTCAGAGTTAATGTTGTGTTTGGACAAATTTATTTTTTATTAGGTTTAAGGACAATATGCACATACATTAAACAGTGTGAAAGACACGATTAGACGTGTGCATCAGATGAAGCTTAAAGCTCATTTCCATCTTTAGTCTGAAAGTAAAAATACAAAACAATGCCTTTATTTTCCAGAGTAAAGTTCGTCCACACGTTGAGTCGAATGTTTTTCGGTTCCTCTTTTTCTTCCTCTTCTTGGATGTTTGGCAGCTTTATTTATTTATTTATTTATTTATTTATGTATTTAATAGTCTATTATTGTGGTCCAAGTATTCACACTTCAAACATAAAACATTATACAGTAAGATATAATTAGACTTCGTCCCCTCTGTGTCCTTTGGTCAAATCGTCCATCCAGTGAGTTACAGTGTCGGGGTCAGTGAATAAAGTCCCATCAGTCAGAGTCAACTTTTTAAAAATAACGGTTTCAGGGAGAGAGTGTATTAGTATATTCTCTAAAATATACGTTTTCCTCGTCCATTCTTGCCAAAACAGTCCATTAAAAAATGCTAACCTGTGTTTACGAGCTACGATGTTTGAGATGTTTTGCCTCCAGCTAAGCTCCGCCCCCATTGTTTATAAATGTGAAGGGGTGAATAGATCTGGTGTTGGTGGGTTTTAGACGTAATAACAGATTATCAGGTTTTACTAATGTGCCATGTGTTAAACAAAAAAATGTCACCAGGCTACATCCCAGAAACCATTAAAACTAAATGTAATAAAATAAACACATTCTCTGCTCTTTAATTAAACGGCCTCTAAAGTCCATATTCCATCCATTTGTTTTCTGCTGCAGGTCAAAGGTTAAATATCACTTAACGATATTAATAATGTCAATAAATTCCAGTCCTTTGTAAATCTAGACCGCTCCAGCTCTCCTGGTTGTTATTGATTTCTTTTAATATATTATCTGGTGAGGTAATGCTTTTGTTTTTTTTTGTTTGTTTTTTTATTAAACCTGCCTCTCGTGTTTTTAAATGTGCACAGGTTGAAAGGAAGAAGCTGGAGAAGGAGATGGGAAGCCTCGGGCTGGACATGAACGACAAAGACGACGTAAGTTCTTCGACTAAATCTGAATTTAAATACAAGCAGCCAAAAAATACATATACATGACTGTATATTCCTGTTATTATTCCTGAATATTTGACAGTAACGGATATATTTCCTCTTTTATGTCCCAGTCAGCTGATATAAAGCAGGAAAATAGTCTTTATTCATTTCCAACTTGATTGAATGTTACTAAGGAGTCAATCAAACACTCAGTTTGATTAGTTTATTCTCTAGTTACGGGGCCACGTGTTGACATTTATGATCGTATTTGACGTTTTTTTATTTCCAGAGCCACTACGCGCAGCAGGCCAGACGCTCCCGCAGCGTCACTAAGAAACGCAAACGCGAAGCCTCAGCTCCTCCGACCTCCAGGACCCGCAGCCAGAGCGCCTCCCGTCCACCGCGAGACCAGTCCGGCTTACGAGACCCGAAGGTGTGTGAGACGCCCGCCTCTAAATTACGTTTCATTACCTTTTCGTTTACTGAAAACTCACTGGATCTGTTCGGGTTTGTTTTTTGCTCCTCAGATGATAAAGAAGACGAAGCTGATGATGAAGAGCTCCCAGAAGGGCATGAACCGCCAGGGCAGGAAGGGCGAGGCCGACAGACACGTGTACGACCTCAAACCCAAACACCTCCTGGCCGGGAAGAGGAAGTCGGGAACCACGGATCGCAGATAAAACTGCTTTTTTTTTTTTTCTGGACTGTTGAGACGTGGATGGAAGGAGAAAAACAAACAACTCTGCTGGAGATGCTCTGTTTAAAATGGTCACTAATTATATTAATAGTGAGTCTTTTATTTGTCAGAATAGAACAGTATAAAAAAAACAGAGACTGTCGACCTGAATTAACCCTGTCAGATATTATTCAGTTGTTTAACTGATATGTATTCACATTTACCTCTTGGCAGCAGCAGAAAAGTGAACTTTTATGCCTTACACGGCTCAGGAAAAGCTGGGCTTACTTTGGATAAAGTGATGATGATGTTTCCTTTAAGTCTTCTCTTGAGAAACATGGACCAGGGAGATACAAATAAATGTACACCTGAACTCAACTTCTTAATATGTGTGTGATTTTCTGTCTGCATTTAAATCATTAGCTAGCACTAACTAATTTTAAAAGATTTAATTGCCAGTATGTAATCATCGTCAAGAAAGCGCAAACATCAAGTTTTCCGAATGGAGTTTGGTGTGAAGCGATTTCAGCTTTTATTGCAAAATGAGGTGCAAGAAAGAACTGTTTTTCTTTCGAAATTTAAATTATTACCTGGTTTTTAATAGCCGATTTTTAAAGAACCTGCTCATTTATATGCAGACTTTTTTTAAAAAAAGATGTGGTAATCTTAAAGTTGAGAAAGGAAAAAAAAAATCTTTTAGTGTGACTATGTCTTGAGTTTAAAACAATGCCTGGTTTTTAATACGTCCGTTTTTTTTAGGAATATTTTATTTATACTAGGAACATTTTTTAGAAATAGATTTAATTGCTTGTATGTGGTGACCATCAAAAAGGACAAAAAATACGTTTTTTTTTAATGGAGTCTGGCGTGAAGCTTTTCATGCTTTTATTGCGAAATGAGGTAAAAGAAAACTGACATTATGTCTTAAGGTTAAATCATTGCCTCTTTTGTGATGACTTTTTAGGAATATTTTATTTATACGAGGGGTTTTAAAAAAATAGATTTAGTTTCCTGTATGTGATAATCGTCAAAGAAGTTAAAAAACAGAGTTTTTTGAATGGAGTTTGGCGTGAAGCTATTCCAAAGCTTTTATTGCGAAAATCCTCGGTCCTCGGGCCGGAATTGGCTTCGTTATCTTTTCCTCGGTGCCCGTTAACTGTCAACACGGATTTGTATTGAGACAAAACCTGCTCGGCTTTCTCATAAACCGAAGAAGATGGTGGAAAGAGACGTGTTTCCCTCAATCATCCCGGAATAAAGCTCTGTATTTGTGGACTTTTTACCGGTAAGTTCCGTTTGTGCCGTTAGCCTATTAGCATGCTAACGGTAGCTTTTTTTTTTCTCCCCCGTTTAACAAGGCTAACACCGCAGCTAATGCTAATGTACAACCATAGACATGTAATTCGTGTCTGTTTTCTCTTATTCATTTCATTTTCTTTTTTTTTTTTTAATTTCTGGAACTAATGTCGTTTTAGTTGTAGCTTCATGTTCAGCAAGAGGAACTAACACCCAGTCAGGGTCACGTATGACAGCTAAGGCTAATCTTAATGTCCTATTATTATTATTTTTAATGAATATTAACGCAAAACAGATGTACAGAATAACAGAAATGGGAAGACACCTGGTGTATTTATAGGCTCAGCCCTTAGAGACCTACTTATGTCAGCTCAAGGGCGAATGTAACTCAGCTGAAGGCAGCTTAAAGATGTCATTACTGGGATATGAACATCCACAACAAACCACGACCCCTGCACGTTTTTTATGTGGAAATCACAATAAGATTCATGTCAAGGTGATATTTATTTATTTCCTGATTAGTTTCAACCCCCCCTGTAAAAATAAGGCTGATCAGAGGTTTACAGCTTGTTGACATTCATCAGAGAATTCACTGTAGGAGAGAAAATACTAGAATTGGATATTTTTTTTAAATAAAGATTGGAAAATGGCCTCCAATGAATATATTAATGTCTAAAGACGACATATGTGAGAGTATTTCACTAAATCAATGCAACAAAAGCATAAAAGATACATAAACAAAGTGTAAACAAAGCTAGAGACACGTGGTTTCACTGTATTTATAATTACAGAAAGGTTAAAACCTTCTAGGCAGAGATTGAGAATCCTAAAAAAGATATTTTAGTGGATCCATAGTTATTACTGTTGTCTCCATTCACAATTGGCAACCAGGTCAAACTATTCAGGGGAAATAACAGGTCAAAGGCAACTTCATAATCTTGCATGTATGAATAACAATGTCGTTAATTTGCTTGCAGCATTGTTTTTTAAAAAAAAAGTAAGTGGGTGACAGTGAAAAGCCGCAATTTTATGTCTCGAGCATAAATTATTGGTCGGTTTTGAACCTGCCGAATTTTTAGGAATATCTTTGTTTATATACACGGAAAACACAATTTTAAAAGGTTTAATTGCTTGTGTATGGTAATAGTCAAGAAAGTTAAAAAATACAAGATTTTGAATGGAGTTTGGCGTGAAGAGATTTCAGTTTTTTTATATCACTGGTTGGTTTGTAACATAGTAAAAGTGAGTATTCGCCAGTTATCATAATGTATACGTTTATAACGCATTAAATCAATATTTATTCACCATTAAAATAACCAAAAAATGATTCCTCTCCAATAGGAATGATTGTAAAAATGAACGATTTATGTTTTTGACCGATTTAATAAAATAAGCAACACACTTTTAGTTTAGTTTAGATGAAAGTATCACTTAATCTAAAAAAAGGAACTGAAAAAATAATCCCTAAACTTAATATCAAAATGTTTAATAAGCAGCTTAAGCAGTAGAGGACGTGATGATTTATTTTGTCTCTTTAGCTACATAAATATTTACAGTTAAAAGTTCCTCTGTGTAGTTTAAAAGTTTCAGCTTCGTCCAAGAAAATACTGACTGTAGACGAGAGAAACAGGAAGAGGACCTTCTCGTATCCCCTTGTGTTTTTCTCCTTAAACTTCCAGCGTTTATCACGAGCAAACACTCGGTCTCACACTCATTCACCGAGTCACTTAATAAACCAAAGCCGCCTTCTGTTTCCCCACCGAGCTGGAAGGATTCAGATCAGGGGTTCAGATCAGTTCTTCACCTTCGGGGTCGCGCCCCCCTTTTCTTCTTTGGTGGTTTTCCAGATTTGGTGAGGTGTGGACGGCAGGATGCCCGTGGAGAGCTCGAGCAGCGCGGCCTCGCGTCAGGCCAAGCAGAAGAGGAAGTCCCACAGCCTGTCCATCCGCCGGACCAACAGCACCGAGCAGGAGCGCTCGGGCCTGCAGAGGGACATGCTGGAGGGACAGGTGAGGACACATCGCACCAAAAAGACCCACAGCTAGCCAGCTAGCCAGCCAGCTAGCCAGCTAGCTTCACCTCCCTCTAATTCCAGCCGCTCGGCGCTGCCAGCGCCCGTAAGCTGTGTAGTTGTAAGCCTAAGCCAATTAGGCTTTAATGCAACCATTTAGAGAACATGAAATGGCCCCGATTACTTTAATTCAGTAGTTAAAACAGACGGATTTAATGTTTTTTTTTAATGCACCTCACTCACATGGATTGTTTGAGTTGATTTAGTGCAGATTAAATAAGTGTTAACTGTCTAAAAGGAGAAGAAGTCAAAGAATAAAGAAGTGTCTTCACACTCAGAGGTGTTTTCACGTGAAATATTTAAAACCTTTGAACGTTTTCCGAGTATCATGCAGGGAGGGAGGGAGGCTGGGATTTGGAGTCTTTGACTCATTTCAGCATGAGTCAAGCTTCTCCAGCCGGCGTGGCCCACGTCTGCTGAATTAAATTTAAAAACATCGCTTTATTTCACCTGGTGTTAGTCGGCGTTAATGTAACGGCCTCGCTCAGAACAGACGAGCAAAACTTCTTCTTCTTCTGTTTTATTTCCTGCAGATTTGAGGCTCCACAGCAGCAGAACCAGCCTGTAAATAAAGTTCTAGTTCTGAGTGACGTTACCATGTAAAACCGGATATTTTTATGTCGACTCAGTAGAAAAAGTGAAATCAGCAGCGGTTCAGCCTCTTAAAGGAAGCTCCCACTACTGACTACTTCAATAGTAAAAAAAAAACCTCTAAATATTCAAAATGAAAATAAATGTGCTGCGATTGTTGTGTCTAAACCTCCGTCCCTGTGCGGGTTTTATGAGCTCAGACCAGTTCAGGATTTTAAAAAAAAACCTGTTGCCAGCGCCCTTTTTCTTTTTCTTTTTTCTTTTTTCTTTTTTTTACCCAAAAAAAAACGTGGCGTAATCCCTTCCTCATGACTTTTTGTTTTTCACTCCGGCCCCTGTTGGTCCCAGTCCTCTGATAACCTGGAGTCCTTCATGAGGATGGAGGTAAGTCTTCAGGTGTCTTAGCGAGTCGTGGTTCAGTTAATAGTTTTTAGATCTGCTAGATTTAGTCGTGTAGGTTTTGGTGCCGTATAGTTTTTATTAGTGTCGAGAGGGTGGAAATATTATTTACTTAATGCTCCAGTGAAGGTGGATCAGCGATGGCTACGTGATTACTTCTCCTGTCAAGACGTACACAGATGAGCCGTAACATTATGACCGACCGGCCTAGTGGACAATAGGGCTGAGACGGTTAAAGCTGATGTTTGCTTCTACTTATTCTGGCCTGATATCAGGACAGATCTGAGTTACACACCTCATAATATCTGCTAAGCTCAATAACACAAGCACAAAAATGATTTCATTCATAGGCCCTGTAATGTGGAAACGGTGACTTCCAGTAGTCGAACTGCATTTAAACGGTTAAAACTCCTCAAAATGTTCCAATTTTCAGTAGTTTTGTAAAAGCGCTGACGTTTTTTAAGAGATTTATGCAGAAAAAGTCTGAAAAGGTTTTTCTAGAATTGTTTGAACGTGGACGTTTTTGTCCGCTAACATTACGAGAGGGTGGTAAATTAAAAGGAAGGCTGAGGGTTAAGCCTGTAATATAACGGTCAGAGCGAGTCCTTCTTCATGCATCCGTCTATAAATGTCATTCCTTCACGTCCTCCATTGCTGCAGCGTTTTTATTCCTGTGCGTTTATCCCGGCACCTGCTCCGTGGCCTCTCGGCTCCTGAATGGTAGCAGCACACACGACTCATTTCTTTTTTCTTTTACTAAAAAAATAGCTGCGAGCGCTGAGGAACAAAGAGGCTCCGCACACTGAGCTGGATAAAAGCTTTGAGCTCTGACGGACTCATCACATGGAGACTTGAACTGTGTTTAATAGCGTAATGGAGGCGTGCGACTTGTATTTTTTCCTCCGTGATACCTTACAGTACTGCACTGTACTGCACTGTACTGTATTGTACTGTACTGTACTGTACTGTACTTTACTGCACTTTACTGTACTGTACTGTGCTGCACTGTACTACACTGTACTGCACTGTACTGTGCTGCACTGCACTGTACTGCACTGCATTGTACTGCACTGTACTGCACTGTACTGTACTGTACTTTACTGCACTTTACTGTACTGTGCTGCACTGTACTTTACTGCACTTTACTGTACTGTACTGTGCTGCACTGTACTACACTGTACTACACTGTACTGCACTGTACTGTACTGTACTGTACTGCACTGTACTACACTGTACTGTACTGTACTGTGCTGCAATGTACTGCACTGCACTGTACTGCACTGCACTGCATTGTACTGCACTGTACTGCACTGCACTGTACTTTACTGTACTGTACTGTATTGTACTTTACTGTACTGCACTGCACTGTACTTTACTTTACTTTACTGTACTGCACTGCACTGCACTGCACTGTACTTATTATTCTTATTGTATACGTACTGCTGCATGTACGCACTGTACTTATGTATGTACTGCACTGCACTGCACTGTACTTTACTGTACTGTACTGTATTGTACTTTACTGTACTGCACTGCACTGCACTGCACTGCACTGCACTGTACTACACTGTACTTTACTTTACTGTACTGTATTGTACTTTACTGTACTGTACTGCACTGCACTGCAGGGACATTTGTGCTCCAAATATCTGGTGCTTCTTTTCCTATAAAAACATATTCAGGCCTTAAAAAGGCGCCGTCTCTTCCCCTGTTCTCTGCACTGACTCTTTCCTTCTATTAATACTTTTATTCATTTTGTCCTGTTTTACTTTGAAAAAAAGGAGTTCACTCTCATTTACTTCCTCCAGGTTTATTGTGTGATACGAGACGTTTCTTGTACTTTGTTGCAGGAATAAAGGCTTTGCAGTGTGAAGACTTGCTGCGTAGGAATTTGCATTTACTCCAAACGTCATTATCACTGGTTTTGTTGTGTTGTAAAGTCTGAGCCTCAGCATGTTTACTGGTGGTTTAATATTCTCCTTCCTCCTGTTTGCAGGACTCGAAGCTGCCGCTGTCTCTGAGGAGCAACCTGCTGGACCTGTTCAGTCAGATCGAGCGGGAGTTTGAAAACCTCTACATAGAAAACCTGGAACGTGAGTCTGCACCGAGGCAGGAGCTCATCCTGCTGCGTGAATCAGAGACAAGCACTCACATGTCAGACTCGTGTTCCTGTTTCGTTCACACTCGTCAGGTCGGACTCTGAAGTGCAGGCAGCGTGAGCTCCTTCCTCCTTTTTAGATCAGGTTGCATCACACACTTAAGCAAACGTTCCAGATGTTCTTCTCTCGAAATGTCAGACGTGCACACAGACAAATAGCAGCAGAGACGGTCTAATCTGTCTAATCTGAATTTGTAAAGATGACAACAACAACTTTTCATGCTTCGTCCACGTTTTTAGTCAGAGTCACAGACGTAACACGACGCTGAGACACAGGACTGAACAGTAGATGGCAGCAGTGCTATGAGATTACACTTAATTTCACTAACATTTCAGGTTGTTCATCAAATGCAAATGTTTCCATAATTTACTTTGCACTAGAACCAAGGGAATGATTTTCAGTTTTTATTATTTATAAGTTATTACGCTGTGTTTATGGTCACGGCCACTGTCTCCGTGTCCTTGTAAACTCCAGTAATGATTCCCACAAGATTTCTGCTTTGTTTTGTTTATACTGTCTTAATAAAAAATATACTACTTGTTAAAAACAATTAATAGAGTTTATGAAATGCACATAGAATAAGAGCGTTTTTTTGTTTGTTTGTTTTTGTTGAGTCCGTTAAATGACCTCCATTTAATGTTCAGTGTATTTATACATGAATACTAAACATAAGCTGTTGAGACGTGGTTTTCTATATTACATATACATGTGATACTGAATAAAGTCTTGGCAGATTTAACAGTAGCTCTAATAGCTGCCTCTTATAAAGTTAAGCTAGTTCACTTTACGTCTGGAGTCGTTTGGACAAACGATCTTAAACTAATTTTAAATCTCTATCGTCTAAAAACCAAGAGCACAAACTCTGGGTTGTAAACAGCCGCGGTAACATTTTTATTAGTTAATAACACAAATAACGTCTCATGCAACTTTATAACAAAAACGCAACATTTTTTGAAACATGCAAAAATATTGTCGATTTGTTATGAGCAAATTAAACTGACTACATGGATGTTTCTCCTTTTCCTCTTAAATCTTTTAAAATGCTTCTCTAACCATTAAACACAAAGCTCACTGTCTTATATTAATTAAATAAATGTAGTTTGGCAGAGATTTCTACTAACAGCCTGAAGTCAGGTGTTTACAAATGCAGTAAATATATTAAAACATAATGTGTAAAATAGATAAAACGTGTTTCTTTCAGTGCGCAGAGAAATCGAGACGCTGAACGATCGCTTGACTGGAGAGGGGCAGACGTTCGAAGGGACCGACTTGGCTAAAGGAGCCCTGAAGACAAAAGGTGAGTCCATGGATTCGTTCACGTTTTTAAAGTTCAGATGGATGCAGATCTGTTTTTATAATCATTTTATTCCACTAATTTAATTTACAGCCAGTCACAGCACCAGTCAGCTGTCTCAGAAACTGAAGACGACCTACAAGGCTTCCACAAGCAAGGTAATAAAAAAAAATAATGGTTTATTATATTATAAACTCATTAGACAGTTCATTAGGGAAACAAATGAAAACCTGCTCAATCGTCAGTTGTTTGAAACAAATGCTGGATATGATGAACGTCTGGAAGATGAGATTTAGAGCAGGACTCTTATTATTTACTAGTATGACTGGTTTTTAAACGTCTCTTTTCTCATTCAAACCCCGGATCCAGTTTCAATCACTAAAATGCTGCTGGTTTTTGTTTAAACGTGTGAAATTTCCCGCGTCTCATGAGTCTTGTTCCTCACAAGAAATCTAGTGAGACTGAGAAAAAGGTCGAGATTCACTCCAACTCTGGAAGAAGAGCGAGAAACTAAAGGGAAAATATTAAGGAAACACCACAAATGTTTGGTGGCGGTGACAACAACAAGTTGATAATGTGACAAACAGTGTTAATGTTAATGTCAGTTTGACTCCAGCAATTTAAACATCCATAAAAAAATGTGTCGGATGCTTTATGTTTGTCTCCACATCCCTCATTTACATCCATTATATTGTCCATTGTCTGATTTGTCTGTATGATGTTTGTCTGATGTCGTATTGTGTCGTGTTCTTTTGTTTTGTTTTTTTGTTGTCAATCATTACCTGTTGTATGTGACTGTGGAGGAATATGCAGATCACTCTAAAATTAACCTTAAATTGCAAGGAGTTATGTTTAAGTGGCTTTATATCATTTCTCAGTACGTGTTCTTATCTATAACATTTAACAATTAAAGTATTATTAGAATAATACATTATATCGGGGCCAGTGTTTATGTCCCCATTAAACTAGAAAAGTCATTAAATATGACGCAAAAAAAAAAGGTGTTAATCATTTATTTAGAGACTTTGAATGAGATCATATTATTTTTTTTCTTATTTCATTCATTGATTAAAAAAAACAACCCTTTTAGCTTAAATTAAAACACAACAACACAATAAGCAGCAAAATGATGATAGTAATAAAATAAAATAGGCTAAGATGCAATTCCATCATTGAAACTAACATGTTTCATTATATTATCCTCAACAACAAACCCCAAAGATAAAACGGTTTGTTTTGAAGCTCACTTGTTTCTAAATGAGAAGTGATACTCAGGTCATTAATGAACCTGATGAACTAGATAAAATAAGTTTAATAGAACTAAAGAAAGGTGAAAAACCAAAGCGAGTAAATGTGAGAAGGTCCGATCGTCTCGTCGCTCGTCAGAGTGAGATCAGATGGTTTGTGAATGTTTTCTTTTCACCCTCTTGCTCGTAGCCACGTTCAAATTCTTGCCACGCCAGAGTTGGCGGATCCCGCAACTTCAGCGTAACCAGCGTTGCTGAGTTGTGGGGTGGAGACTCATGGGTAAATTGTTGATCTCTCCCCCCTCCCCTCCCTCCCCCTTTGTGTGCCAATATGCATGAACAGCCCAGCCAGGGGGTCGACCCTCCCTCCCCAAGAGACTTGGTCATTCAAATGTAGGATCTTGATCTCTTTTTTTTTTCCCTGCGTGAGATAAAACAACATTTATTTTTTATTGTCTCACTAACGGTGCTTTTATTTTTTTATTTATTTAAGTTGCAATCGGTTGAGTTTTGGGTTTTAAAGCTTCTCCTTGGCGTTCACATAATGGTACACGCTGGAGACGTCTTCAACGCGTCTTTAACACGAAGCAGCTTATAAAAAAAATGCTTTTTGTGCCTTAAGGACAACGAGCATTCGGCGGCTGCTTCAGGGCAACGCTTCACTTTGTGCGGAAAAGGAGCTCGGCCACATCAGATTAAGCTTTTTAAAAACATTTCTTTCAGATTGTTCACTGAAATTTTTGTGAATTGCTAGAAAATAACCTAATAAACCTACTTCCTACACCTTCCTCTGAGGGAGACGGTCTCTACGGTTACATGGACACTATTTTTCCACCAATAATCAATCATTCATTGTAGCTCTGCCATAAACCACAACCACATCACATTTGACCTGTAGGGGTCAAAACGTCTTCGTCTTCTTTTGTTTTAATGACGGTTGGCGAAGAAGAACCAAACTGTTGTGTGACTAAACATGTCAGCTGTGTGGAAGACGTTTACTCTGGAAAGTGAAGTCGGTCTCACAGAAATTAGCAGATTATTTGGTGATTATCTGCATGGCAACAGAATTACAGCTCACTAGATGTAAACGTTTGAGTTGGAAATGAAGTTCAGTTTTAAGTCAAGTCAACTTTATTGTCAGTTCTGACAAATGTGCAACACAATACAGGATTGAAATTACCTTCTTCAGAGGCCTGTGGTGCTGCAACTAAACACAAAAATTGTAAACAAAATGTGCAAACGTTGAGAATATATCGAATATATCCAATAATATATCAAATATACAATATCAAAAATACTTCCTGTATATACAAAGTAGACTAAAAGGTGACTTAGCGCTAGACAATTTCAACCATTTCAAACAAATACTGTCCATGTAAACGCAGCCATTGTCTCCTGATCAGGACTGTGTGTTAATGTGTGTTAATTTGCTTGGACTCGTAGTCGTACCTGTAAAGTACTCAAGGCTGAGCAGATGTTACTGATTCATTGATGGTTGAAAAAACAAAAAGCTAAGTGCTGATATGGCCGTGGCCGAACGCACACTGACGCTACAAACTGTAGAACATGAGATTCACTGCTCAGCACACGACTTAAAGCTTTTTTCTGCAACGCTTCGCGTTTCCCTCAAACATCCTAGCTGCCATTTTAAAAATATCGACCCTTTGCACGTGACGTCACGTTCCACTAGCGCGATACACGAACGCCATGACGGGCGGCGGAACAACAGCGGACGTCAAACGGTTCCAACGGTTTCAGTTTTCTGACTATGATGGACCAAGAAATTACAAATAATGCAGGCGCTGTTTTACTCCATAGCTGTAGCACCATGAAATGTTAGCTAGATGGCAAGAGTGTGATGGCTTCCTAGGGGAAACAGGTTAAAGCATATACAGCTAGTTAGCCCTTCATATTTATTCATATTTAAACTGCTATGTCTGCAATGTCAAAAGACTGGCCACAGTAATAGCTGTAGTCTGCATTTTTTTTCTCATTCATAAAATGCTAATATCGGGGACATTTTCGGGGACGGCTTTAGCCTGGGGGACAGGTCGTCCAAAATTCGGGACTGGTCATTTTATATTATGAGATACATCCTCCTGCCATTAGCATTTGGTTAGCCAACCAGCTAAAAAGAACTGATTAGCATCTTTTATATGTCCATACCACCGACATGGTGTTATGAACATATTGGTTCAGATCATGAGGACTGAACTTGGGCAGAGTGGACGATTAGTGAGGTCCGTATCCAGGTATGGGTCGGTAGCTAACCCTGCTATCGCCATCTTCTCCAACTATCACTCTTTGTGCCGTCCTACAAGGTGGCTCACAACATTATTCTGAATATTGGTTGCCGTAGCTTAAATTTAAAATAGAACAGCTACTCATCCGTCACAATACTTGCTTTGTTTTTGTTGTTGGCTTTAGAGTTTCCCGGTCTATCTACCACTTCCTGCCGTCCATCATGGCGCCGTCTCCTTCGTCACGTGATAATTATGACGTGTTTTCAAAGGGTCAATAACCTGTTGCCTCAGGCCACGTCCACACGATCCAAAACATTGTTTTTTACTCGGGTTTTCCTTGGCGTCGTTTTGAGAATCTAGTTGTAGAAAGGCTGCAGGACATATCCTAGGTCTATCCAAGTCAATCTGGATCCGTCGTGATGTTTGGTCTCAACGTGCAAGACTTAACGTGGTTTCACCCAGAAACTGTGTGGATGTGGCCTCAGTTCCACATCTTCACCACTGAATATAAATGAACCAGACGATGCTGCTGCTGCTGCTGCTGCTGCTAACGCTAATGCTAATGCTTAGCAGTGGTGTTTTATCACTTTATCATCACAAGCGTTTTGTTTCAACAGGGTTTTTATTGTCGGGTGAATGACGCTGTTCTTTATGCTCTCCTTCCTCCCTTCCAGTTGGAACTTGTTTAGTGGTCTGTGTCCAAAACGAACCTCGAGTCCTGTTTGTATCATCCCCATCTTTAATGTAAACACTTTGACCAAACCTTGTGTTTTTTTAAAAAAAAAAAAAAAAGAACTACTGATGATGTGTCTCACCGTAACGTTGACCCAAGTCTTATTTTTTCAATCTTTCGGTTGCGGTTTTGCATTGACAGTACTGATACAGATCCCAGATCTGGGTTGATGCCGTTTGTTTTGAATCTCTTGAAGTAATTTGACTTCGTGCTTTGAATTAACGTTAATTGGTCCCTGTTGGAATGACTCCATTACCGATACAGAGGAGTAAAAACCTCTGCATCACCTGGAGATTCCTAAAACCAATCAGAGCCATTACGTGAGCCTAAAGCCCCGCTCCCAAGGGATCTGATTGGCCCGGCAGATCTTTGCTGGAGCAGAATCAGTTCCCAAACATAGAAACTTCAGGCGACTTCAACCCAGGACTGATATGACTAATGCTGTCTTCAACCAACCAAAGCTTCGTAGCTTCCCTGGCGAACTACAAGGACCCCGCTGACCCGCTTTCCTCCCCCGGTCAGACCAGGGCTCCTACACAGGTCTCGGGGAAAAAAAAGCAAACTGGATCATGAAAACGACTGGACAATAGGTGTGTTGATAAGTTTAGATTCCCGTTGGCCTCAAAGGCGCCACCGCAGTGATTCAGTCCTGAGACGAGTGTGGAAGCTCTGGCCGCGACGCCGCTGGGATTTTTACCGGTGCTCTGCGTTAACGCTGCTTTCATGTGTCGGTGTCAGATCGTGTCTAGTTTCAAAGCGACCACGTCCAGAGCCGTGTGCCAGCTGGTCAGGGAGTACGTGGGACACAGGGACGGCATCTGGGACCT
This sequence comes from Mugil cephalus, assembly GCF_022458985.1. Taxonomy (NCBI): domain Eukaryota; kingdom Metazoa; phylum Chordata; class Actinopteri; order Mugiliformes; family Mugilidae; genus Mugil; species Mugil cephalus. Next base: position 4,722,360 of record NC_061776.1, read on the forward strand.
CAGCGTCTCCAGGACTCAACCCGTGGTGCTCGGCACAGCCTCTGCAGGTACTTTTTTCATCCTGTTAGGAGATAATATGCATCTTGTGTCGTTTGTAAAGGTTGAAAAGGTTTTCACTTTGAATCTGCTGTCAGATCCAATTTCCCTTTTCATATTTCACGGTTGTTCGTTCATTTTATGCTAAAAAAACGGGAACAGCTGAAAGATGAAAACTGACTAAAAGATTTGTCCTAGGATGCAAAAAAAAAAAAAAACATTGTATATGTCGATGATGTTTTCCAACAGATCACAGTGCGATGTTGTGGAGCATTGAGACGGGAAAGTGCCTCCTCAAATACATGGGCCATCAAGGATCAGGTAGAAACTTATAACTTATTCATAGTGGTTGATAAAAGTGTTGGTTGCCTAAAATATGCATATATATATAGTCAGTAATGAATATCTCAAAAAATGTTTGGATTAGGTCTCGTAAATCAGAATCAGACAACTTGTTAACAATTGTTCCTTAGATATTTTCTACATTTCTGCATTAATAAAGTGTATGTTATTAGTCTCTTGAAGACGTTTCGTCCAGATTTCCAGCTCTGAAGCTCTGACGGAGGAGTTGGGGCTTAAAAAGCCCGGAGATGATTTGATTTGGTTTTTGATTTCATTAAAGTACCCCCATTAGCTGGTGCCATAGCAACCAGCCAGTCCTCAACGCCGTCCACACAAAAAGCGTGTTGGATGAAATGAAAGCTCAAGGTTATCTGACGGCGTGCGTCAGTGGTGTCTGCTGTGTCAAATAAACCTTCTGATCCTCCGCAGTCAACTCCATCAAGTTCCACCCAACCGAGCAGATGGCTCTGACAGGTAACCGTTCAAGACCACCGCGTCTTTACGTCAAGTTATTTCAACTTATTTACTGCAGGAATAGATAAAAAACGTTCTGCAGACTCTAACCAACGTTTTAAAACCTTCCTCCACGTTAAAGCGTCCGGAGACCAGACCGCTCACATCTGGAGGTACATGGTGCAGCTGCCGACTCCTCAGCCCGTCGCCGACGTCAGCGTAAGAACGAGCTTCTGTTCACCGTCGGTTGCTTGAGGCCGTTTTCTCTCTTATAAAGCGAACTCTTCCCCGCCCACGGCAGCAGACGCCCTGCGGCGACGACGACGTGGACTTCTCGGACAAGGACGAGGCGGACGGCGAGGTGGAGGGGCCCAACGACTGCCCGTCGGTCCGCGTGGCGACCACGACTCTACGCAGCCACCAGGGGGTGGTGATCGCCGCCGACTGGCTGGTCGGGGGCAAGCAGGTGGTGACGGCGTCCTGGGACCGGGCGGCCAATTTATACGACGTGGAGACCTCAGAGCTGGTCCACTCGCTCACTGGTAGGAAGATCGTGTTAAATGATGAACTCCAATCAGGCATAACATTATGACCACCTTACTAGTATTTTGTAGCGCTGTGGTTTCCATCGACTTCATCACTTAGACTCACACTGAAATCATTTAACCAGACGTCTGTCTGTGGTTGAACCAATGTTTCCACTGACTGTTACATATCTGCTCACGTGACACTTTAGCCAAATCTTATTTCATTTAGTTTTATTCTTATGTCTGTGTCTCGTTCATGTGTCTCTCTTTTTTCTTACGTCCTTGGCCAAATGAGTTTCCAAAGCCGTCTTTCTTTGTGTCCTCGTGTGTTTTCAGGCCACGACCAGGAGCTGACCCACTGCTGCACACACCCCACCCAACGTCTGGTGGTCACCTCGTCCAGAGACACCACCTTCAGGCTGTGGGACTTCAGAGACCCGTCCATCCACTCGGTCAACGTGTTCCAGGGACACACCGAGTCAGTGCGACACACACAGTGTTAATACGTTACTGTCCTCACGATCCAACAAACATCTAGCGTTTGTAGAAAAAGCTGCAGATTTAATTGAACATTAGCTGTAAAAGATGCAGTGAGTTGTCACCATTGAACAAACCGTCCCCCCTCCAGCACGGTGACGTCCGCTGTCTTCACGGTGGGGGACAACGTGGTGTCCGGCAGCGACGACCGAACCGTCAAAGTGTGGGACTTGAAGAACATGAGGTCGCCCATAGCAACCATCCGCACCGACTCTGCCGTCAACAGGTTTGTAAGACGTTAAAAAAAAAACGAAACAAACGTGTCCGGTTACAGTCACGTAGGGGACATGGGGACATGGGGACGTAGGGACTGAGAGGATGTGGTGTCTGTTCAGGATCAGCGTGTCGGTGAACCAGAGAATCGTCGCTCTTCCTCACGACAATCGGCAGGTCCGACTGTTCGACATGGCCGGCGTCAGACTGGCCCGACTCCCGCGGAGCAACAGACAGGTCAGTGTTTGGGACGGACGCTGAATGATGCTCTGAAAAAAAAAGCTCTTCAAACTAAACATCATTTGAACTATTTTTCCTTTTTATTTATTTTGAAAACTTAGTGGTAGTTCTGATTTTGATGTTTCAACTTCAAATCCCATAATGCTCCACTTTTACACCGTGTGACATAAATCATTAGTTTTTACCATTAAGAGACAAAAGTGTCATTTTCACCCTAAAAATAGCGTATGTTAATATTCTTTTCTACTTTTTTTTAATTAATCTTTTAATCCACTTCAATATTAATCATAAATACCAAAAGTTTGATTCATTTCTCACCTTTAACCTTTTTTATGTCAGTGTTTGTGTCGGCATCGAAATGTTTTCAGAAAAAAAACACAAAAATTTAAATATTTATGTAATAATATATGTAATCAAAATGCAAAGTGTATTTTTCTTGGGGGGTTATTTGAGCCTTGGACATGATAATGATCAGTAGCAGCATTGATTTTGATGGGTTTTTATTTTTTTGTAGGGTCCAATTCAAAAAATCTCTCCCATTAAAACTCATTGAAACTGCAGCTGCACTTTGGCTTTTTTCATAAAAGATACAGATGGAAAACCCTCAATTACACACACACATGCAAACACAGACACACACACACACACACAGACACACACATTCACACACACACACAGACACACTCACACACACACACAGACAAAGACACACAGACACACACACATTCACACACACACACACACACACACACACACACAGACACACACACACACACACACACACACACACACACAGACACACACACAGACAAAGACACACAGACACACACATTCACACACACACAGACACACACACACAGACAAAGACACACAGACACACACACATTCACACACACACACAGACACACACACACAGACAAAGACACACAGACACACACACATTCACACACACACACAACACACACATTCACACACACACACACACACACACACACACAGACACACTCACACACACAGACACACACAGACACACATTCACATACACACATTCACACACACAGACACACACAGACACACACATTCACACACACACACACACACAGACACACACACACACACACACACAGACACACACAGACACACACATTCACACACACACAGACAAACACACAGACACACACACGGACACACACACACAGACACACACATTCACACACACACACACACACACACAGACACACACACACACAGACACACACACACAGACACACACACGAACACACACACACACAACACACACACAGACACACACAGACACACACATTCATATACACACAGACACACACACGGACACACACACACAGACACACACAGACACACACATTCACACACACACAGACCCAAACACACAGACACACACAGGACACACACGACACAACACAAACACATTCACAACAACACACACAGACACAGACGACACTTACACCAGACACACACACACAGACACACACACGAACACACACACACACAGACACACACACAGACACACACACACAGGCTCTGTGGCGCGTTGGACTTCTAGTCAAAGACATGAGACGTCATTCAAAGGTTGTGGGTTCGAGTCCCACCAGAGTCGCTCTTTAGCTTCTTGAACACGTGAATGTTGCTCCTTCATGGCAGCGCACACACAAAAACACACACAAAAACATTTCAAAAAACATAGTTGTGACGTCCTTTCAAAGCCTCTAGATCCCAAACTGACTTAGCGTGAATGAACTCTTTGTATTTAACGCTGCCGTGTTTCCTCCTGTGCTTCAGGGTCACCGGCGCATGGTTTGCTGCTCGGCCTGGTGTGAAGACAACACCACCTGTAACCTGTTCACCTGCGGCTTCGACCGCCAGGCCATCGGCTGGAACATCAACATCCCCGCCCTCCTGCAGGAGAAGTGACCTCCTCCTCCTCCTCCTCCTCCTCCTCACAGTGAAGTAGAACCAAACCCACCGGTCGGGTTAGAAGGCGGCTCTGGGGAAATGTCGTTTTTTTTGGTCTTTTTCGTTTAGTTCAGTTTGAAAACAGCGGGACTAGAACCGAGCGGCCGTCTTTTATCCTCCAGGAGGTTTTAAATGATCTGTGAGATCCTGTGAGATAAAGGAACTCAGCTGGAAAAAACGTCCCGCTCCCCTAAATCCACCGCCGCCAACATCCACCGAGCAGATCGTAGATAAACGCCGTGAGCCACTGAGACGTAACACAAAAAAAAAAATACGCTTTTAAATGAGTTTCACACATATCTGCTCGAAAAGCTGCAAATCTAATCTGTGAAACTAACAGCGACACGTTAATGCTGCTTTCTGCCGCTAATTCCTTCTTTTCTCTGTAAGTTCACATCAGGATGTTTTAACTTCGTCTTTCACTCAGACGCAGAACGGAGGAAAAGTTTGACCCCAATCAAAACCACTTGTGCATCATTTATTCAACACAACGCAGCACAACGTTATTTTGAGCTAACGCCGCTCGTATCACATCCCGTATATGTTTTATTTATTTATTTTATAGTCGTTTCCACTAACGAGAATCTTTAAAAGGAGTTTTTCTGCTACTCTGATCCAGAAACCAGGTTTTTACAGAGGTTTAATGTTTAATACATCGTTCAGAGCCTGATTTATAGAACATTTTACTTCTAAAAACACTTCCTCTGTAAAAACCTGGAACGAAACAAGAATTTTAGCCATTATTCACATTTCTGTTGTGGAAATTTATGCAAATTAGTGCATAATTTAAGTACATTATTTTCATTATGGGGCGTTTTTCCAACCGGAAACAGAAAAATAAATCCCTTTACACACAAACCAGAGACATTTCGTTGGCAACAAATTAATCTCCAACTCGTTTCTCTTCTGTTTGTGGCCTCGTTAGGCTCCGCCCCCAAATTCATCATAGAAAAAGAATTAAAAAAAAAAAAGCTCTGTCCGGCTTCCAGGTTAAAAATAAAACACCACTCGTGTCGATGAATGTGTCTGAAATGTTCGGGTTGTGTCTGATGACCAGTGTGTGTGTGTGTGTGTGTGTGTGTGTCCGTGCGGTGACGTGGGTTCAGTTTGTGTCGTGTTGTGTTTTTAAAAACACAAACACGTTTCCTGTTCGGACGCTTTGTCGCAGCAACGAGATTCTCTCAACGAATCTGTCCACACGTCATGATTGTAAAACCTCGGTCCCGTTTTATCGCAGTGCCCTTTAGTCGTTAGTGTGTGAACACTGTTGTGGGGGTTGTGTATGTGTGTGTGTGTGTGTTATGGTACTTAAAGAAAACAAAAAAATAATAATCTGTTGAGGAGTTATCGTGGTGCGTTCGCTGTCACTTGCTCTGCTTTTCCACTGCCACTAAAACACTTAGCCAAAGCTGCATTTAAGGGAGTGTGTGTGTGTGTGTGTGTGTGTGTGTGTGTGTGTGTGTGTGTTGAGGTCTTCTCTGGTGCGACGGTTCAGTCTAAATAATTAAAACTGTTAAATGTTGTAATGGGTTCGAGTTCGAGCCGCGGTGAACGAGCACAGCTCATCATGGACACTGTTCGTCTGGCTTTAGATTCGTGGCGCGTTCACTGCGTTGTTGTTGTTGTTGCTGTTGTTGCTGTTGTTGTCGCTGTTGTCGCTGTTGTTCACCGCTACTTTACGGCTGCCTTTTGCTTTTCTAACGAACGAAGCCTTAGAAAAACCACGTCTGCTGAGAACTAGTAGATCTCAGCGGGAGTAAAGACGTCACCAGGCACCACCTCCTCCTTTAAAACCGTAACATTTGTACGATATAAATTGTAATATATATATATGTATAGTATATTTCAGCTGCAGCAGTTTATTATTAGCCTTTATAACATGTTTTTTTGTTTCATGTAAATCCATTTTATCGCTTCGTGACGGGTGACGCTTGTTTGGACGTTCGACATAAAATTCATTCTCTCATTTATTCCAGCGATGGCAAGAAGCAAAAAATGACCAGACGAGGTTTTAATTCTCAAATCCCAGATGATTTATTTAATAATCAGACATTTCTTTACATTTATATTTATGAATTTTGCAAATTTGGAGCGTCGTAGTTTTTTTTTGGAACAGTTTTTTTCTGTTGTTTTCTGTTTTTTTTCCATCTGATTGGCTCATTAGCTTCGTGAACCAGAGCCACACTTCCTGTTTCCAATTTTGGACCACGGATGAAGACTACTGCCCCCTGCTGGTCTGGAGAGGTGCTTCCTCTCCCCCAGGTGAACTCAGCTTCTCGTACCTTTTAAACCCGTTACCGTCAAATTTAACATTTTCACCATTTACCACAAACCTTTTATCGGTTTCTTACACTCCATCGTCCTTTTACCTGAAATCCTTTTGAACTTATAAGCACAAGCAGCCGTCTCTGGTTTAAATGAGAAGTTTGTCCACCTGTGTGTGTGTGTTAATGACTGTGAATGTCGAACCTTCACCCCGTAACGTTTTCTTTGCAGACATTTTTTTTTTTTTTTCCTACCAACACTGAGCCACTTTCTTACCACGTTCATAAGTCGCCAGTTAAAACCGAAGCTTCGGTCGCACTCGTTCAGAACCAGATCTCGTCGTCTTTGTCGAAGCCTCGTAAAAAACTGTGGCTCCTCGGTGTTAACAGTGTTTTGTGTGGTTGATGTAAAACGACAAACGTCACAGCTCAGTTCTAAAAGAAACGTTGTGGATTTTTTTAGCTGTGTAACGAGGAAACGAGCACAAGATCCGCTTGTGGAATTAAAATAAACCATTTGCTGTTTGAACATTTAGCTTCTCGTCTGGTTTTTGCACGAAAACATTGTGTAAAAAATGTTGTAGAAAAGAAGAATACTTTTAATAATGTTACATGAACCTGATCTAAGATGTGAAACCTTTTAAAATGCAAAAATACAACACAAACACAAATAGAATCATTTATTTCTGATGATTAAAAATAGTCATGACCAATATAGAATACATACAGTCTGCACACCTAATAATAATTATAACAATAATAATAATAATAATAAACATCAAGAAACACAGTCTTTGGAATATTTGTAATCGCATTATTTTTTAAAGGGAGACGTGTAGATGGGAAAAAACGATTTAAACACACAACAAAATTGGTTATAAACAATCGTGTCCCATCTCCATCCTGTAGTGAACAGCACCTTCCTCTAGGTGGCAGCGTCAGCATCTGTCTTAAACTCACCGACAGTGACTGGGACACAACACAATTAAACACATGAAACGCAAATAAACAAAACAAAATTGTGTATTTGGGACATGAATATGAACATTGTGGGGCCTCAAGTTAAACCTTTATTCAGATTCAGGGTTAAAGTTATGTTTATTTGATAAAACACAGAATAATCAGTGTTAGGAAACAGACAAGAAACATTAACATAATAGTATCATTAAGAACAAACAATGATAAAACAAGAGAAAGAAGAAAAAACGGCCACATTTACACATGTGAGCGTCGTTGTTGTGACACTTTTGGTTGAGTTTATGTTTGTTTTACCGTCTTTGTGAGGACCTCGGAGTGGGTGCTGCTTTATGAGGACACAGTCGACCCGTGGGTTAAGACTTCAGAGTTCAGGGTGTCGGGTTGTGTGGGTTATTTTAAGAACGCAAAAACACACAAACTTGTACATGAAAAATAAAATAAGACAATAGATCGAACTGAATTATGATTGTTTAGCTAATGCTAACGACGCTAGAGGCAGAGAAAGACGACCTGTGACCTCCTTCATATTTTAGACTAATGGTAACTAAGTCCTAATTACATTGTCTACATATTTGTGTAGAGGTTTGTCAACGAATATAACTTATAAACTAGCGTCTATTAAAAGATGTTATCTACATTTTTCCTCTCTGTAATTTTATAAAACTTCTGAAGGGACTGAGAAGTGGAGATGGAGAAACACGACTCAACAAAAAGGCACCGTATAACTCGTTGAGTCGGTCGTATCTTTGCTGACTTTTTCAGAATTGGTTGAAGATTAATGGTAATAAATTATAAATTTGTCATAAAAGGGTTTTTAACTCGTTATTTTTTTTAATATGCCAGAAAAATGTAGATATTCCCAATAAATTTGTGTGTTTATTCAAGTGTTTGCATTCGTAACGTTTGATCACCATGTTGCTAACTTGCTAAATTTGCCTCGCAAACCGACTTAAAACTGATGCTGCCACTTAAAATGCTACTTTACTAAGTAGTAATCACCTTATTAGCGCTCAGTCCACACTACTAGCTCAACTTGTAGAAAATATTTTTGAAGGTTCTCCAATCATCTAGCTGAGAGATTACAGTTACATGAGTGTTAGCTAGCCTGCTAAGTTAGCATTAGTTAGAACTTTTTTGACGACTAAAGCTAATAAATAGTTCAGGCTCAGAATTCTACTCCAGTTTTTGCCTAAATGTCCTCGTCTGTCCAGCGTCTCTACTGACCCGGTGTCTCATATGAGACGGATGAAACTGAAATTTCCCAATTTGCACGACATTAAATAAAAACAAAAAACGAGAAAGACACGAGCTCGACTCTAGCCCTTCATGTTCAGCCACCGTCGCTCAGTTCTTTGGAGGGTTCCTGAGCCACGTTCCTAGACCTCGACCCTGCAGAGCGGCGCTGAACTGCTGCATCGCCCTCTGGTAGCGCCCGGCCGCCATCTTGAAACCCGAGTACGTCCCTGTGGTGGAGTCCGCGCCCAAAACGTTCAACTGGGGGAAGAAGGACAGAAATACACGACTGTTTGAGGACACGTCTGGAGACATCGTACTTTTCTCACAGTGTGAACGACATTTGTACTTCAGGCTAAAAATAACTCGTCAATCAGCCCCCGAGGGGAAAAAAATGACACCTGTCCCGTGAAAAATGGACAGGAGACATTTTGACTCGTCAATGCGGGAAGAGTCCAGGTGTGACTAACAACGTTAGCAGAAGTTTCATAAAGGTCGAGCAGGAAGAGGCATGTCGAAAGAAGCATCGGTCACACATGTCAGTCTATGAGTCTATGAAACCGTCCAGAAAATGGACATGTTTGTAGTTTTGTTGCTCGATAATTACACGTGAAGGTGAGGATGGTATTTTAAGAAAACGCCTTGTCTGGCACATCCATCGCAATAATCAGTGCAAAATACTCTTAATTTAGCAATTTCAGTGTCAGTAAATGTGCTTTTATGTACTACACAGAATAACGGATGAACCTATGATGGAAAAAAAAAATTTTCAGCTTTGAATTGAGTTTTCTTATAGTTAAAGATTACGGTGTTTATCAGTTTTAATAATATTTGTCACCAGAGGGTAGTGTCAACACGTTCAGAAGGACAGGTGTCCTTCATTTAACACGACATATTCATCAATGTGGAGAGAAACCAGATCAGATAAAATATGATAAATATTTCATATTTAGGGCAAAATTAGCCTAAAAGTTTTGACCAAATAAAAAAACATCAAAATGACACTTTAATGGTAAAATAGTTCTGAAACTTAAAGAAAATATGTCATTAAAACAAAATCCACACAAAAATAGCCCATAAAATCCTTTAAAATGTATTTTTCAGCCATATTTTGCACTGATAATGTAATTCTGGGCGGAATCCCACTAAACTAGATTAAATAACATGAGACGAAGCCAAAACACCAGGAAATTTGACAAAATGGAAAGAAATTCACTTGGATATTTTAAGCAAAAACTAAACTAAAGCAACACTTCAATGGTAAAACACTTCTAAAACTGAGACAAAGGTCATCGGATAATAGACAAAGTATCTAGTTTTAGTTGATTTTTCACTGATAATGTAATTCTGGGCAGAATCCAGGCAAATAAACATTTAATAAAACTGAAACAACCTGAAAACCTGACAAAACAATTGTCATTTGGCAACATTAGCCTTAAAACTAGACAAAATAAAAGCTTCACTTAGAAACTTTAACCAGAAAATCAAACAAAATGTCTTTTTAATGGAAAAGAAAATGTGGCATTTAGGACAAAAAATGGACAAAAATCCTTTCTTACGCTAAAACAACCTGGAGGTGTCACTAAATGGTTCACATTAAAGGCACAATCAGCCTTTAAAGTAGTCCAGGTGTATTTTACTAGGAGGAAACGGGAAGCAGCGAGTCTCCTCCTGGTTTCCTGACTCACCTGCTGCTGCAGCCTCAGCCACATGCTGAACATGGAGCGTCTGCAGAGCCGGGACGGCGTCCCACAGTCCGTCCTCCCACAGTCCGTCCTCCCACAGTCCGTCCTCCTCCCCGTGGACGTGCTGACCTCCTCCAGGCCTCCGTCGCCACGGCTCCAGTTCACGCTGACGCCGGGCGCCTTCCCAGCCGGCCGGACCTCCCTGCTGCTCAGACCTGTCCATGTTATCACATGTCAGTGTCCACAATGAGCTTTTTCACTAATTATGTCATTTGGGGCCAAATTCAGACAAATGAAATAAAAAAAAACTGTTAATGAGGAGAATACAACCTGGAAATCTGACAAAATGGTTCATATTTAGGGCAAAATTAGCCTTAAAACTAGACAAAATAAAAGTTCCACTTGGAAATTTTAACTGGAAACTAAACAACATGACACTTAAATGGTAAAATAGTTATTAAAGTGGGACAAAAACATGTCATTAAAGACAAAATCCACTCAAAAATCTTTTTTTCCCCTGTCTTTTTCACTAATTATGTCATTTGGGGCCAAATTCAGACAAATGAAATCAAAAAAACTGTTAATGAAGAGAAAACAACCTGGAAATCTGACAAAATGGTTCATATTTAGGGCAAAATTAGCCTTAAATCTAGATAAAATAAAAGTTCCACTTGGAAATTTTAACCAATTAGCTATTAAACTAGGAGAAAAATCCACTCAAACATACCCCAAAAATATTTTAAGATCTATTATTTTTCACTAACAACCTGGAAATTTGACAAAATGGTTCATATTTAGTGCAAAATTAGCCTTAAAACTAGACAAAATAAAAGTTCCACTCGGAAATTTTAACTGGAAATTAAACAACATGACACTTAAATGGTAAAATAGTTATTAAAGTGGGACAAAAACATGTCAATAAAGACAAAATCCACTCAAAAATAGCCCCAAATTTTTATTTTTTTTTCCTGTCTTTTTCACTAATTATGTAATTTGGAGCTGAATCCAGACAAATGATTCTTAATTAACATAAAAAACCTTGAAATTTTACGAAATAGTCCATATTTTGAACAAGACAACAAAAAAATTTTTTAAAGAATTTTCAAGGCCAAAATTTGCTCCAAAAGACAAAGATTTAGCCAAAAGCTGCACAAACGTACACTTTTAAAAGCTTCCTCTGTCTGAAACGAAGACAATAACAAAATACCCTCCTATTATTACTATTACCTAGTTTTGGTTGTAGTTCACTAACTGTGTAATTTTGTCATGTTAGTATTATATTATTTCTTGAATGGAGACAAAAATATGCACTTAACCATAATCAAACTAAGATAACTTGACACAATAAAGGTTTCACTTGGAAACTTTAACCAGAAACACAATAAATTGACACTAAAATGGTAAAATGAGACAAAAATATGTCGAAAAACCCGACAAAACGACAAATTTGAAGCTTAAAAGCGTCTGAACCGGAGCCAAAGACACGTGATTAAAGACAGAAATTGAACCTAAAAAGTCGACGTACAGCCGAGCAGCAGCGGCCGCCGCCGGTAGGGGGGGGGCAGGTGCTGGACGGGCGCGAGCCGGCGAGTCATGGCTCTGGTCAGGTGACCCGTGTGGCTGAGCGTTCCCACCGTCAGGCTGTGCAGGTAGACGGGCTCCACCAGGTGAGACAGGAGAGCCCCCTGGAGACCCACCACGCTCCACCTGCAGGAAGGAAACCCCGACAGACGTGAGTCATCCACCCTCACATCCACCTCCCGTGGACCTGTTCACACCTGTCCGGCCTCACTTTGACATTTTGTCGGTGCAGGACATGCTGGCGGGACGTTCGCTCGGCCTCGCTCCAGGACGTTTCTGATTGGTTCTCTGAGTCGGGACGGGGAGGGTTCCCTCGCCCCCGTTCACCTTCATCCTGAGGTGACATCGAAACCTCCGGCTGGGATCTAATAGGAGAACAGAGACAGAAACTCTGGAAATTATCAATTATTAACTGTTATTGTTCAATACTTTGTTTTTATTCTGTATTACTGGTTAAAGATCACACAGATTAAGCGAAAATACCCACAAAAGTGTATGTTTAAAGGCTTTTTATGTCTGAAATAGAGACTAAAACCTCTCGTTAAACCTAGTTTTAGTTGTAGCAGAATCCGTCCAAACTGGATCAAGTAACATTAGATGAAGCTCAAACACCCTGTAACCTCGACCAAATAAAAGGCAGAAATTCACAAAAACAACATTTCAATGGGAAATTTGAACCAAAAACTCGACAAAATTACACATTTAAAGTTTAGAAATGTCTGAACTGGAGTCATACATGAGGGAGGTGATCCATAAATTAATTATTTTAGAAACAAAACTCCATAACCGAACCCTGAATTCTTTACTTTTGTTATTTTTTTAATTATCATTTAGTTAAAGGAGAGATTATTGTGTGATTACTAATGAACAGACATCATTTATGATGGTTTTTCCTTTTCCAGCTTTGGATTTCAACTTCATTAAAATTACCCATCCAAAGCTCGACTCTGGTGGGACTCGAACCCACAACCTTTGAATGACATCTCAAGTCTTTGACTAGAAGTCCAATGCGCTATCCATTGCGCCACAGAGCCAGGTGACAAAGATCAAATGTGTCTCAGACGATGTCAGATGTGTCTCGTACACATTCGGTCTGAGATCAGATCCCTCATATACGTCCTAATTGTGTTCACATGGTCTGAACCGAGGCCTCTGTGTTTGTCTCACATGCTGCTGCTGTGGTCTCGTAGGGACAGTTGAGTCGAGCGTCTCCACACGGCGACGAGCTGACGTACATGTGGAAGAGGACGTCGTCCTGCAGCCGGAAGCTGCTGCTGCCGCAGGATCTGTTTGGCACGAAGATGGATCGTTCTCCGTCGTCCGCCGGTTTACTTCAGAGAGGAAAGAAACACAATGACACCGAATGCACCGACACAGACACTTCAGCATGTCATCAAATCAAAGAATTATAATTTGGCAAATGACACTTTAAGGACAGAAAAATACCCCCAAGCTTTAGCTAATTGTTAGCCTAGCTTGCATGCTAGCATGCTGGAAGATTGTGGGGGGAAATGGAAAAAAAATGGAAGCAATATTTATAAATATATGTTGCTTCCTTAAATGAGAGATAAAGTAATAAAAATAACATTTAAAGCTAAAGTAATTGGTTATTTAGATAATATTCAACATAACGAACAATGACAAATGATCATTTTCAAGAGCAAAATCTTGCAGAAATCCAAAAACCCAACTCTTAACAGCAAAATACATCTGAAAAATCGACAAATTAATGACAGACGCTGTTGACAAACTAAACTCAATCCTCTTAAAGTTAATAAACTCCTGTTTTTGAGGTTGAATCCATCATTTAATTTGGCCTATGGTCTGTACCAGAGCAGCAGCTCCAGCTGACTGTACAGGAACCGAACCAGCGCCCTCCGGCTGACGACCTCGGCGTGGCAGTCTCCTAGTGTACAGCCCCGGTCGCTCACGTTGTCCGAGTCCAGACACTTGGTCCCCGTGGCCAGAGACACGACCTGGGCTGATCGGAGGTCAAATCCTGGAGGGAGAGGAGGGAAAAAAAAATCAAATCTATGCTTAATTAATGGTTTTAATGGTCATCCTCACAGGTTTATAGCTGGGAAGTAGATGGAGTCAGTTGCTAAGCTTCAAAAACTGCCCTATATCTGAATTCTCAACTGAAAATGATGCATTTTATGCCTGAAATGGACATGAAAACCTCTCATTAAACCCTGTTTTAATCGTAAATGTGGGCAGAATCCGTCCAAACTGGATCAAGTAACGTTAGATGAAGCTCAAACACCCTGTAACCTCGACCAAATAAAAGGAGATCACTTGGAAGATGTCACTAGTATTATCAGTAGTAAGTATTTAAGTAGCTATCTTTAGCCTCAGCTCCACTCACGCTCCACCTCTTAGATTATTCTTGAATTAGGTGGCCCTGCAAGATAGTGATCCCCATAGAAACTACACTGAGCTTCAAAAACCACCCTATATCTGAATTCTAAACTGCCCGAGAAATGTAGAGAATAACAGTTTGCAAGGACAACGTTTACCTCCAGAACACAAAAGCTAAACACAGATTAAGCCAAAAGACCAAAAAAAGTGTAGGTTTAAAGGCTTTTTATGTCCAAAAGTGAGTTAGGTGGCCCTGCCAAGATGGCGACACCTGTAGACGCCACACTGAGCTTCAAAAACCGCCCTATAACTGAATTTTTCGTATTTGACGGGAATGAATCCCTCCGTCGTGTACTTCACCTCTGGTCATGACGATCCCGGCCAGGACCTTGTGACGTGAGGAACGTCCGTCCGTCAGCTCCCAGTATTTTTCTCTCACCAGCTGATAAACGGACTCTGAGAAGAACTGCAAGAAAGAAGAGGAAGAGTTGAGGATGCACCAGGAACTCCATCTTTTCTTACTCTGTCCTTCTCTTTCTCTCTTTCTTTCTTTGTCATGAACATTATTTAGACCCCTAGTGGTCCGTGGTGTAATTTGGTTGTAAACAGGAAGTAGCTAGCTAGTTGCTAATAGAGGCTTCAAGTCCAGAACGAAGTGACTCAGGAACGGGTTCTTCTTCAGCTTTGGTCCACGTGACCATTTGATCTTTGTTGGATTTATTTTACTGTGCTGTGACATCACCTCTGTGCTTCAGTTTTGTTCTCATGAATGTTGTTAATGCTCCCACAGTTTCCCTGCAAAGTTGGTTGGAGAAACTTTGTGCTGCTTCATGTTGAAGCTACATTTAAACCCGAGACCGACACTGTGACTCGTGAAAACACACATTCACCTGGACCACAAAGACGGACTGCAAAATAAAATAATAATAATAATAAAAATAGACAGTCTGAGAGTTTTCTCCCTGTACACCGGCTCAGTCTGTGGAAGAAGAGATGTCCCACTCCTGTTTGTCATGTCTCATTATGACGGCTGCCACTGTCATGACAGATGTCAGGATGGGATAGGAGCAGTTTCTCCCTCTACATATATGTAGTGTTACCACAGTTACCTTGAAAAAAGTAATCAGATAACTGATTACTCCTTTAAAAAGCAACTGTACTGACTATTTATTTTAAAAGTAACTAAGCTAGGTTAAAAGTTATGTTATTAGTTACTTTCAGTAGCTGGGT
This sequence comes from Mugil cephalus, assembly GCF_022458985.1. NCBI lineage: Eukaryota > Metazoa > Chordata > Actinopteri > Mugiliformes > Mugilidae > Mugil > Mugil cephalus. Next base: position 4,738,029 of record NC_061776.1, read on the forward strand.
TTGTTTTGTTTGTTTGTTTGTTTGTTTTTTATCAAAAATGCAGCATTTCCTCTCCAATATACTCGACCAACTTCTTCAGCTCTCCTCAACTTACTTAACTTATGACTTTTAACCCGTCAAAGCCTGAACGTGTCGCTTGTGATGCGTTAAAGCACGCGGGTTTTGATTTACCGTAACTCACAGCTGTTTGCTCTATTGACAACATTCAAAGTGTGGCTGCACACTGGGAAGTTGTGCTTTTGTCTGGAAGACCTTTGTGACGTCTCAAGGGTGTAACTAACTTTGTTTTTACCAATACATTCCTCCAAACAGCTCTCTCTTCCTGGGTCTCCACAGTCTGGTCTAGGTGGGTGCTACATGTCACATAAATGAATCCCAGGACCAAACGTTTCCCAGCAGAACACTGAATTGTCTCAAGATGATTTAAATGGTATTTCCTTCTCCTGTCGGTGGTTCTAATGTTTTGGCTGATCGGTGTATATGCACAATGTTCTTGTAGTAGTTTTAAAAAGTATTAAAAATCCTGAAATGTTCAAAGTCACAAAGTGGCTTCTGATTGGTGCTAAATTCATCTTCAAGCATGTTCAAAATATGTGAACCTTTTTAATACCTTAAAAATACCTCTTCTTCCACTGAGCTTTTTTTTTTCACCCACTCCACGTTTTCTGGGTGACGGTGGCACAAGGTCGTGTGTAATGACTGTGTTAAACAATTATCTGTGGGATTATTATGCTCTTCACACCGCCTTCCCGCTCCACCTCTATCTCCTTGGTCTGCTGCCGCTCCTCCTTCGTCTCTAATGTGCTGTAATAATGTTCATTAATGCGTCACGCCGCCTGACAGACAGCTCTTATTGAAGGGAAGGAGGCGAGGGGTTGATGCTAAATGATGACTTAAAAAAAAAAAATAATAATAATTTTCCAAGCTCCTGGAAATTGTTCACTTAGGTTTTTGCCGTATCAGCCTGCAGCCTGAAAAATGTTTTCGTAAATCCCTGTTTTCTGTCTCTGTTGCATCTGAATGTCGGTGGATTTCTCTCATCAAATCAATCCTCCCTGCGGGGGTTTAATAAACCGAGGACATGTCTGTCTTTCTCCATCATCCTTTGCATATTTGACCCACGGTTCAATCCCCCCACCCACCTCTCCTAGCGACAAATCCTCTTGTATTCATAAAGCGCGACAGCGAAAGACGCCGAGGACAATTCTCCGCGGCTCTGGGACATAATGAAGCTGTTAAGATGCTGCAGACGAGCGTGCAGGACACCATCCAGATCTCGGGCCTCAGGACACGACGATGGCCGTGCTGATGCGCGGCACACTCCATTTGGTCAGCACCTCAGAAGCCATTTATCCAGACTGTTTAGTCGAGGCTAAATGAGAGATGAGGTGCAAATTCAGAGCTACCACTTAAATTTGTCTTTAAGGTGTGAAGGGCACAAAGTGAACCGGTGGTGATGAGTCACCGCTCTAATCCTCTAAAATGCTGATTGAACATCTTTTCTGCAACGTGCATGCTACATATGCCATATGAGGGCTACTGTATATATGTATGACAATCACAATTTAACACTCATAAAAATAAGAGCAATCAAAACAAAGTACTTTTCTTTTAGTAATTGCTGCGCTTGAGGTCAGTTTGTTTCCCGTTTTGCTCTTTTACATCTAATTAAATTTAATTTTATGTAGACAACAATTCAAATTGTCTGTGGATTCCTGAAGCCTGTAGCCTCCAGAGCTAGCACTAAGCTAGAAACAGCTCCCATATAACGAGAAGAAACCTTGATGTGGGACCATTGACTGTTTATACTATGGACAAACCCATTGTGACGTCACCCGTTGGATTCAGAACATCAAAAAAGAAGCCTAAAGTGGGCGGAGACTGCATTCGCCATTTTGGATGAGCTTTACTCCGCCCACACTCGGATACTTCCAATAAGGACATTTGGGGTCGTGTCGGACGTTGGGACCCGCCCACAACACTCTTTGCTACCTGTTAGCTCAGGCTACCACCTGTTACTCAAAAGCAGGAACACCCTTAATTATGCAGAATTTTAAACTTTAATAAAATATAAACAAAGTAAACTAATTACACCAAAAAACATTTTTTGTACCAGGCTGTAAACATGTTTAATAATGATGTAAAATTGGGCTTTTTGTTTCCTTTTGGAGCCTCAAGTGGCCACTTGATGAACTGCATTTTTTTTTTTTTGTACGAGGTTGCCGCTTGGGGAGGACCTATCGGCTTGAGGCCAACTGGGTAGAGACATGTAACTAATGCTAACATGCTATAGTAGCACATGAATGTATGGATACAGAGAAAGAATAAATTAGAGGACAGGTGTTCACTGAACCATGTTAAGACCTGGAGCAGTGACTAGTTGGTGGTTGTAGCTGGTTTCACAGGACAGTGGCCTGGTGGTGGTTCAGGTCACCTGATCCCCTCTTTGTTTAATGAAGTATGGACATGTTTGTCTTTCTCTGTTATCCTTTTCATATTTGACTCACATTTCAATTGTGCATTAGAAGTTCTTTCTCAGTCTCTCCCTGAGCTCCCAGAGTTAACCCCAATTCTCTTGTATTCTTAAAATTTGAAAGAAAAAAAAAAAAAAAAGACGCAGGTGGCAATACATGGTGTGTTTGAGATGTAATGAAGTTGTTCAGATGCAGCAGAAGGCCGTGCGGGACACCATCCAGCTCCCAGACCATAATAACAATTCAAATTATAGACACTCCAGAGCTAACCCTAAGGCAACAGCGGCAAAGAAACAAGAAGAAACCACAAGGAGCTTAAAAGGGAGCAACCATCTGCTCGAGGCCAACCAGATAGAGACATGTAACTAATTACATGCTATACTGTAGTAGCACACAAATGCATATGTACATGGAGAGAAGAATTGGAGGATAGGTGCTCATTGCATCATGGAAAATCCCCGGCAGCCTCGACCTATAGCTGCAGCCAGTTGGTGGTTGTAGCTGGAGAGGGTCCTGATTGTGATTCAGGATCATTTGTGTTTAATAAAGTATGGACATGTCTTTCTCCCTTATCCTTTTTTCAAATGTGCATTAGAAGTTCTTTCTCAGTCTCCTCCTTCAGCTCCCCAGAGTCAACCCAAGGCCTCAAATCTACTTTCTATTCATAAAATTATGACAGCAAAAGACGCAGGGGAGAATTCTTTGTGGCTTTGAGACGTAATGAAGTCATTCAGATGCAAACAGAAGCCGTGCAATACACCATCCAGCTCTCAATAACAATTCTGATGCTTAACACAACAAAGAGACTATAAACTCCAGATCAAGGTGACAATGGCAAAGAAAAAATGTATTCTAAGACAAAAAGCAACAGTTCAAACTACAAAGACACTTTAATCTTACAACACATAGTTTCAAATCTCGGTTTTAAGTGTAAGTGACGTTTAAAACTCCATATACAGAGTAGGGTTAGTTTGATACAAGAGTACTCACCTGAGGTAGCTGATTTTTGGCCCTGCCGCCCTGGAGGCCCATCACCTTCCTCTCTGGTCCCAGACTTACGTTGTAAAGAGACTGAAGGGCGGCCGTAGCGGCATGGACCTTGGCCAGTCTTTTACTGTGACCACACCCTTCAAAGACCCTCCCCTCCAGCCTCACCACCATAACAAAACTCCTCGTCGGCCTGCCATGAACTCGCTCCGTCAGACACATGTACCTGAGCCCCGGCCGGAGCTCATTGAGCAACGCCACAGGACTCAGGCGCTCCAGAAGTGAGGTGCTGCCGGCTCGTCTTCTGGGATCCTTGAAGTCCAACATGAGTCGAACGAGTCGTTTGTGATTGTAAATGCTGGAGAAGACCTCCTTTCTCGCCGTGCTGCAGTGCAGGAGATCAAAGTTTTCGACGCATTCTTTGAGGAATGTGTCCGAGATGTCGAGTTTATCGGCGGTAAAATCTTTGGGGGCGCTGGGGAAACTCCGCATGGCGGCATGAGCCTGTGAGGCGTTTGGGAACTGGATGAATGACTGGAGAGCCAGCTCTGCGGCCCTCATCTTAGCCTGTTTTTTTGTCGGCCCTCGGCCCTCGAAGTGGATGCCGTTCACTTCCACGCCTACAGAGAACACCGGAGCATGGAGCGGGCCAGTCTTTGACATGATCTCGTACTGGAGACCTGGTCGTAACTCATTCAGCTGCACCAGGGCGTTCTTCTGAGTCACAGCCCAGGCTGCTCTTTTGCAAGTCAAGTGACTTTGGTAGAGCGCTCGTTCTTTACCGTCGACCAGCGGCTGCTTCCTCTTCAGGGCTCTTCTTGGTCCGTGTCTGGGGAAAGTTGTGAAAAAGGTCGATGGGTGGTACTTTTGAAGATGATTGTCCTGATTTTCTTTCACTTCCAAACTGCTAGTACCTGTAGAGAACAAAGACATGATGGGGATTGAGAAAATTAACATAAAGGATTTATGCAAGAACAAGAGCTTGTTTTAATTGCAGTAGCAAAGTTTATAGGCATGCTAGCAGTCCAGTGACACTGTACTATTCTCATTAGCATGCTAGCAATACCTGAGGTTTAAAGGAAAGGGTTTTAGTTTTACAGATATTTAGACATAAAATCCTGTAATCCTACACCTCCTTGCATGTCCACATTTTCATAAGTGAAAGGTTTCTGTAAGATTTAGGAGTTGAGACATGTGATGGAGGTGATTGTTTGCTAAACTGCTAAACTAGCAGGTGCCAAGCAGAGATCTTCTCACAACATACGACTGATATTAACACCAACAAGGGAGACACCAAGAATGAAAACTAACAACAACTAAGAAATAATCCTAACCTGGTGGCTAGACTGACATTTTTAGTTTTTGACTAGACCAGACTTTGGAACAACTGTATAAAAACGGTTTAGCAGTTATTGCAAAGACACCATTGCACTTTGGGAATCACTGCTGGTCTATATTGTAGCTCATGGGGTCAAACTCATTTGAGTTCAGGGGCCATATGCAGTCCAACTTTATCTCAATTTGGGCCGTATTAGTAACATAACAGCATAATAACCTATAAACAACAACGACTTTCCTTTTACAAAATATATCATGAACAACCTAAAATTTCTTAAAGAAATTAAGTGTTAATTCAGCACATTGCACAGACCTACTGTTTAGTGTTTGGGTCTCAGTGTGGTGTTATGTCTGCAGCTTTGACTGAAACAGCCCAAATCTTAGTGACAATTACATTGACATTTTTTTGTAATTTTTGCAATTTGCAAACTCAACCGTCCGGTCAGATTGGACCCTCCGTTGGCTCATATGTTTGACATCCGTGCCATCAATGATCCTTTTTGTTTCAGCTCTTTTACACAGACATGCTTGTTTGATACAGTCTTAAATATATTACCAGTCTTCCACTCGTGGATTTTGCTGTTATATTAATGATGGTATGTTGATGTCTGTGTATGTTTGTGTACACGCTAGTGGACGCTTGAATTTTGAATTTACTCTTCTTCTTCTATCCTTCTATATTTTATGGACACGTTAAACTAACTATTCATCTTTGTTAAGTCAACGATCACTGTGAAATGGGCTCATCCATTTATTAATGTCCAACCAAGACCATGGCTAACAATCTATTTAAATGTGTTAAAGGAGTTTTAAAAAAAAAGAAAAAAAAGAAAGAAAACATGGTTGGAAAAATATTTACTTGAATTGTCTGCATCCTCGGCTGACGATGCTCCAGCATCCCAGGGTTTTATGGGCCCAATGAGGGTTGAACCTGTGTCGCTCCGTCCTGAAAAAACAGCATAAAAAAACTCATGAAATCCTTGAGCATTTTCACACCTTTAAGCCAAGCCCATGTCTTTGTATTTCCAACCATAGACATGATGAAGTGAATAGCGCTAAGCACATCTGTGGAGATAGTCCAAATGTAATGCATGAGGCCAAGGAGGCCATTAGAGTTCCCACCAAAAGAACAAAACAAACAAACAGAGGGGTGGCTAAGAGGCAGCCGGGGTAATTGAAAGGCGTCAGTGATAAGGAACTGAGGCTTTCAGACAAGACGCGTCAAGGGGTTTAAAGTGAATGGGAAGCTTTGTCTTATTAACCTAGTCACGCCTGTTTTCTGGAGCGACCACAATCACCTTTCATTAGATCTCCAAAGATTGGGTGAGGGGTTTGAAGGTTTCATGAAAACCAATGCTCTTAGTGTGATTGCTTTTTTTTCAACTTTTTATTCTTGGTCAAACCACTCCTCTCCAGATTTGTTGGGATTTTGAAATAAGGCTTGGTTCAAGGATTTCTGTCAAAAACATTTAAAGGAAAAACATTCAGGAAATCTACTTTGTAGCTTCTCAGAATAAAGTGGGAAACGATAAGAGAGACATTACTGGAGAAAACTGGTGGAAATGATCAGTTTAAAGCTTTAATTTAGGGTAACGGACATAACGGACATAATATGAGTGACTTCAATTATTAGAAGCGTAACATCACTAACTCAGAAACAAACACATATATTTTTTTATTTCATTTAACAAAAGAACATGGTGTAGACCAACTCATCTCCAGCTTGCAAACTTTACATCATGTTCATGTTAGACATCCTATTGCACAAAGTTTGTTCTAAAAACTTCTAATTCTTAAAATCGTGCTCCTTTTTTCACCCTCTTTTCTCCAGATCAATTTATCTTCCACATCCTTTTGATTTTGGAATTTGTCTTCAGGAAACGCCCTGCAGAGCCTGACTGCTCTAATAGATCACCTGCTGATCCCCGCCAGCGCCCAGAACCAGTGACCCCATTCATTCCTGTTAAATTCATCCGACACCCTTCAGCTTTTTGCTCAGAATAGCTTGGTAGTGGTAAAGTGTGCGCCACACAGAGGTGTACAAACTGCTCTGGTTACTGTGTTCTTTATAAAATATTATAAATAAATCATATAGAGTACAAGAGATCACCATTATTATAAGAGACATACTGGTTAAGAGTCTTAGTCATATCTAAAACAGAAAAAGATGTTTCATCCAGGCAGCTTCTTCAGATCTAAATAAACTGGATGAGGTTTTTATTTTCCTATGGAACATCTGTGGGTGGTGCCCACCTGAAAGTCACATGACTAGGGTCTGTTTACAACCAGGTGCTCCCCTGAATTAGGATGTCATTCAGATTAACGTGGTTGGAGTCCCCAAAGAGTTCCACGTCTCATTCACACTTTGAATCCAGACTTTCTGGCCAATTATGGGTCAGAAAAACTAAAAGGACGATACAACCCAGGTTAATGTAAACTGCACCGTCTATATCAGTGATTGAGCATCTAATAGGAGTTGTTGAATTTGTGATCCAAATGGTCCAAATCCTCTGGTCAGGAGTCAGTTAACAACCTCACCAAACTTGCCATGATAACAGAGAGAAGGAGGCTGCACATCAACTATTTGATAAAGTTATTAGACCTTTAGTTTCAGTACACAGAGAAGGCTTCTTCAGAGAAACACTGCATTTAGTTTTTTTCCAACAGTATCCAACCTTACAACAATTTTGATGGTGCTGATTTCTATAGGCTATACATATCTGCAGTATTGATAGGCTCATGTGTTTACGTTCTGCTCTGTTTATTAGTTGACATTGTTGCTGTGGTTGTAGAGTATGTTCTTTTGTTCTTGATGTCAGTGAATGCACCATGCGGGAGACCGAAGTTTTTTTAGAGCTGAGTTTGTGAGAGTTGCATATTAGAAGAGTCCAACTGATGGTGTTTGTGAGGTCGGCGTGGGCAAAGGCTGAGAGTAGCCCCGTGTTCAAGCTTCAGAAAACTTGAAGAAAAGCCTCTGTAGCGTTCATTGTTGCAAAGCATTCATTTCCACTGTGTTTTTATGTCTGATGTCATCAACTAGTCAACGCTGACTTCACTTTCACCACATGTAAGTCGACTTTAAAAAATAGTTGATCAATTCCTAGCATCTAGTCGGATGTTCAAAACAAACAAAAAACTCCCTACCAGTTAGTTAGAAGCAACTTGAATGAAATGTCTTAAGTACAACAACTCTAATTTCAGTTTCACCAATTTTTAAAGCAGTGAATGGCTAAAAATACATAAATGATTCTGTATTCTGAATTTTCTAACTTCCTGCTCATTTATTTAATGACCGGTGATGGTGTCCAGTGAATCTGTCGGGATCCTCAGTGCAAACTAAAAGTCTTCAGAATAGTGAAGAGCGCAGACTAAACTATTCTGCATTAACCTTGTGCCTTGCCGTTATATTAGGCGTGCTATGCCATTAAGTGTTGGGCTGATATGAACGAGGGCCGCGAGATGAGATGCAAACGTAATGATGTGAGGCCCGAGCTTCTGAAGACAGGTGGAGGTGTTTTAATGAGCTGCATCATCATCAACAGCTAATGGGGCCATTTATTGTAGGGACCAAACAAAAAGAAAAAAAGACAAACGTAATAATTGTTTGTGCTTTGTTGTCTAATCCCATCGTCTTCCCACACTCGATGCTAACGTAGCATTTCATTAACTCACAGGCATTTGTGTTGATTTTGGACTTTAAGTGAAGGCTAACCAGGTTGTGACTTGACAAGATATTTATATATAACAGTTCGGTGTTCTGCTAGGAAACTTTCAGACTTGGTATTGATTCATGTGGATGTTCCTTAGACATGTTCCACCCACCTAGACCAGACCAGACACCCCCACCTGATAGCAATGACACTCCTTGATGGCAGTAGCCATGCACAGCAGGATGCAGACACAGACACAAAAACACTTACGAAACAACTAAAAAAAAACAAAAAACAGATGAAGAACAGCACAGGGTGTTAACCTGGCCTCCAAATTCACTCCATCCCAAACTAAACAGGTATCTGTCGGACAATCCACAGAGACTTGTTCTTTCACAGCTGTGATGGCCGAGTGGTTAAGGCGTTGGATTTGAAATCCAATGGGGTTTCCCCGCGTAGGTTCAAACCCTACTCACAGCGTTTGAAGTCTTTTTCTACAACTCACAATTGCACACTCATTGGTTTGTAGGTGCTCAGCAATTAGCCGTTGTGGCTCAACACTGTGAAATCAACAAATGACTCAAGGCTCTGTTGTGAGTTTTAAGAGCTTCATGTCCATGCATCTGGAAACAATTACATGTGATGCAAGAGTTCAAATAAAGCAATATGCACTAGAGTTATAGAGAAATCCAATGAGGTTTCCCCATGTAGAGTTTGAACCCTGCTCACAGCGTTTAAAGTCTCTAACAGTCAAATATTAATTTAAACGTAACAACAATGTCAACTGTGTCTCGTATGATCAGCAAACTGATCTGTGCAGTGGTATTATGCATTAACGTCTGCAAGTAGGACTGTGCTTCCCTTTTCTGAATGTTAAAGACTTCTCTAGCAAAGTCTTTGATAGAAAAAGCTTCAGGAACAACCAAAAAAACACGGCACAAGGTGTTGACCTGGCCTCCAAATCCACTAGATCCCAAACTGATCAAGTATCTGTGGGGTGATCCACAGAGGACCCTCCCCTCAACCCACTGGACCCAAAGTGGCCTACAGATACCTTATGAATTTAGAGGTCTGAAAGTAACTATTAATTGTAATAAACATAGCATTAGTTTACAATTTGTATTTTGTCACATTGTTTGAATTTGCAGCCAGTGGGCATTTATTTACGATGGTTACACTTACTTGGGGCTGAACTGAGAAGAAGGTATTTATCAAACCTTAGAAGCAGAGTTTCTCCATCCAGCCGCTGCTAATGAACCTTATTTAATAGAATAATGAAATTAGGCATGGCAGCAGGGGGGGAGAGAGAAGCACCCGCTCACTGTCCGGTGTGTGCGTGCGGTCTGACAGCTGTGGATAATCTCATTTGCTGAGCATAATTAATGGCAAGTGGCTTCATTTACTTGTACTGTGGACTGTCTTTCCTCAAGGGCAAAGGAATGCGGAAACTTTTTGTATTCGCTTCTCATTCGACGACCGCCTGTATTGTTGTTTACATCTTTTACATTCTGGTGTAGCCTCAAAACTTGTCTGGGAAAACTACAACTAAATCTACTGCTCTGGCGTCGGGGAAACTTCCTCTGGTGTTAAACAACTAGCTTTGATGACATCTCTCCATCTGCTTCATGAAGTTTTTACCTGGAAATGGGTGAAGGAGCTCCCAGAGGTGTTGAACATTCATTGGCCTTCACTCTGTGGTCCAATTCATCCCAACCTATCGCGGTGCTCCATCACCTTTATTGGTTAAATAGCACTTACAAAGCCTGGAGGTGTACTTGGGCACAAACAAATGGGATGGCGTGTCCCTGCAGAATACTGAGGTAAGTTGAGTTTTAAACAAATCATCAACAGTGTCTAAAATCTAAAATCTAAAAAGTGTTTTGGTTCGTTTAACACATTATTTTTACTCCTACGTAGACCCACAGAGTGACTGAGGTGTGGAAGGACTTGAAATACATTTGCACCAGTCTGGAAACTGCTCCAACAAGGAGACCCCTAATATATCCCCAAGATATACAAGGTAATAAAAGTTTCTCAAAGTCTCAAAGTGACTCTTTTTTTCACACTCAAGATATTACTCTTCCACAGCAGTGCTGGCCAAGTGGTTGAGGCGTTGGACTTGAAATCCTATGGGGTCTCCCTGCATAAGTTTGAACTCTGCTCACGGTGTTTAAAGTCTGACAAAACTCTTTGTACAACTCACTGCACACTCATTGGTTTGTCAACGATTAGCCGTGGCACCTAAACCCCTACAGGTGGCTCAACACTGTCCCACTCTGAAATCAAACAGCCATTCTGTTATGGAGGTTTATCTGCATGCATATGGAAACATCAATACTCAAGATGTGAATGTATTCTCTCGCAAAATTTTGCTGCCTGCTCATTCTTATTAAGCACTATTTTCAGACTTAACCGGTTGAGCTGTGATAGCTGAATGTCCAACTATGGTGAGCGGACACTGCTTTTCCTGAAATCTTTTCTTTGCACTTCAACAGAAATGACAGAAGATGAAGTAGAAGGTACGTGGGAGGCAAAAGGACCAAGAGTTCCCGGTCTCAGATGTGATGCTAAAGCGCAGATCAAGCATCATGCAGAGAGATAAAGATGTTTCAACAACAACTCAGTGACTCAGCAAGGCTCCCAAGGCTGTGATGGCCGAGTGGTTAAGGCGTTGGACTTGAAATCCAATGGGGTTTCCCCGCGCAGGTTCAAACCCTGCTCACAGCGTTGGAGTCATATGTGTGTCTTTTACAACAATACCAGCACTGTGTCATGACATCATCAAATTGAACTTTGTGCAGCTGCATTATTAACGTCTGCAAGTCATGAGGACCTGCTCTTCCTGTCACTGAATATTAAAGACTTCTTTAGCAACATTTTTGAAATAAAAAAAAAAATAACAAGTCATCGTCCTTTTTTTTATTCAGCTTCTTGCGACGACGTATCACCCCACTCAATTCACTGATTTTCTGAAAACAATGGCCTTCACATTTCTTAAATAGTTTTAAGAGTTGATACATGGTTTATGGTTTATTTTTATCACTATGGAACCGCTTCTATAATGTTTGGTGATCTCACATCCTGTTTCTATAGTGTCAAATAACTAAAATGACACTTGAATATGAATCAGTATTATTTCAACTACCTAAAATGACAGAAACCATCCCTGGAAGAAGAAAAAAAAACATAATTTGTATTTTAGTGTTTTAGTTTGGCCCCAATTCCTGCCCTCTAACATGGAGTGGGTGGAGCTTATGACCTATACTTCACACCAGGGGGAGCTCTACTTGCTTTCCCTCCGATTTTTAGGACTTGTTATACTGTGTATGGTCTACAGGCATCCAGCTAAAACATGCCATCTCTAAGCTCTAATATGTTGCAGTAAATTAGAATTCATTACATTGCAATAAATGACACGTATTATCTAATTTATAACAGCGGCAGTCTGTGGTTTTACCTCAGGTCTAAATTTAGTTTAGTGCATCAAGTCACACTCAAAACCTAAACATCTGCCTTCAAATCAAACAGGCAGCGAGGTCATTATTTGCAAATGAGTGATGAAATGATTGCCTGAAACATATGGTGATGTGCAATGAAACAGCAACGGGAGATAATAACAGTGACAGTGATAATCTATGGCAGGCTGTTGACTGCTCACGACGGCCTCGCTTCAACTTTTAATGCCCTGCCTGCTGCTTCGTTGTCGCTTTATCTGCTTGAAAGATTAGCTTTCATTTAGCTCCGAACTCATTCTGTTACTTTTAATTTTGATTAGACATGAACTACAAATCGTTAACCACAACAAAGGTCTATATGAGACAAAAGAGACCAATATGTGAGCCTAAAAGCCTGTAGATGTAATTTTTGGTTTGGATTTCAGGAGAATATCTTCCATAGGACTTTTTATTTCATTAAACAGGATTGCTTGATTCTGCGGGTTTAAATGTAAACCTGAGCGTTGAGAAATTTGGTATTGGTAGAGAGAAAAAGAAGAAAGAAAGCAGCTACGATGGCCGAGTGGTTAAGGCGTTGGACTTGAAATCCAATGGGGTTTCCCCGCGCAAGTTCGAACCCTGCTTGCAGCGAGCTTTATCCTTATAAGACATGTTTTTCAAAATGTGTCGGACTGGGACAGTGGACAGGATCTCTGAGGACCCACAGTTTGAAAGTTGTGTCTCTGTCTCTTGTTATCTGCAGTATTCTGTCAGCATCTGGTCATGTCCTAAAAGTCTGGGCTTTAGAAATTGAAACTGAAGAGCCTTCTGATCAGACCAATCAGGCCTCTTTGATGCTAGGAGGAGCTACTATTAGCAGGGAGTCCTGGAACGCTAGTATTAGCTGGGAGGCTAGAAAGAACTGCAATTAGTCATTAGTCTATGAAGACCTAAGCCTAAGCTGGGAGGCTAGGAAAAAACTATTATTATCCGGGAGGCTAGGAAGAACTACCATTAGCTGGAAGGCTAGGAAGAACTACTATTATCTGGGAGGCTAGGAAGAACTATTATTACCTGGAGGTCTAGGAAGAGCTACTATTACCTGGGAGGCTAGGAAGTGCTACTGTTAGGTAGGAGGCTAAGAAAAGCTACTCTTTGCTGGAGGTCTAGGAAGAGCTACCATTACTTGGGAAGCAAGGAAAAACTACCATTTGCTGGGAGGCTTGTAAGAGCTACCATTAGCTGGGATGCTAGGAAGGAGGCTATGAAGAGCAGGGATTCACAAATTGAAGAGCCTTCTGATTAGTCAAATAATTTTGGATGTCTTTGGATTGATATTAATGAACATATCCACGGAAATATGAGAGATTATAACCATATGGCTAATTGCCCTCTTGTATCCCATTGGCAGGTGAATATAAATAAAAAATAAAATAAAATTAACATAATACCATAACTGGACAAAAACATACAAAAAAGAAAAACAAGCATGCAACATGCAGCTACAAATAGTGCATGGACACAGACAAAAGCTGGGCGACCAAGGCATGCTACCAAGTATTTTCATAGAAATCACTTGAACTTCCGGATTCAGCTCCAACAAATTTAATGTAAACCAGTAGCAACACTTCTTGTCTGAACTGCAGAGGAAACGGGAGTCCTAAACCCTTACAGAGTTAGTGCCACGCTTTACCCCGCCGAACGTCCCCGCAATTAAGTTAAATGGGCGCACAAACCATATTGCTAATGTCTCCATGAAGCCGGGGCTCCAGAGATGTGTGGCGATGGCAGAATCCATCAGTGAAATTGCGCACTGACATGCCCCACTAAGTTTGAATGCACGACGGAGCTCGCTTATCCAAAAAGCCTCCAGTATACAGACAACGTCCAAATGCCTCTGACGTGCCGTGAGAAAAACCAACGCCGCCGACACCAGCTGTTTGTTCCATGTGGATAGAGTCGTAATCCGGGCTGAAAGCAGGACAATCAAATCATTTCTCCAACCAGACGTTACAGCCAACGACTGACAGTTTGTCGGTTTGACTGAAAAAAAGACAACAGAAGGGGAATTTTATGAAGACAAGTGGACGTTTTGTTTTATTTTATTTTTTTTATATAATGAAAAAGCTCATACCACAGCTTGATGTAGGCATCTGTATGCAAAGAACAATCCTTATTAGCAAAGTAATTTCATTATGTGCTCAGTCTGCTTGGTGATAAATAAGCTCATATTAAGCTGATTTTCAGTTAAATCTAAATGATGTGCCAATGAATCCAAAGAGGCGAACACACCACAAAGACTACAGCCAACAACCCGATGATCCAAACGTTCTGCACCTGAGAGGAAATAGTTTTTGATAGCAGCAGGGGGCAGTAGTCTGGAATCTTCAATCAAAAGGAAACAGGAAATCTCTTTTTTATACAGTTAACCTGAGATTTTATAAATTTGGTGTTAGGTACAACGTGTGGGACAGGACATGATAGGACAAAAAGCTGCTATTAGCTGGGAGGCTGGGAAGAGCTACTATTAACTGGGAGGCTAAAAGGCTAGGGAAGGCTGCTAACGGCTGGGAGAACAGGAAGAACAAGAAATTTGGTTTTAGTTGGGTCTGTAGAGAGAAGCAAAAGCACGTGAGCAGCTGCGATGGCCGAGTGGTTAAGGCGTTGGATTTGAAATCCAATGGGGTTTCCCCGCGCAGGTTCGAACCCTGCTTGCAGCGAAGTTTATCTTTATAAACACAAGTTTTTTCAAAATGTGTCACACTGGGACAGTGGACAGGGTCTCTGAGGACCCACAGCTTGAAAGTTGTGTCTCTGGACAAGGTAACCAAAACACTTTGGTTGGTATCTGCAGTATTCTGTCAGCTTCTGGTCATGTCCTAAAAGTCAGGGCTTTAGAAATTGGAGAGCCTTCTGATCAGGCCTATTATAGTCTAGGAAGAACTACTATTAGCTGGAAGGCTAGGAAGAACTACTGTTAGCTGTGAGGCTAGGAAGAACTTCTGTTAGCTGTGAGGCTAGGAGGAGCTAAGCTGGGAGGATAGGAGGAACTACTATTAGCTGGGAGGCTAGGAGGAGATAAGCTGGGAGGCTCGGAAGAACTACTGTTAGCTGGGAGGCTAGGAAGAATCACTATTAGCTGGGAGACTAGGAGGAGCTAAACTTGGAGGATAGGAAGAACTACTATTAGCTGTGAGGCTAGGAGGAGCTAAGCTGGGAGGCTAGGAAGAACTATTGTTAACTGGGAGGCTAGGAAGAACTATTACTAGTTTGGAGGCTAGGAAGAGCTAAGCTGGGAGGTTAGGAAAGCCTAGTATTAGCTGGAGGTCTATGAAGAGCTAGCTGAGAGGCTAAAAAGCTAGGAAAGGCCGCTGTTAGCTGGTGGGCTAGGAAGAGCTACTATTAACTGGAACTCTAAAAAGATAGGAAAGGCTACTATTAGCTGGGAGGCTAAAAAGCTAGGAAGAGGTACTCTTAGCTGGGAGGCTAAAAAGTTAGAACAAAAAAAATGAAAAATTAAGAGCTAACTCATAAACTTTATTTGATCATTAATGATGGTTTGTTATTGGTTTGCTGACCACCAATCAGAGGGGGTCTACCATTTTTCCTAACTGTCTACGTGACTAATGCTAAACTGGGTTAGACACGAAATAGCCATGCTGGGCTCCATACCCATGGAAAAATATTAAAAACTTGCATTAGTGGAGTCTAGCGTTAACATGGAGGCGAGACAGCTACCGTTAGCAACAATGCTAATGGTCTAAAAGTGTTTTAATGCTTATTTCCTCTTCTGTACCAAAATGTGTCCACTGAATACATTCCATGAAGAAAGAACAGCTTCCATGAAGGTCTGAGGATCTTCTTCGCTGTTTTGTGGGTTCAGCCTTCCTGCTGCCTCAAAAAACTTGTTTTCTCGTCAACACTGTTGAATTACTCAAGAGCTCAGCTGTCACATGACGCGATCTTCCCTCCTGCCGTGCGTTCACAGAGCTCCATTGTAAACGGAGACTGAAAAAGATGTCACCTTCTGTTTCTAAAAATGCCAGCTGGCGTTCAAATGTGCAGCTCATTGTTGGGTACCATGAAGCATTAGCCCACAACAGTCGGATTTGAAGAGGAGGGGAAGGGGGGTCTGCGTTGAGTAATGACTTTCTGGAAGCATTTATTTTACAAAGAAGACGTGATTTCACTCAGTGATGCACACACACACAAAAAAAAGGTCATTAATGAAAGTGGAACATGCTTAGCGCACTTTGAATAACCATTGGACTTAATACCAGAGCCATCAAGGAGTAATCTGCGGCATTTACAGAGGATTAACATGCAGAGAACAATGACAGCTTAATCCTAAAAGGCTGACCTGTTGCCCAGACGACTGTAATTATGATTACAAGAGCCGGTATGGTGATGAGATGTTACATGTATGCGCATACATACAGAAAACAACGTGTAGCATACGCAGCAGTCACCACCAGCTGAGCCTCTGATCTGCTCGTATTTGAAATATCTAAATATATAAATCTTTATATTCTCTCATGAAGTCCTACTCCATAAATATTTAAACATCAACAGATTGCATCAGACCATATATCCTAATGACTTCGCTGATCCTCTGTATTTTCATTTCCTAAAACTACCGGATGGGTCGCCGTAAAACTTGGCACAGAAACAACATCCTCGCTGTGGAATGAATCATAATGGTTCTGTGTGTGATTATTCTCAGTCATCCAGGTCACAGTGGTCCACCTACACCTAAAGAACAAGGGATATTCTTTTGAAGAGAGCACGTTTGAGCCAGAAAAGACAGAACCAAACCAAAACCTTTCACACTTTCTGGTGAATTTCTGGTCATGGAGCGTGAAGCAGATTGGTCTGTGCAGGTTGATCTGAATAAATATCCTCTAACTCAGGTGTCGGACAAAAAAACATGAGTTCTTCACTCAGTTTTAGACCCAATATATTTGGTTGCTCTTAACCAAACTATCAAAGTTTCACTTTGCACCAACACAAGGTGGAAATCAAGACGCAAAGGAACAAACCAGTGATACAAATCCAGCCAGGAAACATGTCAGAAGAACAGGAGATGTTGTCCAGAAGGATGATCTTTCCTCTCAATTACATCTTAATTCACCCGTAATTCACAAATGCTTGCTGCTAAAAGTCGCACACCTTATTTTGTGACTTCCGCTGGCAAAGACTTGCAAGACAACGTCAGTTCATGACCAAATTCTGCTTCTCTTCTCTTGCAATGAAGAGGAAAAAGTTTTCTTTTCCAAACATGTTGGTAAACCCCTGATATATTTAGATTTAGATAATTAGATATATTTTAGTAGAAAAATGTTAAACAAATGATGAAAAGGATATTTCTGCCTCCCACACAAAACAAAAATACTATCACAATATCACATAAATCACAATGACGTTTTCCCAAGACACAGTTAATCTGAAATAAAAGAGTCATAATATTAATAGACTCCTCATATAACCCCTTCAACCTTTGGTGGACGCTAGCTGAGCTTTAATTATTCAAAATGTTGAACTATCTTTTTTTTGCTGTGTCTGAATGTTTGCGTTTAAAAAACTAAATGGAACCAAAAACAACAACAAAAAAAAAGATGAATGTAAGTCAGCATGATCGATTTAAATTTGAGTTATTTATATAAACAGGGAAAATAAAGTTTTAACCTCCTGAGACCTGAGCTTTTTACATGGATTATTTCACTGTATAATACAATAAAGTCACCAGTGTGTAACAAATTATAGAGGTTTTCACTGTGCATCATCAATCAAGAGGTGGCCATGTTGGAGGCACTCTGTAAGGTAAAGAAAGCGCACGGACTTAGCGAACGCCGCTAATTAGCAAGTGCTCGTTTGAGGATGTGGGGTTTTCATTGTTTGCAATTATTGTTTAGCAAACAGTGATAATTAACACTTGCTAATTAGCGACGCTGTAGCTGTAATAATCATAAATAAACAAGTTTCAACCGTAGAATGTGACAAGGTTTTGTATCTTGTCCACTTTTGTCTTTAGCACTTTTGTCGCTATCCTGTCAAAGCGACAACGTCTGCCCACTGACCTGTCCTCTGTCCTACGACCTGTCCGCATCCTCATATGTGGACATTAAGTTTCAGGTTTGTGGCAGCCACTTATTTTTTCTTTGCTTCATTTAAACTTTTATACTAGTTGGTCTAAAAACATGATTCATTCTACAGTCGATAACGTGTTAAAAACGAACAAGTTACAAAACCTCATCAAATTTTACAGTTTAAACTTCTTTTTTTATGCTTATTAACTTTTCTAGTTTAATATCACAGGCAAATTCAACCGACAATAACGAGCTATAATTTCGCTAATTAGCAAGAACTCAATTTAGGACACTGAGAATTAATTATTTGCAAACATTTTTTTAAAATTTTTTTTTACCAAAAACTACTTCCTGTTCAAAGACGATGCTTAGTTTTTATACTTGTTATAAATTTAAAATGCATACTAAACTACAACTCAGGTCCCAGTAGGATAAATTATTTGGACCAAATCTTTACTTTCTTTTTCTTCTCGTAATCAAGAGGGAAAATGGGTTTCATTTTTTTTCAGGGTTTCTATCCAAACACAAGAAGCAAATGGTTTTGATTTGCTCACAGATTTAATCCCAGATGAACGTAATTTGGTAGAAAAAGTGTTGCACAAGTCGTTCTGAATGATTTTTCTGCCTCCGAAACACAACAACAACAACAGCAACATAAAGCAAAACAGAACAGAGTTATAAATTAATATGTGGTAGTAAAGTGACCACAGCTTCTGGACTAACCTTTGCACCTCCTCCTCCTCTTCCTCTTGCACTTTCCTTTCGCGTCACAGTCCACCAGCTCCATCAGATTTTCTTTTACTCGTTTCTATTTAGATTTAGAATTTTTTTTTTCCACCTCCAGTAGTTCGTCCTCTGCTGCTGCTTCGTCTCAGCTCTCAGCGCAGCTCTGCAGCGTGAAGCCCCGCACAGCGAAAGACTCAGTCACCACCCCCCCACCTCCACCTCCTGCTCGGTGCCGGCTTTAGGAGGCAGGAGTCTGTGACATCATGAGAGGAGGAGGAAGAGCTTCGTCTCAGGCTCTGGTTCAAAGAGACGAAACCTCTCCAGCAACAGTTTGGATCCCATGAAAAAACCAGCGAGCAAAGATTTAACAGAAACCACCAAAGACCTGGAGGATCATCAGAGAGCTGGAGAGGCAACACACAGAAAACAAATTAAATAATAAATCAGGCCAAACTAATAAAAGATTCTGTAAATTATTATTATTAATGTCATTAATGTCACACAAGACCATTAAGAGAAAATGAGACAAGACAAAAGACAAGACCAACACAAAGAGAAGACGAGAGAAGACAAGACAAGATGAGATAAGACAAGTTTAGATAAGACAAGACAAGAGACAAGTTATGGAAGGACAAAACAGGAGAAGACGAGAGAAGACAAGACAGTAAAGAAAGGACAAGACAAGTTATGGAAGGACAAGACAGGAGAAGACGAGAGAAGACAAGACAAGACAGTAAAGAAAGGACAAGACGAGTTAAGAGAAGACAAGACGAGACAAGAGAAGATGAGACGAGAGAAGACAAGCCAAGTTAAGGAAGGACAAGGCAGGAGAGAGGCAAGAAGAGAGAAGACAAGATGAGACAACACAAGAAAGGACAAGACAAGTTTACACCAAATTCATATCGATGTGATTCGTTCAATGTGTAAGAGAAGACAAGACACAAGACAAGTTGAGAGAAGAAAAGAGACAAGAAAAGTTATGGAAGGACAAGACAGGAGAAGACAAGAGAAGACAAGACACAAGACAAGACACTTTGATACAATGTAAAGCAGTCAGTGTACAGCTCAGTGTAAATTTGCTGTCCCTTCAGAATAACTCAGGCATCAATGTCTAAACCACCGGCAACTAAAGTGAGTTCACCTCTGAATGGAAATGTTTCCCTCCCCAGTGTAACGTGACTTGTTACTGACAACTCTGTGAGGATCTGAGAAAAAAAGAACTGCTGCTTTACGTGAGGACGTCCTCAGGCTGTAAAGAGACGGTCAACAGAACAGGTTCTACTCAGAACGGACCTCGCCACAGTCGACCAAACACGTCACAAAGGGCGTCTTTTGAAAACAGACGTGGGAGTAAATGTTTGTGACAGAATTTTGATAAACGTATTTCAACACAGCATCCAAGGTTCTTTCAAAAAGTATTGATGCTTCACCACACGTTGGTGTTTTTGGTCTTCTGGAATGTATACCTGATACTCTGCTGAAGAACCGGAGGTTATAGCCTCCAATATATATAATACATAACCTCTGTAATAGCTAAACGTCATCTCCTTCTAAACTGTGAAAATCCACCACAGCGTCTTTTTAATAGTAGAGAAAATTAGATATTCAAAAAGGGCAAACATGAACAAATTCTACAACACATGGCATTTTTTTCTTCTCCTCTTAATTTGTTTTTATTTTATTTATCCTTGTGTTTGCGTGTGTCACTATTTTGTTCATAAAAATATGCAAATCTTGATTTGATGACGTATACAAACATGTTTGTGTACATGTCAGAGCTCCGTAACTGAACAAGATTTAAGGCAGTGCTGGAAAACACACTAAATATCGACACTTTTGACACAGTTTGGACATTTTCACTCAGGTGTGTTCTCACTTTTGTTGCCAGCGGTTTAAACATTAATGTCTTTGTATATTTATTAAAATGTGACGTGTGTACTCACTTTTGTGAGATACTGTATGTTGAAATTATAAAAAAACAAAACATCAGAACACTGTAAAGTAAATACAGTAAAGTGGAAACCATGAAAAGAACTGTTGTTAATGACAGATCTGCAGACCCTCTGCTCCATGTCAGACTCTTCTACTACTCTGCATCATAATACCTGCTTTACATAATCTTCTTCTCACCTGTGCTTCCAATTAACAGAGGCTCTTTAATCCCTGCCAGTCACATCTGAGCCAACACTCTGTCATAGCCTCATTTCTTCCCTTCCTCCCATTTCTCTGTTTTATTTATTTATTTATTTTATCCCCTTGGTCTGCAGGTTCCCAGTGACTGACTTCCTCATCAGAGGATTAACGCGAGGCCCTGCCTCTTTGTTCGTCTCCAGGTGTCGGGACTCTGGGGTTTTAAACGTCTCGTGTAGTGTGACTCTGAGAGCATGTAGCCGTACCTTGATTCGACTTTAACGTGGAGGATTATTCTAATTTGTTTTACTCGGGAAGTGTCGGGGATTTGACTGAAAATCGACCACATGCATGTTCACCGGTGACGCATGAGCAGAGCGGCTAAAAATGAAAGACGACAGGTTGTGAGTTATTATTATTTTGAGTTATTAAATGTTGCTGTGATATCTGAGGTGACCTGTTCAGTTGGTACATCCATCATGTTAATATAGCAAAATAAAGAAACATCTATTTGTCAAAATGAGAAAAGGATGATTTGCATGTAGGGGTGGGCGATAATGGGAAGGTTGATCCGATACCAAGTAAATACAGGACTAGTATTGCTGATACTGATACTTTTTCTTGAAATGTCTTGAAAATTTCAATTTAAAGGCATCAGATGACGGATTGCATTTAATTTTTTTTTTAATTATTCAGCTCGGGTAGCAATACCACCAGTAACCACTAGATGGCTGTATAGTCCTACAACCAAACGATCTGATTGGACCATCAGTTCCCAGAGAGACCTCAGAAAAACTTTTGGTCACAAACATTTTGGGAGCCGATATAAGTTTCTGTTAATAATTATTAAACAAAATAATCATCTAGAGAAGCTACTGAACAATTTTCCAAATTAACTTTCTGTTTCATGCTTCGTCCACCCCAGTATAATGCAACAGAAAGTCACGAGACGTTAATGAGTATCTATAATAATTACTTTTACATCCTTCTTCCTTCCTATACCTTGTGAAAATGACGTCTCACGCAGCTTATGTCACAGCTTTATTAGACGTTTACTTCAGATATTCTGAGCTACATCACCTCTAAAAGCATGAAGCACTAATACGTCTCAAACTTTTAAACTTTTCGCGACTCCTGCAGAGATGAACCTGCAGCTTCCTGACAGCGAAACATCATCACGTTCGAATGATAAAAAAACACGCGTAGCTGTCGTCTCCAGACTTCCGAGCCGAGGCTATTACTGCGTCTGATGAAAAACACATACATCGTACTGTATTTCAGCCTCTGGCTAAGACCCCGCGGGGGCGGTAGTGGAGATGAAGTGCTCTCCGAAATGAGTTCGACGTCGCAGCAAATAGGCCACAGCAGCCTCCCCCCTGGCCAAACATTACACTGTACATTAGATGCATGTCGGCGTTCCTCTGTAAAGAGACGCTGCAGGAACCCCAGGGCCGTTTACTCTCTGCAGGGCTGAGGATTCGACTACGTGTGCAGGATAAACAGAAGCGTATTGTTGTGTCATCTTTGGAAAGTCGTCATATTACAGAATTAGGATATTTACGTTCCTCCGCCTGTCTCCTCAATTCCTTCCTGCATCAAAGGACAACAATTCATTTGCTTAGTTTTATTACGTGCGTGAATTTGCTAGGTTTCAATGCCTTAACAACAAACAAACAACAACAACAAAACAAAAACAAGATCCTATTTAGGTCATACCCAAAGTAAATTGAATTAATATTTTGGAGCTTATGCATGGTATTGGTCTCTTTTAAAAAATGAAGATCACTTTATTGATCCCCACAGGAAAACTATTTTGTCCAAGCGTCCCGAAATAATTAAGAACATATATGAATCAGACATAAGAATAAGGGTCAAAATAAATTAAAGCCAAGACTCAGAAGTTTCTGTCGCAAAAGTCAGAATCACTCTAAGTGGTACTGTATTCAAGACGAGTGATTAAAGTTGGCACACAGTTAAAAAATAAGAAGTTGTTGGTGTACTCAATTAGCTGAATGAAAGGTGAGAACAAAAGCCAATCAGAGACAAGGAAGGGAAGTGAGGTAAAAGAAGTGACATCATTGAAGATGATATGTAATTGAGAAAACGAAAAAAAATAAGGACATCAACTACAGCGACTATAAAACGGCTTTTCAAAAATCTTATTCTTAAAGTTGAACTCCAAAAAAATCTAGATTTTGTCGGTACAGCTTTGTGTTTTATAGAGAGCATGACGTCACTGCCGCGCGGGGCCACGCCCCCTTGCGTGGCAAAAACATGGTGAAACATAGCAGTAAAGACAGAGAGACCGGGAAAAATATGGATTATTAGATCAAGGACAATAGGACTCGACAGTGATCCATACTTGGTTCAAATAACCAATGCCTCATTTTCAGTTCGGTCATTTCAGTACATACCTGACAATAAAGGTGAACAACAACACCAGGTTTCTGTGCCTAGATTCCAGTTGTTGCTTCTAATGCAGCGATCCATTTACTTCTCTTCTCTTTGGCTGGAGATATCTGTGAAAATAATTAATTATTATTATTTTTTTTTACAATTTAGACGCTATTAAAGCCTATGATTCAAACTCATGCTGCTAATCTCCATGTTCAACGTCACTTTTTGCCACTCGGTGGCAGTAACCATGGAGACATCACTGACTGTGACGTCACGTACATACCCTCTATATGTTTTATTTGAAAAACAAAACAAAAACTGAGGCCGTACTAGCTCACAAACTAAGCTTAGCTAATGTCTGAGGGCATTTTTGGTAGTGGTGTCAGAAAATTTCCTATAAATCAATGTGAAAAGTAGTGAACATGCGATGCTCACGCAATGGGATGGATATCCCATCATGCATTGCGCCCATAGCGGCACAGCCGTTAATGGCCGTTAGCGGCTGTTAGTGAGTCACATATTTAGATTTCTTTATTTCATGGACACCATGAGCTGATTTGTTTAGAAAACCATCACTTTTTAGTAATGTGTAAATTATAATGGGATAACTAGGGGAGCCGCGGCGCTCTGACGCGTAATGATGCGACAGTAGTGACGTCATTAACCGCGCGTCCAACGAAGACCTAACTTAAAGACGTAACTCCCTTAATTTTTTGCATTTTTCTGTTTTAATTCTACTCCACTACATTGTCTGTTACTGATGTGTGTGTGGTACGATAAGTTTTACTATTTTACTGCGGGCGACGCACACTTGAGTGAAGTGGCGGGGAGTTTCATTTCTGAGCGATCCCACCGTGATTAAGTCGATTAGATTTCATGAATATTCTAAAACGGTGAAGCGAGTCGCTGATTAAATATATTAGCTGCTGGTTTCCCCCCTTCCTGACAGACTGACAGATCCTATCTCGTCTCCCGAGTGGTTTTACTGTACGATACCGCGCTCCAGTAACAACCGACTGTGTGCTAATCAGCTACACAACTGTCATTCTGATGAAGTTTATTTTTAGACCCTGTGTGTTGAGTTTTGACTGATTTTTGCCTTATTTTTTTTAAACCCAGGTCACGTGTAGGTCACAGCAACACATGTGGCTTCATCCTCCCAAAGAGACAAAGACTTCCGGCTAAATACTACAATACCCTACGTGCACTGAGTGAGTTTTTAATCTTGTTGAAATGCTTCTATACAACGGGGAATTTATTTGGTTAAAGGCAACGTGGTGCGAGGATATGTCTATTTTCTGGTGGGAGTGACTTTACGCAGTTTGCGTCGAACTGAAATATAACTAGAAATGATAAAATGTTGGCAATATTAATCTCCATCTTCGTTTTGGTTATTTCGTATCAGGAGGTTGTTCGTTGGTCAATAAAACGTGATCAGCTGTTATAAATTGGAAAACCCCCAAAAAACTGGATAAATTACATATAAAACCATAAAAGCACACAAGGCATCTGTCTGGTTTGTCAAATGTGATGTAATTAAATGCTGAAAAGTTGACCTGAAGAAACGTGAAACACTGGCGACACCAAGTGGCAGCGACAACCAACTGTATGAAAGTCATGCTCTGAATTAATAGAAGTAAATAACCAAGAATGATACATATATATATATATATATATATAGAGATATATATATATATATATATATATATATATATATATATATATATATATATATATATATATATAGAGAGAGAGAGAGAGAGAGATATATATGTATATATATATATATATATAGAGAGAGAGAGAGAGATATATATATGTATATATATATAACATTATATTATATACATATCATTAGAAATTGTACTTGGATGTAATTCTTTTTGCCTCATGACCCTGACAGAATAAGGAAAACTATTCACGAGCTGGAGTCTCCTGATTGCATTTTCATGTGTATTCATGTAGTTTATTCTCATGAACACGTAGTTATTTATCTTATATTCTTCTTTCTTCCATGTATTTTGGTCATTATTTATTTTATAGTTGGTTCTAAATAACTCATTTTATTTATTACTCGTATAGCTCCCTTTTTTAGTTTAATTATGGAATCTAAAATTGATTTGTAAACAGTTCCCCAAAGCTCTACACAGCATTTCATGTATGGCATTATATGGTATATAGTAGATAGAAGGTTTTCTTAGTTAATAAATGTTTTGTTTTAGAGAGAATGACAATTGACCTAGATCATTTTTGTTTTATGTTTTCTATATGTGCTTTTTTGTCTCTTTCTTGGATGAACGCACGTCTTCAATTATAGTACTTATGGAAAACAACTTGAACGGCCATAAATTTCTGCAGAGTAAAGTTTGTGTGGAGTCTTTCCCTTGAATAATATGGAGAACACTTTCTTGTAACTGCATTTTACTGATTTTTCCCAAATCAGCATTACAAAGTTCTATTTTGTCACAAAAAAATAGAAAGGAAAAATAAGACTTTAAAAATATGACAAACACAATAACAAGAAAATACAGAAATACAATAAAAACGTTGAATTAATTCTCAATTAAAACCAGGAGAGGCTCTTGGATAAACTTATGCCTCTAAGTGGTTAACCCGAAACGTTTTTGGTTTTGATGCTATGACTGAATTCACAACTCTCACAATTTCAACAAAGCCAGACACACGTAAGCTCAACATTTATTTATTTATTTGTCAACCTGTTGAATTGGATATAAACATGGAAAAACACAGCATTGCATGTTTTTGCCTAAAAGTTGTGAGTCTTCTTCGTATAAGATGAACTTCTTCCCTATCACCTCCACCCAGACACTTTGATAAGATATCTTCGCATGAGCAGCTGGAGCGTAGAACGAATTAGATCAAATACCTTTCAGACATTTCCAGTTAAAAAGGAACATCTAGGTCAGTGGTTCCCAACCTTTTCCAACCCAGGGCCCACTTTTAAGTCTCAAACTTTTCCGCGGCCCACCTCCGACCCCTAATATACAGAGGCCGTATAACGCATTGGTGTAAAGCCTTTAGGATACATTTGTTGAAGTTTATCTCTGATGGTTGCATTTTATTTCACTTTGTACTTTTATCCCAACACTCTTTACTCCTCTATATTCATTTTTAATTCTGTTGCTTTGCAGACAACGAGTTTAAACTGTTCAATAAATAAAACCATAAAAGCAAGTAAAAGAAAAAGCCCTGTTGCAGATACAATATTATAATTAAATTTACAGTGCAGTATGATAGTAGCAGTAACATACTGAATGCAGCCTACTCATATTAAATACTTAAAAGGCTCACATCACATAATGAACATTAATGCATTCATTCATTTCCTGTACTGCCTTTTCCTCTGGAACGTCATTCACACTCACACTTATGGTCAATTTAGAATCACCAATGAACCAATAAGCATGTCTCTGGATGGTGGGTGGGAAGCTGGAGTAACTACATCTGACCCAGTCTTCATGTCCTCCTCCAGGTGTCCACTCCTACCTAGATGAACAATTCACGAACCTGCCCATGATTCCTGTTATACTCTCAAATGTGTTATATTACTAGACCCTACATGTTTCCTTCAGCTTGATATTTGTATCTATGACAGAAGTTTGTTTATCTTGTTTCTCCTGTTCTTCTTCTCTCTCTATCTTCTCTGTTTCTATCTGACTGGCCTTCGGCAGATGGGTCCCTCCATATGAGCTGGGTTCTGCTCAAGGTTTCTTCCTGTTAAAAGGGAGTTTTTCCTGCCACCGTCGCCCTCAGGCGATCTGGAGGTTGCAGGCTGGTTTTTGTGAAGCGTCTTGAGACAATTTGTATTGTTATGGGCGCTATGTAAATAAAATTGAATTGAACTGAACTGGTCGGCCAGTGGATTCAAACCCAGAACCTTCTCACTGTGAGTCCTCAGTTTGGTGCTAACCAACTGAGGACTAAATTAATTTATTCAAGTGATCATTTCTAATAGTGGTCACTGCTGTTGAGCAGGTGGTCTTTAATGGGGCCCAGGACTCATTGTGTGTTCACACTAACCAAAGGAATGAGGTCAGATGTGTCCCAGACCACCTCCAAATGTGGACTGAGACCAGATAGGGGTTCACACCTGGACTTAAAGCTGGACTCTTGTAATTGGATGTTAATGGAAGATCTGAAGAGGGCCTTGGACAAGGAAACTTCTCATGGAGTGCTCTTAACTTGCCGGAATACTGGGCGTCTTAGGGTGTCCAGGCCTTTTTTGCGTCGCAGCGCTCTGTTGGTTTGGTCTAGGTTTGTTTTTACACCCCCAGTATTAACATTGTCCCGTTTCACTCCGTGAACACAAGTTCATAGTAAAGGTTTCCAAATACAAATGCCACACTTGCCTCCAGACATTTACCTGCTTAACTCATGACGAATGAATGACTGAAACAACTTTTGAGTCGAGAGTTGCTGAGAACAGTTTCTACACTTTTCCTCCAGTTTGGATGATAACAATTAAAGCTAGAGTTCTGCATTATTATATAATTACAACTAAATGGAATTGTTTTTTCTTTGGAGGTCTCAAATGTGCAGCTATTGATGGTAGAAAATACTAATTTACTGATCTTGATTCATCCGGTCAAAGGAAGCCCAAAAGAGTTCCTCATCTTTAGTTTCATTCTTGGGCCACCAGTAACCCTGATAACCCTGTCTCACACACGGTTCGCAGTTCAGCTAGAGGAAGAGTGCATGTTTCATCTGATAAGGTTTAATCTTTCTGAGAACTGAGCATCAGGCTGCTGCTGAGAGGAGGTGAAGGACTAGGCTGTCCAGTTGTATCAGTTTCTCCTCCTCAGGTAAACAAGCATGGAGAGCTTTGGGATGAAATTACAAAGTCTGCTGAAGAAAACTGAAACTCTTTTCAGTTTTTTTAGATTTAGAGGTGAAACGGCTCAGAAAGAAGTTGAGCTGAATCGAGAAACCTTTTCTTGTTCCATCTGTCTGGATCTACTGAAGGATCCGGTGACTATTCCCTGTGGACACAGCTACTGCAAGAACTGTATTAAAAGCCACTTTGATGAAGAGGACAAGAAGAAAACCCACAGCTGTCCTGACTGCAGACAACTCTTCACATCGAGGCCTGTCCTGGTGAAAAACACCATGTTAGCAGAGTTAGTGGAGCAGCTGGAGAAGAAGGGATTCCAAGCTGCCCCTGATGATCACTGCTATGCTGAACCTGAAGATGTGGCCTGTGATTTCTGCACTGGAAGAAAACTGAAAGCCTTCAAGTCCTGTTTATTCTGTCTGGCATCTTACTGTGAGAAACACCTTGAACCTCACTATAAGTCACCTACATTTAAACAACACAAGCTGGTGGATCCCTCGAAGAAGCTCCAGGAGAACATCTGCTCTCATCATGGTGAGGTGATGAAGATGTTCTGTCGTACTGATCAGCAGAGTATCTGTTATCTCTGCCCTGTGGATGAACATAAAGGCCACGACACAGTCTCAGCTGCAGCAGAAAGGACTGAGAGGCAGAGAGAGGTGGAGGTGAGACGACAAAACATCCAGCAGATGATCCAGGACAAAGAGAAAGATGTGAAGCTGCTTCAACAGGAGCTGAAGGCTGTCGCTCACTCTGCTGATAAAACAGTGAAGGACAGTCAGGAGATGTTCACTGAGATGATCCGTCTCCTCCAGGAAAGAAGCTCTGATGTGGAGCAGCAGGTCAGATCCCAGCAGGAAACTGAAGAGAGTCGAGTCAAAGAGGTTCAGGAGAAGCTGCAGCAGGAGATCACTGAGCTGAAGATGGAAGACGCTGAGCTGAAACAACTCTCAGACACAGAGGATCACAACCAGTTTCTACACAACTACCCCTCACTGTCACCACTCAGTCAATCTACACCTCCATCCAGCATCATATCTGTCTCTGAGTACTTTGAGGACGTGAAAACAGCTGTGACAGAGCTCAGAAAGAACTACAGGACATTCTGAGAGAGAAAGGACAAACATCTCACTGACAGTGACTGAAGTGGATGTTTTACTGCCACAACCAGAGCCAAAGACCAGAGATGAATTCTTAAAGTATTCATGTGAAATCACACTGGATCCAAACACAGCACACAAGAAGCTGGTACTGTCTGAGGGAAACAGAAAAGCAACAATCTTGGCCAACAATCTCTCTTATTCAGATCATCCAGATAGATTCACTGCCAGTGGTCAGGTCCTGAGTAGAGAGAGTCTGACTGGATGTTGTTACTGGGAGGTGGAGAAAGGAGTGGAGGGAATTTCAGTAGGCAGTTGCATACAAAGATAATAATTCGGAAAAAAAAATTTGGAGAAAATAACAAGTCTTGGGCATTGGTTTTTACAAGAGTCGTCTAAAATTTCAGACATAACAAAATCCAAACTCTGTCTCAGGTCCTCCTCTTCCAGAGTAGGAGTGTACCTGGATCACAGAGCAGGTATTCTGTCCTTCTACAGCATCTCTGAAACCATGACTCTCCTCCACAGAGTCCAGACCACATTCACTCAGCCGCTCTATGCTGGACTCTGGATCAACGGCCCGGTTGGAAACTCTGCTAAGATGCGTCAGCTGAAGTAAAAATTCCTGAAAAGTAAATGCATTTTGACTGGAGCTGTTCTGATTAAAGTCTCTACTGATCTTGTAAGTGAACTTAACGACTCGTAGATATTATGTCCATAATCCTTTCACTTCCTCCTTCTTTCTGATGCTGAAAATAGCTTTTTAGCTTTTTTTCTGTCAATATTATCTCATCCTTTCATTTCTCACCACTGCGATGGAAAAGAGTTTTTGTGTGAATGCTGAAATTTAGGCACATTTATCATATTTCAAACTGCAAATTACCACCGTCACCACACAGGCAAAGTCTAATTTACTAAGTAAAGTCACAATACTCTGTTTTCTTATTTACACTAGATCAAAAACACTGGAAAGTTTTGTACTTCATCTGAAATGTTTTAATTACAATACATATGCACATATTCTTCTGCTTTATATATATATATATTTTGGGTAGATTTTTCATGTTTTATAATATACATTTATTCAATTTCTGTGTGTTTTGTATGGGCTTTATGTAGAATGAATGAAAAAAGATGAATAAAGTTTCTATTTTCCAACTCTCTGGTTCTTGAACTTTATTTCAGCAGAAAAGTAATGTAAGCCAAAATGAAACCTAAGATGTGCTGGGTTGGACTCGAAACACTGAGTTCATGTCTTTCCCTATCACCTCTTTGCAGACATATTGATGAGATATCTGCCAATGAGCAGCTCGTGCTTAGAACCAATTAGATCCAAACTCAATTACAGCAGAAAGCTGAAAGTCGCCATGTTCACATCAGTGATGACTGAAATGTTGACTTTATGTGCAAACACTGTGATATTTACTTAATTTAGTCTGAATCCTTAAGTGGTGGAAAGCAGTAAAGTACATTTATTCAAGTATAATTCTGATGCCTTTACTTGCATTTTATTTATTCCACCATAATGTGGAGAGGAACATTGTACAGTTTAGTCCCGTGTTCATGGACCACAGACCTATGACCCTGACCTCCCATATTATGAAGACCCTGGAGAGACTCATCTTGGAGCAGCTCCAGCCTGTAGGCAAGCCACATTTGGACCTCATATAGTTCGCCTGTCAGCCCCAACTTGGAGTTGAGGATGCTATCATCTTCCTGCTCAACCACATCTACACCTACCTGGATAAGACGGAGAGCACTGTGAGAGTCATGTTTTTCGACTTCTCCAGTGCTTTCAACACCATCCGTCCGGCTCTACTGGGTGAGAAGTTGACAGCAGTGGAGGTGGACTCCTCGATTGTGTTGTAGATTTTTGACAACCTGACTGGCAGACCACAGTATGTGCGCCTGCAATGCTGTGTGTATGATAGGGTGGCCAGCAACATGGGCCCACAGGGGACTGTCCTCCCTCCTTTTCTCTTCACCCTCTCAACCACGGACTTCAAACACTGCTCAGAGACCTGTCATCTCCAGAACTTTTCTTATAACTCTGCAGTGGTTGGATGTATCAGCAAGGGTGATGAGGTGGAGTACAGGGCTATTGTGGACAACTTTGTCACATTGTGCAAGCAGAATCATCTACAGCTCAGTGTGACAAAGACAAGGGAACTGGTGGTGGACCTGAGGAGGACCAAGGTGCTAGTGACACCTGTCAATGTGGGGTCAATGTGGACATTGTTGAGGACTAGCAGTAACTGGGAGTTCACGCTGACAATAAGCTGAACTGGGGGAAGAACACTGACACCCTGTACAGGAAGGAAGGGCCAGAGTATATTTTCTGAGGTGAGACCAGACTGATTTCACCATGATGCAGGACAGAGGCACAGGAAATCATTCTGGCCTGTGGACATCAACCTGTACAACTCCTCACTGTGTCAGACACTAATCGGTTGGTTGGATAAATTCCTTCTTGTGCAATAACCCATATTTTTTTTTACTGAGATTGTGTAATAACTCTTTCACTTTCTTGTTCTTTTCTTGTCATAAACTTGTACATATTTCTTTATATATTTATTGGACTCTGGACTCACCATGTGCAATAATTTTCCGCTGTGTAATACCCCATATTCAATCAAAACACATGTTCACTTGTACTCGTGTGTGTGTGTGTGTGTGTGTGTTTGATATGTTTATTCTTATTCTAATTGTCTATTTATTCTACATATTCTTATTGCCTGCATTGCTCTTTCTTCTGAACCCTGGTACACTTAAAGTAGGAGCTACCGTAACGAAAAGTAATTTCTCCTTGGGATCAATAAAGTAATTGTGATTCTGATGTGGTCTTTCGAGTTTTGGGTTATTTTCTGCAGTATGTTTTTAAAAATATGTAAAGTGAAAAAAAACGTGCACCATCGGTTAAAGCTTGTTAAGATTTGTGAGGGTTATTGACATGAACACAGCTAATGGGTGAGATGACCCTGCCTTTACTGGGTTGTTGTTGGTGTCTAAAGCCTGTGTTTACTTACACGCTTGTAGGTGAAGGTGGGTGGGGCCGCAGTGCAATGGAGAACACCTATGCAGCTGTTGCATCCTTAAAAAGGTTGGCCTTTATTATACAACACCCCACACAACATTCCTCACACACCCACATTTGCGTTACTGACGTCACAGACGATCACAGTTCGTTGTCATATTGTGGAACTATTTTGTCTTTGTCTGTTATTTTTCCATGAGTTTTAACTTAAGCCCTAAGAAAAACAAACCATTTTAATATGAAAGGTTGCCAGAATACCAGGATACCAAGGATGGACAATGCCAATTAGAGAAGAAAGAAAGCAAAGTTTTTAAAATAGAGTTGCTTTATTTAAATGCACTGATATGGAGGTTTTGGGGGAAGAGGCGGAAAAAAAATGGTTAAGATCCCTAAGCTGGGATTGGTAGTAACTAAATTAGCTACAGGACAAAAACAGCAGTGGCCCCCAGAGCTCCGCCTATTAGTACAAAAGAAACAAAAATATTAACGGGTCTTGACATGAATAAGCACCACTACAAGGCTGTTGAACAATGTTACCTACGTTCAAGTACAATAGTACTAATGGGAGCCAACACCATAGTCTTTGTCCTAGTCCTTACATACATCTTCTGATGCTACTGTTCAGTTGCTCTACCTTCAGGTCAACCCCCTGAACACTCTGGGACTCATGTCCTGCCTCTGGACCAATCTGCTGACCTCTCTAAAACCTATGTTCTACCCCCTAGCCAACCATTTTCTCTCTCTTACTTATTGGTTACCTATGCTCTGCCTTTGGGGCAACCCCCTGAATTCTCTGGAACTCATGCTTTGCCTTCAGGCTGAACTTCTCAATGTTGTACAAATGTTTTTTCAATGTTTTTCAAAATACCTGCTTCCCTTTGGGTATCTGTTTTCATGAGTTGTGACTCATGTAACAGACTTTTTACAGAATCCTGGGCCTTTCGCCTTGATCCACAAGGTTCATAGTATACACCTCCCCTATTATTTCATAAGCTACTGCACTAATTCTCAGGGCTCCATCCACAGTAAGACAAGCCTTGCATGTACAAATACAGGGGGTATGCCCAGAAGCGAAGCAGCTCCAGCGTACAACAACCCAGCTAACCTGTCCATGTGAGGATACCAGATGGTGGCACTGTCAGTGTTTCAGTATAACTTCATTGCAGTGCATATTTTTTCTAGTGGAGCCAGAGTGTGGAGCAACTATGATACGTTTGAGTGGGCCATAGAGACATGGGAATATCTTTTTGTTGCATCTGGAAAAATAAATGTGTGAAGCCAAAAACCAATTGACAGTAAAATATTTCAGTGTTTCCAAGGATGTGTGGACCTTTAACTGAGGTGTATCTGTAAATGACGAACAGTGTTTTAATATAGTGCGCACCTTGTTTTGGAATGTGGGAGATCTTGATAATCCTTATTCTTCTTCCGGCCATCATACACAACAGCTCCACCCTGTCAACGTACTTCCTGGTTCCCTCCCCTTTAGATCTGACATTTAGATCAGAGCTCAGACTAGTGTCACTTCTAAGAAAGAGAAACTCACTGAATCACTGACACTGAGAGCTGAAATGGCGCAGAGAGGAGTTGAGCTGGATGAAGAAACAATCAGCTGTTCCATCTGTCTGGATTTACTGAAGGATCCGGTGACTATTCCCTGTGGACACAGCTACTGCAAGAACTGTATTAAAGGCCACTTTGATGAACAGGATGCAAAGCAAGTCATTCACAGCTGCCCTCAGTGCAGACAACTCTTCACATCGAGGCCTGTCCTGGTGAAAAGCACTATGTTGGCAAATGTAGTGGAGAAGCTAGAGAAGACTGGACTCCAAGCTGCTCCTGATGATCACTGCTATGCTGGACCTGAAGATGTGGCCTGTGATTTCTGCACTGGAAGAAAACTGAAAGCCTTCAAGTCCTGTTTATTCTGTCTAGTATCTTACTGTGAGAAACACCTTCAGCCTCATTATGATGTAGCTCCTTTAAAGAAACACAAGCTGGTGGATCCCTCCAAGAAGCTCCAGGAGAACATCTGTTCTCGTCATGATGAGGTGATGAAGATGTTCTGTCGTACTGATCAGCAGAGTATCTGTTATCTCTGCTCTGTGGATGAACATAAAGGCCATGACATAGTCTCAGCTGCAGCAGAAAGGACAGAGAGGCAGAGAGAGGTGGACGTGAGACGACAAAACATCCAGCAGATGATCCAGGACAAAGAGAAAGATGTGAAGCTGCTTCAACAGGAGCTGAAGGCCATCGCTCACTCTGCTGATAAAACAGTGAAGGACAGTCAGGAGATCTTCACTGAGATGATCCGTCTCCTCCAGGAAAGAAGCTCTGATGTGGAGCAGCAGGTCAGATCCCAGCAGGAAACTGAAGAGAGTGGAGTGAAAGAGGTTCAGGAGAAGCTGCAGCAGGAGATCACTGAGCTGAAGATGGAAGACGCTGAGCTGAAGCAACTCTCAGACACAGAGGATCACAACCAGTTTCTACACAACTACCCCTCACTGTCACCACTTAGTCAATCTACACACTCATCCAGCATCAATATCTGTCCTCTGAGAAACTTTGAGGACGTGAAAGCAGCTGTGATAGAGCTCAGAAAGAAACTAGAGGACATTCTGAGAGAGACAAGGACAAACATCTCACTGACAGTGACTGAAGTGGATGTTTTACTGCCACAACCAGAGCCAAAGACCAGAGATGAATTCTTAAAGTATTCATGTGAAATCACACTGGATCAAAACACAGCACACAAGAAGCTGGTACTGTCTGAGAGAAACAGAAAAGTAACAGTCATGATGATGGAACTGGCTTATCCTGATCATCCAGATAGATTCACTGCCAATGGTCAGGTCCTGAGTAGAGAAAGTCTGACTGGACGTTGTTACTGGGAGGTGGAGAAAGGAGTGGGAGGAATTTCAGTGGCAGTTGCATACAAAGATAATAATTCGGAAAATGAAAAATTTGGAGAAAATGACAAGTCTTGGGCATTGGGTTTTTACAAGAGTCGTTACAATTTCAGACATAACAACATCCAAACTCCTGTCTCAGGTCCTCCTTCTTCCAGAGTAGGAGTGTACCTGGATCACAGAGCAGGTATTCTGTCCTTCTACAGCATCTCTGAAACCATGACTCTCCTCCACAGAGTCCAGACCACATTCACTCAGCCGCTCTATGCTGGACTCTGGATCAACGGCCCGGTTGGAAACACTGCTAAACTGGGTGAGCTTGAACAGAAGATATGAAGAATACCCGATCTGAGTCTGTACAGCTGGAAATAACTTTAACACACTGAATTGTGCAATATGATGTTAAATCATCAGCACGGCAACTGCAGAAAAAATGGAGAAAGTGAACTCAGGACCTTTGCTGAAGGAATTAAGTTAATATCATTCCTGATTGTCAAAGAGAAAAGTCTAATTTGTGCTGAGATTCTGTATATGTTCAATGGTAAGATGTTAAATTTGAATAATCTTTAGATCTGTGTTTAGTCTGACTTCCATCTTCATCATCTTCATTTGCAGACATTGTGTCGTCAACTAGAGGTCGGCCTTCACAAAGATGTTATTCTATCCTACATTGCATTATTCTATCTGTAAATTCACTACTGGGGCAGTGATGAAGAACATACTTTGTGTTATTTTGGTAAAATAATAAAATGTATAAAATAATATGATAAAATAAATTAGATGTTTATTTCAAGCGTCCACAAACTTTTGGCAGATTTAGAAGTTTGCAGCATTAATTGTTTTTCCACTAACAAAATATGTAAATTAACTCAAATTGCAAATTTAATTCCTATAGTCCTTTGATTTTAATTTCTTGATATTTTGTGATGCTAATATGTAAATGCTGAATTCTAGGCACATTTATCATATTTCAAACAGTAAATTAGACGCTGCCTGTGTGGTGGTGGTGGTAATTTGTAAAGTTAAATCACAAACTCAAGAACTAATGGTTGGACAATGTAGTTTGTTTGTAAAGATTTAAAAATAGTTTTTCCTATTGATACTCTGTTTTCTTAATTACATTGGATCAAAAAGTTTTGTAATTTATCTGCCCCAGATTATGAAATGTTTTAATAACTATACAAATGCACATATTCTTCTGCTTTAAATATATATATTTTTTGGAGATAATGATTTATAATATACATTTATTAAATTTCTGTGTGAAAAGATAAATAAAGTTTCTATTTTCCAGCCCTCTCTGGTTCTTGAAATTTATTTAAGCAGGCAACAGATTTTGTAAGTGTTGTAAGCTAAAATGAAACCTACTATATGCTGGGTGTGATTCTGTCTAATTAGATCCAAATTATCTCAATTATAGCAGGAAGCTGAAAGTCGCCATGTCCACAGCTGTGATGATTGAAACGTTGCCTTTATATGGAAACACCATATTCTTTTCATATTTTTATCAGGGGCAGTAAAGTGATTTATTCAAGTATAATTCTGATATATCTTCACCATGATTTGAAGAGTAACATTGTACTGTTTAGTCCCATGTCCATATCCTTTTTTTTTTTTTTTTTGCTTTGTACTTCCTATTTTAATTTGAAAAGTTGACTAATCACATTTCTTCTTCCTCTTGGCTTTACTTGATGTCCTTGTGGTTTTTCAGGCCTGTATGACCATTAGCTTTTCCCTAGTGTCACCCGTGTCTTGGTTCACTTTCCTACTTTCATTTTCTAAAATCCCTTCAATACCAACTTGCCACACATGGACACAGCAGACACAGACTTTGTTTATGAAGCCTTTGTCAAGTGTTGTCCTGGTGATCCATACTGTGCTTCACACCTGTACCCTGGCTGGCCCAGGACCCTCTCATGAACCTATCTTTCCACCCCTGATGAACTAGCAACCTACTACAACAATAGTGTTAAAACATTCTCAATTCTCTTGCTCCAGTCAAAACACGGTCTGTTTCCTTCTCCTTCCCTGCCCCCTGGTATACCCCTCATCTCCACTCAATGAAAGCTAAATGCCGCCAACTTGAAAGACTAGAAAAAAAAAACTAGACCAACCATTCACAAAAAAATGTACATAACTCACATATTACATTACAAGGACTCAATTACTCAAGCCAAAACTAACTACTCCTCCGGTCTAATCATCTCCAATGAAGGAAATATCAAATTACTGTTCACACTGCTCAAAAAAACTTTCCGATCACCCAACTCCTTACCTCCCCACCTGTAGTCAACCGACACCTGTAACTCCTTAATGCAGTTTTTTATAGATAACATTT
Source organism: Mugil cephalus (assembly GCF_022458985.1). Classification (NCBI taxonomy): domain Eukaryota; kingdom Metazoa; phylum Chordata; class Actinopteri; order Mugiliformes; family Mugilidae; genus Mugil; species Mugil cephalus. The sequence continues at coordinate 4,775,487 of NC_061776.1, forward strand.
CCAGCATCCACCCAACAGTTATACTCAAGTCCACGTCCTCTCTCCTCACTTGCACTTCCTCTCCCCTCGTCTTCACCTCTACAGCACTGTCAGCAATTTTCCAGTTTCCAAATTCCTGATGACTTTCAAATCACTGACCTCATCCGCAGATCAAGACCCTCCACCTCTCATCTTGACCCCATCCACACCACTCAGGTCAATTCATGCCTCTCCTCTGCGCTTCCCCTCATATCTGCCATCATTTACTCATTACTCAACAATGGAACTGTTCAGTCATGCCTCAAAACTGCAGCCATCTCCCCAAAAATGAAAAAATCTGGCTCTGATCCTAACAATTATAATAATCTCCGCCCCATCTCCAATTTACCTTTCATATCCAAAATCCTTGAGAAAGTAGTCGCCACTTAACACAAAACTCCCTCTACGACCCTTTCCGGTCTGGTTTCCGCCCCCACTACACCACCGAAACTGGCCTCCTAATAATTACGTACAACCTCCTTATTGCAGCTGGCTGCAGTTCACTCTCCATCCTCATCCTGCTTGACCTTGGTGCAGCCTTTGACACTATCTCCCACTCCATCCTCCTCAGTAGACTCTCCTCTCCCCTCTCTTTATCATTTGTCTCCTCCCTCTGGGCACTATTTTTAATAAGTTTAAGAGTCACTACCACTGATATGCTGATGACACCCAGCTCTACCTCTGTAGTAAACCCAATTCCACACTCCCACGCATCTCCCTTGCCACCTGCTTTTCAGAAATCAAATCCTGGGTCACCTCCAACTTCATGAAATTTAACAGTGATAAAACTATTCTAACAGGCTCGTCGCTTCCCGTCTTGATTACTGTAACTCTTTCCTCTTTGGACTCTCTCCTCGCAAGTCCCTCCAAAAGCTCTGACTGGTCCATAACTCTGCTGCACGAATCATCACCAAAACCCCTTCTACCCCTATATCACCCCCATCTTACAGCAACTTCACTGGTTCCCGGTCACACAAAGAGTTCAATTCAAAATCCCCCAGTACACCTTCAAAGCTATTCACAACCTCCACCTCATTGTCCCCCCTGTTCAGCTCTGTAGCAGAGCTTTCAGCCCCTCTCTGTCCCCCGACCACCCCCCTGAACGGTCTGGGACTCATGCTTTGCCTTCAAGCTGAACCTCTGAACTTTGTTTTGTTTTTTTAATGTACATTATGGCTTTAAATGTCTCTGAGTCTTGGAGTATCCGGCTCCACAAGTAAGGCAATCCCTACGTGTCTTGATAACCATACCAGAATCGACTTCAACCGTACTTCTATACAGATACAGGGCGTATGTCCAGAAGTGAAGCAGCTCCAGTATACAACAACCCGGCTAAATTGTGCATGTGAGGAATCCAGAAGATGGTGGCACTGTCCTTGTGTAACCTCATTACTATGCATATTTCTTCTAGTGTGTCATGATTTTATCTGTCCCATGTTTTGAGTTTCCTGTTTTATTTTGCTAAGTTTGTTTCCTGTTTGGTGTTACTCTCCGTGTTTTTTGTTGTTGTTGTTGTCGTTTTTATTGCCTTATTGCGTTGTGTGCTTCACCCTCATTAGTTTTACCTGTGTCTCATCATCCCTCAGCCTATGTGTGTGTATGTGTAGCCCTGCCTTCCCTTTGTTCACTGTCATGTCTTTTTTGTCTCCATGGTCTCGTCTCCATGTTTAGTTTCCATGTTTCCAGCCCCTAGTCATGCTTTTCACTATCATGCGACGTTTTTGGCCTCAAGCCACGTCTCTTGTGTCCTTGAATACCTGCCATTCACAGCGCCATTTGTTAATAAATAACTTTTGTTTGCACCCTGACCTCATCCTTTACTGTCCTGCATCTGGGTCTTACTGTTATATTTACCCTCCCTGACACAGTGGAGTCAGTGTGTGAAGCAACTGTGGAGACATTTGAGAGGGCTACAGAGACATGGGGATATCTATTGTCATTTAGCTGTGGTTGCATCAGAAAAAAAGAAATAGATCTGTGAAGCCATGATTCCAATAAGCCTCATTCTACTTCTTGCTCTCAGACACAGCAGCTCCACCCTGTCCACGTACTTCCTGGTTCCCTCCCCTTTAGATCTGTATAACATGTGGAGAAGTGTAAGAGCTGACTGGCCCCATTCACTTTACAAACACATGACTTTTAGATCAGAGCTCGGAATAGTTTCACTTCCAAGGAAGAGAAACTCACCGAGTCACTGACATTGAGAGCTGAGATGGCGGAGAAAGGAGTTGAACTGGATCAAGATACCTTTTCTTGTTCCATCTGTCTGGATCTACTGAAGGATCCGGTGACTATTCCCTGTGGACACAGCTACTGCATGAACTGTATTAAAAGACACTTTGACGAAGAGGATGCAAAGCAACACAACCACAGCTGTCCTGAGTGCAGACAACTCTTCCCTTCGAGGCCTGTCCTGGTGAAAAACACCTTGTTAGCAGCTTTAGTGGAGCAGCTGAAGAAGACTGGACTCCAAGCTGCTCCTGATGATCACTGCTATGCTGGACCTGAAGATGTGGCCTGTGATTTCTGCACTGGAAGAAAACTGAAAGCCATCAAGTCCTGTTTAGTTTGTCTGGCATCTTACTGTGAGAAACACCTTCAGCCTCATTATGATGTAGCTCCTTTAAAGAAACACAAGCTGGTAGATCCCTCCAAGAAGCTCCAGGAGAACATCTGCTCTCGTCATGATGAGGTGATGAAGATGTTCTGTCGTACTGATCAGCAGAGTATCTGTTATCTCTGCTCTGTGGATGAACATAAAGGCCACGACACAGTCTCAGCTGCAGCCGAAAGGACTGAGAGGCAGAGAGAGGTGGAGGTAAGACGACAAAACATCCAGCAGAGAATTCAGGACAGAGAGAACGATGTGAAGCTGCTTCAACAGGAGCTGAAGGCCATCGCTCACTCTGCTGATAAAACAGTGAAGGACAGTCAGGAGATGTTCACTGAGATGATCCGTCTCCTCCAGGAAAGAAGCTCTGATGTGGAGCTGAAGGTCAGATCCCAGCAGGAAACTGAAGAGAGTCGAGTCAAAGAGGTTGAGGAGAAGCTGGAGCAGGAGATCACTGAGCTGAAGAGGGAAGACGCTGAGCTGAAGCAGCTCTCAGACACAGAGGATCACAACCAGTTTCTACACAACTACCCTTCGCCTACACATCACACTCAAGTGACACACTTTCTCCCTATCCACTCTTTTCATCTGCAGTACTTTGATGGAGTGAAAGTGGCTGTCTCTAAGACCAGTGATCGAGTGCAGGATGTTCTAAATGAAGAACTGACAAACATCTCGCTGAAAGTGACTGAAGTGGATGTTTTACTTTCACAGCAGCCAAAGACCAGAGATGATTTCTTAAAGTATTCATGTAAAATCACACTGGATCCAAACACAGCACACAAGAAGCTGGTGCTGTCTGAAGGAAACAGAAAAGCAACACTCTTGATGATGGAACAGTCTTATCCTGATCATCCAGACAGATTCACTGCCAGTGGTCAGGTCCTGAGTAGAGAGAGTCTGAGAGGACGTTGTTACTGGGAGGTGGAGAAAGGAGAGGGAGGAATTTCAGTCGTGGTTGCATACAAAGATAATAACTCAGTAAATGAAAGATTTGGAGAAAATAACAAGTCTTGGGCATTTGATTTTTACAAAAATCGTTACAATTTCAGATATAACAAAATCCAAAATCCCATCCCAGGTCGTCCTTCCTCCAGATTAGGAGTGTACCTGGATCACAGAGCAGGTATTCTGTCCTTCTACAGCATCTCTGAAACCATGACTCACCTCGCCAAAGCCAAGATCACATTCTCTCAGCCGCTCTATGCTGGACTTTTGCTGAATGGTCCGACTGGAAACACTGCTGAGCTGGGTTTGCTTGTAGAGTAGATATATATGATTCCCTGGTCTGAGTCTGTACAGATGAAAATAAGTTTCACACACTGAATTGTGCAGTTGACTGTTAAATGGAGGAAGTGAACTCAGGGAATTTACTGAAGGAATTAATATCAATATCATTCCTGATTGTCAAAGAAGAAAAGTCTAATTTGTGCTGAGATTCTTCATATGCTTAACGTTAAGGTTTTAAATCTGATGTCTCTGACTTCCATCTTCATCATCTTCATTTGCAGACTTTGTGTTGTCCACTAGAGGTCGGTCTTCACAAATATGTTATTCTACCCTACATTGCTTTATTTTCTCAGTTCTGACAAATTATCTGCCTTATTTTGGCTAAATAATATCGTAATGTAATATGTTTCTTGCAAGTGTCCACAAACTTTTGGGAGATTTAGTAATAGAAATGTGCAGTATTTTCCACTAACAACATGTGTAAATTAACTCAAATCAAGAAGTGCAGATCTAATTCCTATAGACCTTTGATTTTTTTTTTTTTTTTAACTTTAAACACGATGCATATTATGAATTTATTTTACTGTTAATTTTATATCATATTTCGGTTTGGTGTTACATGTCTAATAGATGCACATCTTATATCTGTTGCCTGAGTTGATGCATGTATAAAATTTATTGTTTTATTTTAAGATGTTTTAATGGGATATTTTTGCACTGCTATTATCTGAAAGCTGAATATGAGACGTAATTATGCTGTGAATGATTACAACTTTACTTAAATGACAAACTGTGAGCATGGGAGTTTTTTTTTAATTACAATGCAATGCACATATCCATCTGTTTAATTTACTGATATATTTTCAGTTTGATGACTTGTTTTTAGATATTCATTAATATATTTCTGTGATCTGAAGAAGAAATAGATAAATAAAGTCTCCAAACCAAATGCATTTCTAGTGTTTTCTCTCCATTAGTATTAGTGGATGAGATTTTGGATATGAATATTTAAAGGGTAACTAGTCTCCTCGTAGTGTGTGTGTGTGTGTGTGTGTGTGTGTGTGTATTATAGATAGATAGATAGATAGATAGATAGATAGATAGATAGATAGATAGATAGATAGATAGATAGATAGATAGATAGATAGATAGATAGATAGATAGATAGATAGATAGATAGATAGATAGATAGATAGATAGAGTAACCTCAACTTCCCACGAGTCTCTCAGGACTGAAGAAGCTACTCAGATGAGTGGCAAAATGGCTCCAAGAAATTCTACAAGTCCAGTTGCCTTTATTGAACGCCTTTTGGATTACCATGACCTGGATGACTGACAACCTTCATGGACATCATGTTTTTCGATTTCTCCAGTGCTTTTTTGCCACCATTCAGCCATTTCTGGTGAGTGGGAAGTTGCTCAGGATGGGTGTCAACTCCTCTACTGTCTCCTGGATTGCTGATTACTTGTCTGCCAGGCTCCAGTTTGTGTGACTTTGGGGCTCCCTGTCAGATACCATTGTCAGTAATGTGGTTGCACCACAAGGCACTGTTTTATTTCCTTTCCTGTTCACTCTTTACACATCTGATTTCTGATACAGCTCTTCTTCTGCCACCTGCAGAAGTTCTCTGATGACTCTGTGGTACAGACGGTGGTAGGGTGTATCAGAGAAGGACAGGCGGTGGAATATATGACACCACTGATCACTGACTTTTTGGAGTGGTCCCAGGCAAACCGCCTACTCCTGAATGTAAGCAAGACCAAGGAGCTGGTCATTGATTTCAGGAGGAACAGGACACCAGTGGAGCCCATCTCATCCAGGGACAGAGGTGGAAGTAGGATCAAGAAATTGATCCATGGACAGGCTGATTGGTAGGGAGTTAGAGTCGTTTTATCAGTGAGGGAAAAGAGGACTCTGGATAAATTGCTCTCCATTATTGGACAATCCATCCCAACCACTACTGAGGCAGAGAAGCTCATTCTCCATATGATTGATTCAGCTCTGCTGCCATAGTGAGCGCTGTAGAACATCTTTTATAACCCTTTCACATCAAAAATACTGGGTTGACACAGGATTTTCAGACCTGGGTTGACCCACCTTTGATGTGCTTTCACATTGCACAGTCCTGGGTCTGACCTCCAGCTGTGAGAACTGCATGCCTGTTTTTTCTTGATTTGCGACTCATGTGACTGACTTTTTTCAGGAAGCCAGTTCCTTAGTGGAATTTGCCTGTGAGTACTTACAAGCTTCATTGTATGGGCCTACCCCTGAAATGCATGATGTGGGGAGAGAGTCAACACCTGCCATGACCACGCAGGAAACTCATGCAAGACAGAAGGAACAAGGTCTATGCACCATTGCACATGTACTCGAGCTTAAGACTCAACTAGAGTCTACCCCACAGTCAGTGCGAGCAGAGAAAGATTCAACCACACATTTATGCATATGCTGGAAACATTAGAGCTTCACCTGTATCACCCAAAGTCCCAGTGGCGTGAGTACATTGATGCCATTACACACCTAAAATGTTTCGTAGACAACAAAAATGTCACGATTCTGTGTCTGTCGTTTACCTGTAAACATGTTGAGTTTCCCGTTTTGTTTTGTTATGTGCCTTGGTTTCCTATTTTATGTTACTTCCTGTGTGTTTCCCCTCTGGATTGCTCAATGGTTTCTCACTGTGGGTTGCCCTAATTTGTTTCACCTGTTTCTCTTTTCCTTGGGTCCTCTCATGTATATATAGCCCTGCCTTTCCCATTCTTCCCATCCCATTGTTTTGTCCCCATGTTTCCATCACCCATGCCATGCTTTTTGTCTCCATGTTCTAGTTTAATGTTTTTGTCATCTAGCCATGTTTCTCGCGAAACCTTGTGTTTGAACCCTGGGCCTCATCGCTTTCGTCCTGCACTTGGGCCCAGCTGTGAAACCTACCTACCTGACAACAAAAAACTAGAGAAACACGCACAAAAAAACAGCAACAAAACAAACAGTCAAAAAAAAAGGTGATAAAATAATATAGTGTTTCCAAGGGCAGAGGGACCTTTGACTGAGGTGTAACTATCAATGAGGAAGCAATGTTTCAAGTAGGTTGCTCAATGTTTTGGAATGTCGTAAAGCCTAATAAGCCTCACTCTTCCTGCCCTTACACGCCTCCATTCTGCCAATGTATTTCTTGGTTCCCTCCCCTTTAGATTAGAGCTCAGAGATTCACTTCTAAGAAATAGAAACTCACGGAGTCGCTGACACTGAAAGCAGAGATGGCGGAGAAAGGAGTTGAACTGGACCAAGAAACCTTTTCTTGTTCCGTCTGTCTGGATCTACTGAAGGATCCGGTGACTATTCCCTGTGGACACAACTACTGCATGAATTGTATTAAAAGCCACTTTGATACAGAGGATGAAAAAGAAATCTACAGCTGCCCTCAGTGCAGACAACTCTTCACATCGAGGCCTGTCTTGATAAAAAACACCATGTTAGCAGTTTTAGTGGAGCAGCTGAAGAAGATTGGACTCCAAGCTGCTCCTGCTGATCACTGCTATGCTGGACCTGAAGATGTGGCCTGTGATTTCTGCACTGGAAGAAAACTGAAAGCCTTCAAGTCCTGTTTAGTCTGCCTGGCATCTTACTGTGAGAAACACCTTCAGCCTCATTATGATGTAGCTCCTTTAAAGAAACACAAGCTAGTGGATCCCTCCGAGAAGCTCCAGGAGAACATCTGCTCTCGTCATGATGAGGCGATGAATATGTTCTGTCGAACTGATCAGCAGAGTATCTGTTATCTCTGCCCTGTGGATGAACATGAAGGCCACGACACAGTCTCAGCTGCAGCAGAAAGGACTGAGAGGCAGAGAGAGGTGGAGGTGAGACGACAAAACATCCAGCAGAGAATTCAGGACAAAGAGAAAGACATGGAGCTGCTTCAACAGGAGCTGAAGGCCATCACTCAATCTGCTGATAAAACAGTGAAGGACAGTCAGGAGATCTTCACTGAGATGATCCGTCTCCTCCAGGAAAGAAGCTCTGATGTGGAGCAGCAGGTCAGATCCCAGCAGGAAACTGAAGAGAGTCGAGTCAAAGAGGTTCAGGAGAAGCTGGAGCAGGAGATCACTGGGCTGAAGAGGGAAGATGCTGAGCTGAAGCAGCTCACAGACATAGAGGATCACAACCAGTTTCTACACAACTACCCCTCGCCTACATATCACCCTGAGGTGACACACTTTCTCCCTATCCACCCTTTTCCCCTGCAGTACTTTGATGGAGTGAAAGTGGCTGTCTCTAAGACCAGTGATCGAGTGCAGGATTTTCTAAATGTAGAACTGACAAACATCTCACGGACAGTGGCTAAAGTGGATGTTTTACTGCCACAACCAGAGCCAAAGACCAGAGATGAATTCTTAAAGTATTCGTGTGAAATCACTCTGGATCCGAACACATTAAATGAAAGGTTGTGGCTATCTGAAGACAACAGAGAAGTAACAGTCATGATGTGGGAACAGTTCTATCCGGATCATCCAGACAGATTCACCGGATATTGGCAGGTCCTGAGTAGAGAGAGTCTGACTGGACGTTGTTACTGGGAGGTGGAGAAAGGAGAGGCAGGAATTTCAGTGGGTTGCATACAAAGATAATAATTCCGTTAATGAAAAATTTGGAGAAAATGACAAGTCTTGGGCATTAGATTTTTACAAGAGTCGTTACAATTTCAGACATAAAAAAATACAAACTTCTGTCTCAGGTCCTCGTTCCTCCAGAGTAGGAGTGTACCTGGATCACAGAGCAGGTATTCTGTCCTTCTACAGCGTCTCTGAAACCATGACTCTCCTCCACAGAGTCCAGACCACATTCACTCAGCCGCTCTATGCTGGACTTTTGCTCAACGGTCCGGATGGAAACACTGCTGAAGCTGGGTGAGCTTGAACAGTGTGGTCTGAGTCTGTTCAGCTGGACAAAACGTTAACACACTGAATTGTGCAGTAGACGGTTAAATCATCAGCATGTCAGCTGATGGAAAAATGGAGGCAGTGAACTCAGGGAATTTACTGAAGGATTAAGTCAATATCATTCATGATTGTCAAGAAGAAAAGTCTAATTTGTGCTGAGATTCTTCATATGCTTAATGGTAAGGTTTTAAATTTAATGTCTCTGACTTCCATCTTCATCATCTTCATTAGCAGACATTGTGTTGTCCACTAGAGGTCGATCTTTACAAATATGTTATTCTATCCTACATTGTTTTTATTTTCTCAGTTCTGACGATTATATCTGCCTTGTTTTGGCTAAATAATATGATAATGTAATATGTTTCTTGCAAGTGTCCACACACGGAATTTAGAAATAGAAATGTGCAGTATTATTTTTTTTCCACTAACAAAATGTGTAAATGAACTCAAATCATCCAGTGCAGATCTTATTCCTATAGTCCTTTGTTTGTTCTTTTTAACTTTCAAACACAATGCATATTATGACTTTATTTTACTGTTAATTTTATATCGTATTTTGCTTATGTCATGAATAAAAGTTCATTGTTTACATGTCTAACAGATGCACATCCTACTTCTGTTGCCCAAGATGATGCATCTCTAAATTTTGCTTTATTTTAAGATGTTTTAATGGGATATTTTTGCACTGCTATTATCTGAAAGCTGAATATGAGACGTAATTATGCTGTGAATGATTACAACTTTACTTAAATGACAAACTGTGAGCATGGGAGTTTTTTATCCATCCATAATTTACTGATATATTTTCAGTTTGATGACTTGTTTTTAGATATTAATATATTTCTGTGATCTGAAGAAGAAATAGATAAATAAAGTCTCCAAACCAAATGCATTTCGGTTGTTTTCTCTCCATTAGTATTAGTGGATGAGATTTTGGATATGAATATTTAAAGGGTAACTAGTCTCCTGGTAGTCATTATTATTATTATTTAATTTAGCTTGTGATTATTACCTCCGCTTTAGTAGTTAGCATGTAGCCTTTTTCCTAGAGTTTATGTAAGCATGTCGACAGCAGTGGACAGCAACATCGTTTTGACCAGGGAGGACATGAGCAGGATAGTCTGGCCTTTTTGGACTGTTTGGAGCATGTTGAAGAAGACCAAGCCTCAACATTGAAGTATACAGGAAAGACGAGTACCGCAGGAGGAAGAACATCACCATCCCCTACATAGCTGGTGTATCGGAGAAACTAAGAAGAATCTTCGGAAAACGCCGTGTCCCAGTTTATTTGAGACCTGGCAACACACTTAGACAAAAACTGGTCCACCCCAAAGACAAAACACTCAGACAAAAACAGAGTAATGTAGTGTATGCTGTTCAGTGTAGTGAGGAATGTACACACTTGTACATTGGAGAAACAAAACAAACCATCCACAAGCACATGGCCCAACACAGGAGAGCCAGCTCATCAAGGAACGACTCAACAGTCCACCTCCACCTGATGGACAAAGGACACTCCTTTGAAGATAACAACGTTAAAGCCCTGGCCAAAGAGGACAGATGGTTTGAGAGGGGAGTAAAGGAAGCCATCTATGTCAAAATGGAAAAACCTTCTCTAAACAGAGGAGGTGGACTGAGATTCAGTTTAGATCTATTTACAAATTCAGTTTTGACTTCTATCCCAAAGAAGTTTCAACAACATTCACACCTTGAGACTGGAGGCTCCCACTAACAATAGCCTCGTTAGAGCTCATTCAATGTTTCTCGTTGCTATCTGCTGTCAGCACCATCTAGTTGATGATTGTGAGAGACAAACTAGAGGGGACTACCAGCTGTCCGAATGGATCCTGGACTACCTCAGAAACCGACCTCACTTTGTGAAAGCCAGGAACTGTGTGTCTGACCTGCTCACCGGGAACACGGATGCCCTACAGGAGACTGCCTTGGCCCCTTTCTTTTCACGCTCCACACAGCAGACTTCAGATACAATGCCCACTAATGTGTGTTCTGCAGAAGTTCTCAAATGACTCTGTGGTTGTTGGCCTCATCAGAGACGATGACGACGCAAAGTACATATAACTTTGTGGACTGGCGTCAACGAAACCACCTACTGATAAATGCTGGGGAAACCAAGGAGATGGTGGTGGATTTTTGATGATGCCGTTCTACCTGGGTGTTCATCTCAACAACAAGATAGACTGGACTTACCACACTTAAGCACTCTACAAGAAGGGACAGAGCAGGCTCTACCTTCTGAGGAGACTTAGATCTTTTGGAGTGAAGGATGAGCTCCTAAAGACCTTCTATGACTCTGTAGTGGCATCAGTCATTCGGTATGCCGTAGTCTGCCTGGCATGGCCAAGACCAATAGCATCACAGACAGGGTAAGGTCAACAGGAAGCCCAGCTCCATCTTGGGCTGCTGCATGGTTTCGGTGAGGGAGGTGGGTGACAGGAGAGTCCTGACTAAACTGTCCTCCATGCTGAACAAAGAAACCACCCCCTGCAGGCTGACCTGACAACACTCAGTACGTTTACATGAATGTGAAAAAAAAAAAACAAATTATTGCTTTAATCTAACTTTAACTGGACAACTTAATTGCATGTAAACATGTTACTCCGACTAAAATCAGAGTTCTCCTTTTCAGATTAAGACGCCCAGATGATGTGATTGGGAATCAATTTTCTCCACATGTATACACTTAATTGGACTTAAACTAGGTATTAACGCATGTGTGCATGCTCCACAACATTTTTACACTTACAAGGTTCATTACTTTTACCATTCAATATGTACTGTGAACAACTCTGTGCAGTGTCTGACAATTATCGGTGCAATTCAATACTTTTTGTATGCATGCCAATACTGGTATTTTTTATTATATTTTATCTATTATTTATCTTTCAGACAGCCCACTCTTTATTCTTGTTATTTTTGGCCCATATGTATTCTGTTGTAACACGCAATTTCTCCATTGCAGGACAAATAAAGGCTTTCTAATTCTAACTGTAATCCTACTTCCTGCTCTCAGACACAGCAGCTCCACTCTGTCCACGTACTTCCTGGTTCCCTCCCCTTTAGATCTGTATAACATGTGGAGAAGTGTAAGAGCTGACTGGCCCCATTCACTAGACAAACACATGACTTTTAGATCAGAGCTAAGAATAGTTTCACTTCTAAGAAAGAGAAACTCACTGAGTCACTGACACTGAGAGCAGAGATGGCTCAGAAAGGAGTTGAACTGGATCGAGAAGCAATCAGCTGTTCCATCTGTCTGGATCTACTGAAGGATCCGGTGACTATTCCCTGTGGACACAGCTACTGCATGAACTGTATTAAAAGACACTTTGATGGAGAGGACAAGAAGAAACAAACCCACAGCTGTCCTGAGTGCAGACAACTCTTCCCATCGAGGCCTATCCTGGTGAAAAGCACCATGTTGGCAGTTTTAGTGGAGCAGCTGAAGAAGACTGAACTCCAAGTTGCTCCTGCTGATCACTGCTATGCTGGACCTGAAGATGTGACCTGTGATGTCTGTACTGGAAGAAAACTGAAAGCCTTCAAGTCCTGTTTATTCTGTCTGGCATCTTACTATGAGAAACACCTTCAGTCTCATTATGATGTAGCTCCTTTAAAGAAACACAAGCTGGTGGATCCCTCCAAGAAGCTCCAGGAGAACATCTGCTCTCGTCATGATGAGGTGATGAAGATGTTCTGTCGTACTGATCAGCAGATTATCTGTTATCTCTGCCCTGTGGATGAACATAAAGGCCACGACACAGTCTCAGCTGCAGCAGAAAGGACTGAGAGGCAGAGAGAGGTGGAGGTGAGACGACAAAACATCCAGCAGATGATCCAGGAAAAAGAGAAAGATGTGAAGCTGCTACAACAGGAGCTGAAGGCCATCGCTCACTCTGCTGATAAAACAGTGAAGGACAGTCAGGAGACGTTCACTGAGATGATCCGTCTCCTCCAGGAAAGAAGCTCTGATGTGGAGCAGCAGGTCAGATCCCAGCAAGGAAACTGAAGAGAGTCGAGTCAAAGAGGTTCAGAAGAAGCTGGAGCAGGAGATCACTGAGCTGAAGAGGGAAGACGCTGAGCTGAAGCAGCTCTCAGACACAGAGGATCACAACCAGTTTCTACAAAACTACCCTTCGCCTACACATCACACTCAAGTGACACACTTTCTCCCTATCCATCCCTTTTCCCTGCAGTACTTTGATGGAGTGAAAGTGGCTGTCTCTAAGACCAGTGATCGAGTGCAGGATGTTCTAAATGAAGAACTGACAAACATCTTGCTGAAAGTGACTGAAGTGGATGTTTTACTGCCACAACCAGAGCCAAAGACCAGAGATGAATTCTTGAAGTATTCATGTAAAATCACACTGGATCCAAACACAGCACACAAGAAGCTGGTACTGACTGAGGGAAACAGAAAAGTAACAGTCTTGAGGATGGAACAGTCTTATCCGGATCATCCAGACAGATTCACTGCCAGTGGTCAGGTCCTGAGTAGAGAGAGTCTGAGGGGATGTTGTTACTGGGAGGTGGAGAAAGGAGAGGCAGGAGTTTCAGTAGTGGTTGCATACAAAGACAATAATTTGGTCAAAAAAATATTTGGAGAAAATGACAAGTCTTGGGCATTAGATTTTTACAAGACTCGTTACAATTTCAGGCATAATAAAATCCAAACTCCTGTCTCAGGTCCTCGTTCCTCCAGATTAGGAGTTTACCTGGATCACAGAGCAGGTATTCTGTCCTTCTACAGCGTCTCTGAAACCATGACTCTCCTCCACAGAGTCCAGACCACATTCACTCAGCCACTCTATGCTGGACTTTTGCTCAACGGCCCGGATGGAAACACTGCTAAACTGGGTGAGCTTGAACAGTAGATTATCAAAGAGAAAAGTCTAATTTGTGCTGAGATTCTTTATATGTTTAATGGTAATGTGTTAAATCTGAATCATTTTTAGATGAATGTCCTATCTGACTTCCATCTTCATCATCTTCATTTGCAGACATTGTGTTGTCCACTAGAGGTCGGTCTTTACAAAGATGCTATTCTACCCTACATTGCGTTATTCTCGCTGTAAATTCTGTTCTGACGAATATGTCTTGTCTTATTTTGACTAAATAATATCGTGAAAAAAAAAGTTGATGTTTATTTCAAATCTCCACAAAGTTTTGGCAGATTTAGAAATATTTCCTAACAAAATGTGTGAATGAACTCAAATTATGTAGCGCATATTTAGTTCCTGTTATCATTTTATTTCTTTTTAACTTCCAAACATGATACCTATCATGAATTTATTTTACTGTTAATTTTTATATCATATTTCGATTATGTCATGAATAAGAGTTCATTGTTTACATGTCTAACAGATGCACATCTTACGTCTGTTGCCCAAGTTGATGCATCTATAAATTTTGTTTTATTTTAAGATGTTTTAATGGGATATTTTTGCACTACTATTATCTGAAAGCTGAATATGAGACATAATTATGCTATGAAATATTACAACTTTACTAAAATGACAAACTGAGCATGAAAAAGGTGCAGGATACTAACCTTTGTGTCATATATATAATTACAATGCAAATGCACATATCCTTCTGATTCATTTATTGATATATTTGCAGTTTGATTCGATATATATATTAATATATTTCTGTGATCTTATGAAGAATACATAGATAAATAAGGTCTCTAAACCAAAAGCGTTTCCGGTGTTTTCTCTAAGTTAGTAAATGAGATTTCGGATATGAATATTTAAAGGGTAACTCATCTCCTCATAGTCATCATTATAATTGTTTTTATCATTATTATTCCATTTAGCTTGTTATTATTACCTCCGCTTTAGCAGTTAGCATGTAGCCTTTTCCCTAGAGTTTATGTTAGCGTGCTGACTATTTAAGTAAGTCCAGTTAACGAGACAATTAAGTTCAGGCATAATTTAATGAAGGCCGAATTAATCGTTAGACAGCACCAACTCAGACACATGTATAAATTTAACAATTTTCACGTGAGCTACGTTAACGTATGTAGAACAACCTTAAAAATGTATAAAAAGTCAACGGGATTCCGCGACACTTTCTTCTTTGTTCTTAATTTTAGATTTTAGACGTCACGTTGTTATTATTGGAGTTATTATTTTAAAAGTGGTTTCATCTTTGATTTTGGGTTTAAAGCATGCACTAAAGCAAGTGTTTTTTGACATATTTCTAAATGCATCGTGAGGAGCAGTTTTTATTTTGAAGCGGTCACTTCCGGGTTCGCGGTGTCTTCTGCAGCTTGACGCAGTTGTTTTGAAAACAGCGACAGAGAAGCAGCTGAGCAGCACTGCAGTAAATCTGCAGCTCTCCCTCTCGTTTCTTCTCCCTCGTTCTTCCCTCGACGACTCCTTCTCTTCTCTTCTTTCCCTATTTTTTATTATTATTATTATTATTATTGTTATTATTTTTTTTTGTCACCCCTATGCTCCTCTGCAGGAATTTACGGAGAGAATATAATCTGGATGACAGCCTCGGAGGACAGCTGGTGCTGCTGATAACATTGGAGCCGGGGGTTGCCCTTGACTCGGAGAAGAGTTAATAAATGGGGGCATGATCGTAGAGAAAGGAATGACATTGTGAGTGTGTGATCTTCGGTGGCAGGGCTTTCAGGGATGCGGCGCTGGCTCTCCGGAGTCACTTCATCTCTGCCGGCCGCTGAGGGAGGCATCTGCAGGGAGTCCTGGCCCTGGAGCTCGGCTGATCGAGCTGAGGAGGCCTGAGCGGTCTCCACCTCCGGATTAGATGGTGGCAGAAGGCGAGTGTGCATGACCAGATAAACAGACCCATTGGCTGTCCTGCCTTTGCTGCAGATAAGCAGAAGCTGCATTTCCTCCCTTTGGTTGTCATTGTTGCTTTGTCTTTGGGCCTGTTTGGGCACCACACACTATTTGTGGGAGTACATGTACCGATTAATAATAAATGTAATGGGCAGTAGCCCCTGAATTGATAATGCCCTTGGACTGGACAGGCATCTTTTTCTAAAAAATAAAAGTAAAAATAAATAAATATACAAAAAATAAAAAAATACAATACAGTGGGTTTGTTTGGGGATAATGGCGGACCACGAGGAAGCGGAGTTGTCCGAGTCCCTTCGGAAGGAGGATGGGTTTTCCAGCGAGCTGGAGGAGCCAGGCACAAACTTCAAGTCTAAAAGTTTGCCTGTGTTAAACGAAGCAACGCCTCAAGAGAAAACCCTACTGGCTAGCTCTGTGCAGATGTCCATAACGGCGGAAGAGAGCACGGAATTCATTCAGCTCCCGGCCAAGACCGAGTCCTTCCAGGCTGAGTCGCCGACGAGAACAAATTACCTGCCAAAACCGGGCAAGTCTGCGCTGAACAGGCCGAGCTCGTACATGGAGAACACGGAGATCCGTAGGAGTAAAAACGTGGCGAGGAGGAAGCCGCCGGGGTTTTTTGCTTCCAGGCTAGCTCAGCTCCGTCTGCCCACCAGGAAGTACCTGAGCGTGATCTTGCAGGACTCCCGCTGCTTCTTGTTCTGCATGTGCTACCTGACGTTCATCCAGTCCCTCATGGTGTCCGGCTACCTCAGCAGCGTCATCACTACCATAGAGAAGAGGTACAGCTTGAGGAGCTCGGAATCGGGCCTGCTTGTTAGCTGTTTCGACATCGGCAGCCTCGTGGTGGTCGTCTTCATCAGCTACTTTGGTGGGCGGGGCCAGAGGCCTCGGTGGCTGGCGGTGGGAGGGGTTTTCATCGCGGTGGGCGCCGCCCTCTTCTCCTTACCTCACTTCATCTCTCCGGCCTACCAGATCCAGGAGGTCAACTCGTCCTTGGCCAACGAGGGCCTGTGCATGAACAGCAACGGCAGTGGCAGGGACCGTGTCGACATCACTTCCTGTCCTAGAGACCAGGAGGGCAATGAGCACAACCTTTACGTGGCACTGTTCATCATCGCTCAGATCCTGGTGGGCATGGGATCCACGCCCATCTACACACTGGGACCCACCTACCTGGACGACAACGTCAAGAAGGAGAACGCCTCGCTCTATCTAGGTAAGAGTTTGTCGAAACCATTATTCATACCAGTGTTTCAGCATTTCTTACTATCTGGTTTAAATATGCAGGCGGTTCTGCTGGTGTTTGTACAGTTATGTCACTTTGGAGGCATTGTCAAGAGAAGAAGAACGGGGTGGAGTTTTGGTTAGCAAGATTTGACAAAGTTGAATATGGTGAAGATGGTGAAGATACCCAGCGCACAGTTTGCTCACTTTGGTAAAATAAGTAGCATTGAAACCCACTGATTACCTTCATTCATTGGGAAATCTGTTGATTGACCAAACTGTGGTTTGTACCAATAGTCGTCCAAACCGAAAGAGTTTGGACAACAAAGAGCAAAATTAACACAAAGTTGGATGAAGATGTTCAAGATACTCGACGCACCAACAAATGAGGAATGCTAGTTCCTTCAAGCCAGAACCACATCAGTTCAGCCCAGACGTCTTGGGGTTAGCTAATGGAACTATGCCAAATAAACAGGGTTACAACTCACTGATTATTTTCATGCAGTGGTTAATCTATTAGATATTTTCTTGATTGACCAGAAAGTCATTTGTACCAATAGTTGTACAAATCAAAATGGTTGTCAAGATTAAACAAATTCAGGCGAGTTCGTGTGATATATCTCATGTGAGAAAGTTTCTGCAAATTGTCACGATGAAGAGCAACACCATTAACTGATTAACTTGAATGCAGGTTGTACCAATAATAGTCCAAACCAGGAATACTGGTTCCTTCAAGCCAGATCCACATCCGTTCAGCTGAGACATCTCAGGGTTAGCTAATCGAACAGCTAACTAAGCTAATTCAAATAAAAGGCGTATTTCATAAAGAGTGCAACTCACAGAGTATTTTAATTCATTAATTAACACAAAGTTGGAGTGCAAACGGGAATGCTGGTAATTTCAAGTCAGAAACACATTACTTCAGCTCAGACATCTTGTGGTTAGCCGATTGGCTAAAACTATGCTATGCTAAATAAGGAGGATTGCAAATCACTGATTATTTTCATCATTATTATTGTTAGTTTATTGAATTGGGACAATGCACATTAATCAACATTGATGCGTTAGCCATCAGTGTAAATCAGTGAGTCGGCACAAATGCTATTTTTTTTAGCTGTAGTCCCAGAGCAGGTACACAACACTCATGTTCAGACTTCAGAATAACAATCACATAATAGACAATTACACAACCAGGCATAGATAGACAATGTCAAAACAAACCAAAAATGACACAGACGGACAGTATGGAAACAAACAATATTAAGACAAAGCATTTCATGCACAATTGTATGTTTAAAAAAAAATGATTGGACCAAGAACTCTGAGAGTATGTATCAGATTAAGAAAATCATTTAGGTCATTTGAGTACATGTCTGATTTACTTTTAACCAATCGACACGTCTTCATGTTCCGTATCAACGTGTTGCCTCAGTCCTCAATCCGTAGGATCTGGATCTTGCCACATTTTTTTTTTCTTCTAATATTCAGCTTTTTAGGTTAATAAGTTCAACCTCATAGTCCACTTCATCCCAAAGGTGTTGGGTTGGTTAGAGGTTACGCCAGTTCAGCCTAGACTGTTAAGACTCTCCCCAAATCCCCCAAATTTGGAAGCGTTGTCTAGCACTTGCCAGTTCATTAGGCACACCACTGCAAACAAATTCTTTCTACTCAGTCCTGCACTAGATCTTAGCTTCATGACTGTTGTAATATTGAGTTGACGTTGAAACAGCGTCAGGATTCAACTGGAGGATGTATTAAATGATGAAACTCTTATACTAGAAGGTTTTCACTAGTGTAGCTAATGAATGATTCTTTGAATGCTTCTCTGACACTCCGTAAACCCTTTTTGCCTCTTTTAGCTCACAATTTCTTCAAATGTTAGTGGTGGAGAAAGTAGAATTGCTCTTTGTACGTAGGTGTTTAGCAAAAGAGCCGTGACTCTCCTAAAGTCTTGTCTTGACTTCACTTTGAGGAAGATTGACTTCAAATGAACTGGTCACACGACCCCCTGCGTCATCTCTGGTGATGGAAAATTGTAGAGAAGGTGTTTCCATTGCACTTCAGTGATACACTTTTACATGGATATGTCTGAAAAACCACCTCATGAGAGCGTAAACGTGTTGTAGCTTTAGATATTTGAGAGGTTTTTAGAAATGTAAGTATTTCCATCTCCAGTTTTTCTAGTTGGAATGGAAACGCAGTGTATGACTTCACAATCAGTTTTCCCCTCTATTTGTATTTTTATTTTCCTGTGCCCCCTAGTTGTCAAAAATCACTCACTCACTTGGCAAAACATTACTAGTGAAAACTGATGCACTGTAACAACCCTGCAATAAATCCTCCATCTATGTCCAGTTGATATTGAAGCGGTGTCAGATTGACCTGGATGATCGTCTGATCGTCTAAACTTTGGTCGACCAAACTACAGAGCTGACCAGTGCTGGTCTAAGTTAGAAAACGGTGTCACAGAGTTCCTTTTGTCCCCACAAAGACCTGTTAAACTTGTCGGAAACTTGCTCCAGAAAGTTCTCGCCCCAGTAGCCTTAAACAAGGTAAAGCCTAATAACGCCAGCAAGTGAGAGCTGGGTTATGAAAGAGCACAAGGGAAATGTAGGGAAGAGGGGAAGGTCTTATGTGCATTCCTGTCGTTGGTGGGATGGGGAGGGGGGGTCCCCTCACAGAGGCCTGGCAAGGGTCTGAGCTCTTTGTTCTTTCTTTTTTTTTTTTAAACCACCAGGGCAGCAAAAATGGGCTCCAGTGTGTGGAACAGTTGGATGGTGCTACAGTGTCACCTAGATTGTGACTGTAGCATGAAAGTGTAAAAATTGACCCGGTGGTTTTATTCCAATTCTTATAAAACTCCTATATCTAGTCACCGAATGTGCAAATCTTTGTGGACACCTAAATATCATGCCTGTATGTGATTATTGAGCAACGTGCTCCACTGTCAACTTATCCTCTGTTTTATTCTTAAAGTCCCTGTAAATCCTACTTCGTTCAGACTAACTGAATCATTACTAATTTAGAGTTTTTCCTGCACAGAAGTGTGAAGGAGATATTTTGGTTTGCTCTAGCTGCTGGTCGGGTAAGTAACCAAAAAGCTTTTGTCTGGCAAGTCCCACTTGACCAGTAACCGCTGGTATTCAGACGCTCTTGTGACTGGTGAATGAAAGCGTTTGTTTCCAGTTTACGCTCGGCCACGATAGGACGGCACAGGGCCGGAGCAAAACATGTTGGGTTAATGGCAGATGACAGCTTCTCCACTCACTGGAATGAGGTCAATGTTTTTATTCAGTCCCTTCTGTCTCAGGCCGGTAGATGTTTTAGTCTGAACCTGCTGCTCTCTGTAAAAGACCAATTTGACTTTTATAGTGTCCACTTTTCTTGTTGGTTTACTTTGGTGTTTCATTTTGTGGCAACATAGTTTGAATCATATACATAGTCCAAATCTTATCTTGGACATCTTGGAATTCTGATTCCAGAGGTTAAATCAAACAAAAATATGACGTTTAAATGCCCTTTACATTTTTTATATTTATTTCCTAGCTTCTCAGCTAACAGAAGCTCTTCCTGGCCTCCTCGCCTCTCGGACAATGTTAGGTCTTCCTAGCCCTGCAGACTCTCAACTAATACTCTTCCTAACCTCCCAGCTAATAGTAGCTCTTCCTATTCTCTCCCGCAACAGTCGTTCTTTGTAGCCTCCAGATAATAGTAGCCCTTCCTAGCCTCCCAGCTGACAGTAGCTCTTCTTAGCCCCCCAGCTAGCAGTTGCTGTACCTAGGATCTCGGCTAATGGTAGCTCTCCCTATCATCCTAGCCTCTCGGCTAACAGTTGCTCTTCCTCACATCTCAGCTCTTCCAAAATAGTTGTCACTTAGTTTTTTACAGATTTTCTGCAAATTCTGAACATTTCATTCGGTTACATAACAGCTAAAACCGGCTATTATGCAGCTATTATGTTTGAGCAAGTGACTTTTAAAATCTTTACTCTCTAATTTGCTTTAAATGTCAACTGGTTGTTTTTTTAAAAAAAAAAATGGCACATGAAGTAATTTAGGTCATTTGCTTGGAGACTTGATGTTCTCCCTCTCTTCTGCACAACTTGAGTCTGATAATGGCCCTGAACTCTGCACAAAGGGCTGACTGTATACACGTACGCCTCTTATGTGATATAGCCTATTTAGTTCATTATGTCCGTGAGCAGAGACAGATGACGTCTTTTAGTGAATCTGAAGCTGTGGATTCAGCTGGACGGACACCTAGACAGACCACTGTATTCATTAAGCCCACTGCAGATGCTTCAAAAATTGACTGAAGCTTCACGAAAGTGATGGATTTCCTGGCACAGACCAACGTTAAACTCACAGAAATCAATCGCTGCCATTTGCTTGGTAATCCTTTTTCAGATCTAAGGTGTCTTCTGGTTTCTCCCTCTTCTGTTAATGGAGATAAAAGGCCAATAGGGGATTTAAAGCAGAGTTTCTAGTAAATCTTAAATCAGATGGTCATGTCCACCGGGAACAGAGCCAGCACAGGAGCAGCAGAAACACAATTCAGCATTTTTTAATTTTTTTTTTTATAAGGACTGCCTTGTATATTGAAAACCAGGAATGTGCTGCTGGCTCTAGGTCGGTGTTACTACTGGTAATTTGTTATTGGTGATAATACTATTTCCTACTACCAGAAAAACCAAGAAGTTGAAGCTGAAAATATCATCAGTGGGCAAATATTAAACGGCGTGTGTGGATGGAGATGGCCCTTCTTCTTTTTGAAAAGAAGACACCATCAATGCCGCCGCTGATCCTTTTGGGTTGGTGGGATGAGTTTCTCATGGTATAAACCCACTTAGTGTTGCGAAAACTACGTCTAGCTCCATTTCATTAATATCACACGGTCTCTCGTTGCTACATCGCGGAATAAAAACCACAGAATAAAAACCCAGGGTGTGTGGGTGTGATAAACATGGCGATAAATCCGTACATGCAATACAATGCACAATAAATGAATAAATTAAGGCACATTTGAAAATGCTACAGAGATGAAGTTGCTACCAGATGCTACAGTGTTCTATATTGTGTTCACCATATGACGTTAAACATGGTTTCAGACATTCGATGTGGGCAAAACTTGACCCAGTTTCTTAAAACTCTGACCTACCTTAAACCCGACAGTAAAACCAGACAAGCTCTTAGTTTCGTCCTTACCCCACTGTTTTTGTACCACTATGGTTTTCAGAAAACATTCTGGTCTGGTTTTGGCGCTGCTTCGCGTTAGCCTACATATGAGATCATGCCCGACGGCATAGCAGGCATCCATTAGAATAATTCAGTACAATATTGCTTTGTAACCCCGATAAGAGACGCTCTGTTTGGCTGCCATGCGAGGCAAAGGGCCCCGCTGCAGCCGCCTGAAATTTTAATTTGCTAGCTCAGAGATGCAATATGGTCCTTGCTGGGTGTTAGCTTGCTGCAGGGCCACGCAAGTAGGACGAGGATGACTACGTACTACATCTTCTTTACGCCTGTAACCTGACAATGCATGCTAAGTACTATTAATAGTGGCTATAGTGAACGAGATAGCGAGGATTTCAAGGCCAGCCAAGTTTGTCGAGCATCTTTCAACAACAAAGGCTATTCACAGGGTTTGATGTGAGGCTTAGATGCATTAAGAAATAATAAAAAAGAGTAACACAATGCAAAAAACAAAATAAACAATACACATTTGGGGGCGCGGGGAAACTTATCGTCCATTATTTTCTAGCATTATTAAGTTATAGTTGTATTATTTAATCTCCTGAGACCTCACACGGGCACGTTAAGTTTTAGGTTTGTAGCAGCTTCTTATTCTGCTTCATTTAGTCCTCATAAGTAGACACTTTAGTCCGCCATCTAGTGGTAGCAAAGCATCAATACACTAGTTGGGGTAAAAACATGATAGCATGAATTTCAGCGGATTCTCGGCACAAAAGTGGACAAGAATCAAAAACTTCATAAAATTTTCTATGATTGAAATTTGTTTATTTACGTTTATTAGCTTTTCTTGTTTGACATGACGCACAAATTAAATAAATTCACATACTATTTTTATTGTTTTCCTTGCTCTATAGCAAAATCACAATATCTGAAGTGTTCTTAAATATTTGCTCACCGTAATAACGAAGTGTCTAAAAAGTTAGCTTCCTGTTAATGCCTCTGTTGTAGCATGCTAACTTAGTGGCGTATGTAGGTCAGTTGAAGAATTTTTGTGGTTGGTCGGTATTATTAGTTTACCACTTTGTTTTGTTATCAGTGTCAAGCTGTACTGTTTGGTGTTGCACTTCAGTGGGATTAAAAGATTGTCATCAGGGGTTTGCATTAATACCAGGCAGGGCTTTTAAAAGCAGAGGGAGACAGACAGCGCAAAGCAAACGCTAAGCATTGACTGGAAAGCCACAAACTAGGTGGTAGTCTAAAACAGTGTGCGGTCTGGTCTCCTACTGCCCTGTTTCTGTATTTTAAAATGTTGTTTGTTTGCGTTTTCAAGTGAAAAAAAACTTTTACTGTGGTTTTTGCCGTATCACCAAGGGGGCCTTACACATTTTGTTATAATCTATAAATAAGAATAGAAATGGCGATTCACTCTTTCATAAACTACAATGCGCAACTGTGTTTGATTAAACAATAATAATGATAATAGCCCTAACCCTAGGTTCGCTAATTTAAAATTCTAATGGACATCCCAAGCTGGGAATAGCCAGACTAAGTTCTCATCAGAATGAATTTTTATTGGTGTTACATAATTTATATTTTTTTCACCTTGTTTACTTGTGGTTTATTTAAGCTGATGAAAAACATTTCCTGCAACTCTGAACATAATCGATTTTACAGATCAGAAAGAAAGGTGTAGTTAATATAAGAAGGCATAATGGGAAGTGTGAGATCAAGTTACTGCAACTTAATGTATACTAGTGAATAATACTTAGAGTACCTGCAGTTTGCAACAGCATACATAGGGGCAGAAAACTATACAAAAGACTGTATAAAAGATAAATAATAAGATAAAAGAGAATAGAATAAGATACAGTAAGTATTGAATTGCACAGATAAAGATTGCCGGATATTGCACAGTCGTACACTTGAGATATCACTGTCTGTCGCTTCAATTTCAACCCGTCGTTTTTTTTCGTGGGGCTGCCGTTTTAAATCTCTGGAGAATCCTTTCAATCACCCGTTGGTTTTAGTCGTCACATTGTCCAGCTGTGTCAGCAGCCAGTTGAACACTGACTAGATGAGAGGCAGCTACACAGATTTTCACTCTGACGCTGGCAAGCCCATTGGGAAGTTGTAACGAGACGACAACGCTGTGTCGGCAGTTTGCCATGACAACACCGCCGTCCCGTAACATTTCATTTCATTGTGTACCCCGTCCCCCTGCCCTCGTCCCAGCCTGGGTCTGTCTCCGACGTCACGTGTCCCCTCGCTCAGCAGTTACTTCGACTGTCGGTTGGTGGGACAAAAAGAAAAAGTGCAGCTGCAGTGCAGTAGGTCATGAATAAACCCGACGGGTAGCTGGCAAACAACAAAAAAAAAAAGCGTCAAATTAAACCGGGCAGCTCCGGTCCTGATTTATGTTTTTGATTTGTCCTAAGTGGATCGAAAGCTTACGAGCATCATTTTGAAACTCCTAAAACTCTTAAAAACACACAGTAATTTCCAAATTACATTTTATTTTTTGCTCACATGGCTTTTTCTCTAATCTACAGCCGCCACCGGGCTCTCTTTTAGAGCCTTGCTGTGATTTATGTCGTTGGCCCAGCAGCTCAGAACTCCTGTATTCAGTGTTGTAGAGTAATTGTTGGCGTCTCTGTGCTCTCATTATGTGTGTTACACACAGTAGGGAACCCTGCTGAGAGTTTTATAGCATATTAGCGCATTCTTACGGTATAATGCGCAGCTACCAACAAGCAAACAAATAAAAAACGCCGCCTCTCAACTGTGTGCTCACATAGAAAGGGTAAAGATAATCAGCTACCTTCTCACTTTGAGAGCCGGCGATGCAGTCAAAGTCTTAAACCAGACCAGACCAGACCAGACCACACTGCTCGGCTCAGTGTAAAACGAGGAGAATATTGAAGACACGCTGTGTAACTTCAGGGATCAGGATATTCTGTTTATATTGACATGGGATTACTTTTACCTGGGTCAACCTGTGATTCAGATATTACCTCCCTCCCCTACGTCTGTGTTTCATGTGGAGCATTCACACTGGATAAATAAACTCTGTGTTTTACTCTTACTCACTATCCATAATTATGTCTTTGCTACTTTCTACTTTCTTCTTCAAAGATGGGGTCAAATCACCCATTTCGAGTAAGTCCCAAGTCATTTGGGCCTTTTCTGGGCAAGTCAATTCAAGTTAGGTCACATTATTACAGTCTTACCTGCAGAATCCGGTGTTAATCCAACCTGTTTAAAAAGTATGACAGTAAAGGGTTGATCGATAGTTGAATCTCAGATCGAGGAGGAACATTGCGCTTTTCGTCCTGGGCGTGGAACCAAGGACCAGCTCTTCACCCTCGCTAGGATGCTGGAGGGGAAACGGGAGTTTGCCCAACCAGTCCACATGTGTTTTGTGGATTTGGAGAAGACTTACGACCATGTCCCCAGAGGCATCCTGTAGGGGGCGCTCCGGGAGTATGGGGTGGATGTCCTGGTGACAGTTGGACTCTGTCAGGGCTGCCCTTTGTCACCGGTTCTGTTTATAACTTTCACGGACAGAATCGCTAGCTGTAGCCTGGTGGTGTCGAGCTCGGTGATCAGAGAATCACGTCCCTGCTTTTTGCGGATGATGTGGTCCTCTCAGCTTCATCGAACTACGACCTCCTCTCTTGTTGGGGCGGTTCACAGCCGAGTGTGAAGCGACTGGAATGAAGATCAGCACCTCCAAGTCCGAGGCCATGATCCTCAGTCGGAAAAGGGTGGATTAACGACTCCGGGTTGGGGAGGACTTTGCAAATAGTTTGCAAATTCTAATGGATAATAAAAATGAGAAATTACGTACAACCTGTCGGTATTTAAATGAGCTCCACCTTCACCGATGAATAGATTAATGCTTGATTTAATGATTTCATCCATCTAATATCTGAATGGGTCAGAGACATCTCTGCTTTACACCCTAAAATCTGACGAGACTTTGAATTACAGCGTCATAATTCTTAAGAGACAAGAGACAGAAATAGTAAAAAGACACTCTCACAGAGATGCTGATTCACACTGGTTTAGATTTATCACGCGACCTCTGTGTTACCAGAAATAGGGTTCAGGTGATTTGCGGCATCATTTTTGCTTTACAAATTATGGACACGGACGATTCGCACGAAATTAAGATCAGAGACGACCGCTGACATTATTACAAATTACTGGAAGTCCCCAAATAAAAATAGTTCCTGGTGTCTGAGTATGTTGTAGAAGACGAGGCACAAAACTCTGACGTACTAGTTTTACTCCAACCCATTCATCTCTTGTAGTCATGGCTGACCACGATTTAACCTGCTGCTCTGTGCATGTTCCCACAAGTGAAGCAGAAATATTCAAAGTACTTGTTTTTGTTGTTTGTTTGGTTGACAATAAAAACAAGTCAATAGATGTTTAGGTGAAGGAAAGCAGGAAGTCCTCTCTGGTGTAATGGTATTCCTCATTCCAATAACATATGAATAATGTAGCTGCTGATTAATTGCCATTAAGTAGGACCTCCAGCTGTTAGCGTTAGCTTCACTGAAGAGTGTTGTGATGGAGACCTTG
The DNA here is from genome assembly GCF_022458985.1 of Mugil cephalus. Classification (NCBI taxonomy): domain Eukaryota; kingdom Metazoa; phylum Chordata; class Actinopteri; order Mugiliformes; family Mugilidae; genus Mugil; species Mugil cephalus. The sequence continues at coordinate 4,802,141 of NC_061776.1, forward strand.
GTGTTTTTATTCTGTGATATTTGGGGTAAAGTTCAGACAGTAATCGGCCTGGAGACTGGAGATTGCAGAGCAGAAATGGACTGGACCAATGAGGCTAAACGTCGCTTTGCCTCGCATCATCCTCCGTCTTTGTCTCTTCCTGTGTCCTCTCTCATCTCCGTCCACATTCAGTGTTTTTGTCTCTCTTTTCTTACTTTTCTAGTTGTGTGCTGTATATTCACAAATTTAATTTACCCAGACCCAGAATGTGCATCTGTCGTATTGTTCAGTGTAGCTTATTTTATCTTTGTCCTCTATTTTGGTTGCATTGGCTCCTCAGTGAGCATTTGCATTGAGCAGCCGCAACATTAAAACCACCAACCGGTGAAGCGAATAACGCCGGTGATCTGATTACGAGGTGATGTTCTTCTGGGAAACCTGGGCGGGTGCTTTGATATTTTCCAGCACCTGACCAGACACCGATCTGATCTGATCGTGTTCAGATTGCATGCATTGGCCAGCTGCCTAAATTATATGATGATGAGGTAATCAGTGTTATTTTCTGGCTGATTCCTGATTGCAGACCAGTAATTAAATGCTGTGAGGTGTTTGTCAACTTCAAATAGTTAAGTATGTTTTTGCTGCTTATTGGTGAACAAACGTCTCAGATTCGCTGATACTTCCAACATCATTGTCTTTTTCATCCCAGCCGCTCGCTCGTCTCCCTGGTCTAGCCATCTTTTATCTCTCTGCTGCTGGTCCGCATCAGGTTGCGTAACGTGGCTGCCGGCCCAGCTGAGGGCTTTCCCTCTTCTCTGGCTCCGTAAGGGATTATCCACTGGGTACCCTTAGAAAGCCCAAGCCCTCAATCCTATCCCTTCGTCTTATCATCCTGGACTCTGGCTGCTCCACTCAGATGATGTAATGGTTGAGTGGAGAGATGCGACAAAGCCTCTGAAAATATGCTTCTGTGAAGATGCTCTGCAGCAGATGAGTAACTGCTCTGCTCATGCTGCTGCTGGTATTTCTGTATGAATCAATGGACAAGGGTTTCTGAGAATGAGGAAAGGGTGATGACTTTCTGAATTTAAGAGTTCGATATACACTACCGGTCAAAATTTTTACAACACCCCAATATTTCTTATTTTTTTTAATAATGTAGTTTAATGTCTCATTTTACTCTAAAACGAAAGCATAGATCAAATAAACAAGTGAAGTTTTCACTCTTCTTTTCTGTCCAGTTCATCGCAAACTTGCTCCATGGGGTTAAAGTCTAGAGACTGGGCCATGGTCCACTCCATCTTGTTTTTATCTTGAGGTAGTTCTGGTGTAGCTTGGACTAAAGTTTTGGGTCATTATCTCGTAGCATGATATACCAGAGGAACCTGATGCAGTTGTAAAACTTTTGACCGTTAGTGTAGGGATGGGAATCGATAAGATTTTATTGATACTGCTTATGGATCTGATTCTTTATCGATTCTTTCTCAATTCCTCCTATGAATTTTTGGTTTATAAAAAGTAGCCGTTTGTGCTTTCATGTAAACAACTGAGTTTCTAAACAAGAGTTAAGAGCTTGTGTAAGAAAACAAATAGGAAATTGATTATTAGAATCTCACTGACACTGCTCTGCTGACTTGTTGACCAGAGATTGTCGAACACATGTCCCTCTGGGTATTTAATGCCATGTGCTGTCTACAAATGCTTCATCATGTTGGTGGTGTTGTCAACCTTTCTTGAAATTACGGTGCTGCATAAGTTGTTACAGTCCCATTCTGGTGAAGTGAAGCCACCGTTTCTGTCTCTTTTAAAGGACCATCCCTGGTCCGATATCTTGTTTATCCTTTCGGGATAAAACCTACACTACATATATGCACATTTTTATTTGCAAATATTTGTGATGGGTGAACAAAGGCTGCATGCCCTAGCTCAAAACTAAACGCCTCAAAATTCAGCCGCTAAATGACGTTTATAAATCTTTAAATCTTCCATGGAGTAGTTTTATCCAAAAAACAAACTGAAACAAAGACAACTGGACTGTCAACTAGCTGTCTAATAACGACCAGATACTTACCTCTAACTGGAGAAGACTGTCTTGATCTTGTTTTCCTTCCCTAGGGTTAGGGTTTGGGTTAGTTCCAGATGGCAACACCCACAAATGCTCCTGTTTAACACCCCTGAATTGTTATTGATGCTATATAAATACAGTTGAGTTGAACCGAACTGAAGACTTGGATGAAACGTCTTCAGGAAACTCTCCAAACCCAGTTATCCTTTCTTTCAGCTTGTTTTTTTTGGACATACCACGATCTGGATGACTAAGAACCTTCACAGACAATTTTCTCGGGACACATTAAAAGTGACACAGCAGACATTAAAGTTAAGTAATTTCTCAAGTGTAAATGAGAAGAAAAGAAAGTGTGCATATAAATGAGATAGATCTGTCATAAATCTGAATTACACTCGTAAAATATACTAATCTTCCGTATGGGACGTTTTTCTCCCTCTGAGTTCCCAGCCCTCTGTCGGTTAGATTAGTCCAGGTCCTGGCCCAGCTTTGAGTTTTTAAGTCACGCCACAGGATTTTTTTTTGTTTCCCTTCAACTCCTGCCAAGGAATTAAAGATGTTAATTCCCTCTAATTGGAGAAATCTTATTCTCAGCCTCAAGCGAATTCCTTATTGCCCGGTCATATGATCTGCACACATGATCCACACACATGGCCTTTTGTACACCGCTCTTAGTGCTGGATTAGTTTCGGTTTTGAAGCGTTACATAAGGCCTGGGGTTGAGCAAATGTCGCTGAATTTGGATAATTGAGTAACTTTAAAACAGAGACTTGGGTTTTACTATTATCACCAGCAGTCGGGGTGAAGTGTGTATCGTAAAATGTTAATACATCCCGTTTGTTTAATTATAAATATTGTTGTTGTGTGTTATATATTATGACTACATTTGTTAATATGTAGCTCTGATTATTGCTACTTATTCCTGGATTGTTTGAGATTCACAAGGTCTAGATTAAATTCAATATGAATTCAGTTTTGAAACAATTTTACTTGGTTATGAAATAAATGATCACAAAACTGATTTTTAGTTCCAGAGATTTGTGGCATTTCCACATACTTCACTCTAGTGTCTCATCTTTCACGAGTCTGTGCTTTTGTGCAGCTCTTCTCTGTCGTCATTCTTTCTTAATCCAATCAGTTCTCAGATTTGGACCTTCTGTCATGTGTTGGTTAGATCTCCCTCACACGTGGACTAATTCCACAGTGAGATTTCTCACAGGAGGATTTTATAAATCGATATTGGATATTTAAAGTCAGAAAGACTGATTTTAGCCTCTTGCTTAAACAAGTGTTTGAAAAGAAGAACGAAGCTGAAATCCAAATGTTGAGGAGCTGAGGACAATAACGTTAAAAAAAACTTCTTCTTCTGTTTTATTTATTTTACCACTTTGTTGATGAAGTAAATATATATAAATATATTCTGATAAATGTTTTGGCGGCGTTTAAACACATTTATCAGATCGTTTTGTGTCGTGTACGTGTAAACAGTGAAGTAGTAAATGTGAGCACTGGGATGATGAATTTGTTTAACCATTTCCAAATATGTGAATCTCATTTTCATGCTTTTACGCCCCCCAGTGGCCAAAACGTTCTTGGCACCTCTTTAAAGTGTGTCATCTTTCCTCTCCTCCTCAGCCATCATGTATGTGATGGGAGCACTGGGCCCAGCGGCTGGTTACCTGCTGGGGGGGGTCCTAATCGGCTTTTACGTGGACCCCAAGACTGTTGTCAACATCGACCAGAGCGACCCTCGCTTCATTGGCAACTGGTGAGACCAATTTACTTGTCTAATAATAGTTTATTTTTTTATTTTTGTTAGAACTAGAGTACTACGTGTGTTTCAGTACCCAAAGTTACACATTTCAGATTTCAGCTGGAAACCACTTGGGATGGTACTAAAACCGTAAACCTGATTACACCACAAAAACTACATCCAGTTAGCACGGTACTTACAGTCTGTAGTCGGTGGGAGGCTAGGAAGAGCTACTATAAGCTGGGTGACTAGGAAGAGCTAGGAGGCCATGAAGAGCTACTGTTAACTGGGAGGCTAGGAAGAGGTATATGCTGGGAGGCTAGGAAGGGCTACTATTAGCTGGGAGGCTAGGAAGGGCTACTATATGCTGGGTGACTAGGAAGAGCTAGGAGGCTATGAAGAGCTACTGTTAGATGGTAGAATAGTAAGAGGTATATGCTGGGAGGCTAGGAAGGGCTACTATTAGCTGGGAGGCTAGGAAGGACTACTATATGCTGGTAGGCTAGGAAGAGCTACTATTAGCTACGAGGCTAGAATAAGCTACTATTTCCTGTTAGGATAGGAAGAGCTACTATTAGCTGGGGGTCTAGGAAGAGCAAATATTAGCTGGGAGACTGTAAAGTGCTACTGTTAGCTGAGGGGCTCATCACATCGTCACACTTCCTTATTGTCCGTCTGACACAGCAAAAAGCCAATAATGTTTGAGCTTAAACTTTGACGAGATGAGAAAATTAGTGTTATTAAGCACAATCATGAAATTACACTGCCTGGTCAGAAAACTTTACAAACCCAGCTGTATGTTTGCTCTTTAAGTCAGAATCGTCTGAAAAGCGAGATATGGTTAGTCATCCATTTACAGCTCTCAGTGATGCCATCCTCTAACCGACAGCATAACCAGTGACTCACCAGCAAACAGCCTTGTGCTTCCTGCATAAATTATAGGTGATGATAGCGGGAAGAAGATGGAGGGGTGCACAGGTTTACTTATTTATTCACATGCACAATAATGATGCACCACTGAAATGATACCAGATTGACTCTTAGAGAGACGACTGAAGAGTCTCAAGTATTTCCAGCGTCTTTATTTTGAATCCTCCCTGATGTGTCTAGGTGGAGCGGGTTCCTGCTGTGCGCCGTGGCCATGCTGCTCGTCATCTTCCCCATGTTCACTTTCCCCAAGAAGCTGCCTCCCCGACACAAGAAGAAGAAGAGGAGGAAAAAGCTGAGCCTGGACGACCTTTCCAGTGACGACGACGTGCTCAAGGAGAAGAGCAACAACAGCAAGAGCCAGACGGTCACCTCGTCCATGGGCTTCGGCAAGGACATAAAAGGTACCGGGAAACGTCTGGAGCCCATTTGGTCAACAGCTGAGGGACTGTTGCAGTACATGGGATATATACTGTATCTAAAAGTAAAAAAACTGTATGTAATGTAATAAATGTAATGTAATTTCTGTTAAATATGATCACATCTTTACAAAATCCAGTTGAGATATTTATTTTTTAGCAAGATATCAGATCTGTGTCCGAGAAATCACTTTCAGTTAAGTTACCCATGACGAACACTGGAGTTAGCTAGCAGCAGCAGCTAAACAAACTAAAACCAAACTTTTCTTGGTCCTCTCCCAGACCTGCCCAAAGCTGCTGTGAGGATCCTCAGCAACGTGACCTTCCTGTTCGTCAGCCTGTCCTACACGGCGGAAAGCGCCATCGTCACCGCTTTCATCACCTTCATCCCCAAGTTCATCGAGTCTCAGTTTGGGATCCCGGCCTCCAGCGCTAGCATCTACACCGGTGAGACAGGGCGTTTAGATTTACCTTCTTTAATAGCCTGCAGGAGAAACGAATGGTGACAATGCACCAGACCTTGCGCCAACATCAGCCTTGGTATCAGAAGTACACATCTAGGTCGCGGTTGACTGATCTGATTTCAGACCACGTTTGACCTAATTCCTTTGATAGTGTGAACACACAATGAGTCCTGTGTCACGTTGAAGGCCAACGAAGGCCAACGACTCAACACGAGTTCAGTGTGAGTATTTGATTCTGTCATTAAATGACAGATTATTGAATTATTGATTGTTGCCGTAGCCTCTGCGTCAACTTAAGTATTAACCACCTAGAAGCCTCATGGCTACTTCACATGTCACACGGATGAGCTCATGACTTTTATTTGGAAAAAAATATGTCTGCAGAAATAACCTTTACAGAAACAACAAACAAGATGAAACTAGATCCTGCCTGTTTTCATTCTTGGGCCCTTAAGTAGTTGTACGACTCTGATAGAGCACTGATTTTGCACTGAAGTGTTTTATAATTAAATGTTTTAGTTTTAATTAACCTAAATAAGGTGTTGTTGTGAGAGTCTTTTTAGTCCATATCAGTGCTGCTACCACATCCAGTAACCTGGCAGAAAGTAAAACATCAGGTTTGGAGCTGAAAACCATGCAGGACTACTTGTTTCCCACAAAGAAAAACGGTCGGGAATTAATAAAGGAGTGGACCAAGAAATATAAACTATTAAGTCTGTTACCAGGTCTCAGACTGCTGAGGGCAGACGGTGCAGAGACCGAACGGTTCAGACAGACCAGAACACTCATACAACACCCAGGACTTTAATTTCTTCCACTTCATCGCTGGTTCATCATGTGCCTGTTTTTATCCTGGGAGGCGGTCAGCCAAGCACACATTAATAATAAAGAAACTGCTGGTCTTCAAGTGAAGGGGGCACCTGGGACCCTGGAGCACAAAGAGCATCACACATAGAACATTAAGGAACACACACACACACTCAGTAATGCTCTGCATAATCATAGCGCACCGAAGCACATACCTGTACATGCTTAAACAAGAATATACACAGGTCAGGCATAATATTATGACCACTGTCAGGAACATTTTGGACCTTGGCCTTTATGTGGGTGTTACTTAGACATGTAGCACCCACCTAGACCAGACCAGACACCCCCACCCCATAGCAATGACACTCCTTGATGGCAGCAGACACAATATTATGTAGGTTTTCCTTGTGCCTCCAAAACAGTTGTGACTGAGACATGGACCTTCTGAGGGTGTCCTGCCATATCTGGTAACAGGATGTTGTTAGTCCTAGTCCTATGGGTTGAGATTGATTTGCCTGTCAGTGGTCATAATGTTGTGGCTGAATCTCCTTTGTCACAGCTGATTATGGGGTGGTTTTAATCCCACAGCGGACTAACTCACCTATATTTTGTAGAGGTCGAGCTGTGCAGCAGTACCGTTTTGTAAATGTAACGCTGGCATTTTGGCATTAATTTCAGAAATTACATCTTGGAAGACATTTGTCATGAGAAATGTTTCCCCCTGTTGAGTTGCATAACTGTCTCGGCTGTAGGTGGAGTGGGCTGTGATTAATACTGTCACTCATACACATATTTCCATATCACACCACGGTCCAGTGAGAGAAGTCAGGCTATTTCTAGGGATCCTGCTCAAGGATTTGTGGTGGTCCCAGGACCCCAGTGTTGGTCTCTGTGGAGTTTGACTGCGGTTTTCCGTCTGAGTGGGTTGACTTTATCAGATTGGTGAAGTGTTTTTGTGTCTGTTGTTTAGTATTTCATCATGGGCTGCACCGTTCAGCCACAACATTATGACCCAATATTGTGTAGGTCCTCCTTGTGTCTCCAAAACAGTTGTGACTCATCAGAGAACGGACATGGACCTAGTGGGGGCAGGGAGCTTTGAAATGGATCATTATAATACCGAATAGATACAAATGTTTTCTGCTTGATTAATATATTCTCTCATAAACAGCTGAACTGTAGCTGACTTATAAAAACTGCTGTGTGCTGAACTTTAGAAAGGATGATTGGAGTAAACCACAGCATCCTGTGGAAAGTTTTGACAAGACGTTCTTCTGTTTTTTGCTTTATCTGACAGTTATCGCTTCTGATGTATTGTTAAGGGCAGGAAGTTCAACAACATAAATACAGTGGGATCACATGCGTGTGTTTACATGCACAGCTTAATGGTGCTATGCTCAAAATTCGACTTTTTTAGACGATGGGAACATGTCCTCCTCCTCCTCCACACTAGGTGGCGATATGTGTCTTGTCACGGGTTAATAAGGCCCCCTTTGTGTTTGACTTTTACGTCAAATAATGAAACAACTGGAGTCATTCACGCGGACAACAACCAGATCTGTAATAGTTCAGCTTTTTTAATCCCGTACGTAATGTGTGCGCTACTTATGTTGCAGGTAAGATGGCGCTATCCCTCAGGTGGTTCTTCTACCGGCTCTGTTTACCTTCTTCTTCTTCTCTAACTGACTTTCTTGGATGTTTTTTTTTTTCTGGGGTCATTTGCCAGAGTAGCGGTTGTGGAGCATGTGCACACGTGTTATCCAGTTAAAGTCTGATTAAGGTGTATACATGCCAGGGGAAATCGATTTCCAATCCCATTATCTGGGTGTTTTAATCGGATAAGGTGAACACTAATTTTAGTCAGAGTAACGCGTTTACATGCACTTAAGTTGTCCAGTTAAAGTCGGATTAAGGCAATACATTTTTTCTTTTCGGGTGCATGTAAACGTACTGAGTGATGTCCATTCCAAATTACAGAATGATCGTCCTGTGTCTTTCTGTCCTTCAGAGTCTGTAATTCATATTCTGAACCACTAACTAAGCAAGTCAGAAGTTCATGTACTTTGTCTTGCTTACAAATCTTGTCTGGGACTGGGTTTAGAGAGAAAAATATCAGTTTAAGTTCCTCCTTAAATGTGTAATTTAACCTGATTCTAGAGTCAGGCAGGGTTTAGAAGCTCCTATTATCCAATTGTTTGAAATATTTCAATGGAAATTAATTGAGATCACAGTCACACTCTCCCCACAAGGCTTTAGGCTTTTGACTTTTATTTTTTGCTCCTGTACTGAGGAATACTTCACTCGTTTGGCTGCAAGGTCACAAAAAAATCTGAAATACTGCACTTTTTACAAAGTGCTTCACAGCAATCTGCTATTTTAAAGACAGGCACATAAAACAAATTAATAAAGGCAGAACTAATTAAAAGCAAATCAATCGAAATACAGTTTGGAACTTAATTAGAACTAGTAATTAAAGGCTCTTTGTCTTAATCTGTGGTCTTCAAAAGAGATCACAGACAAGTTATTACTTAAATTGCATTGTCATAGGGATAAAATAAAACACTGAATCTTAGCTTTAAAGTTACATTAATGCACCTCCACAAGAAACAATGGAAGGCCAACCCAAAAAGTTGACTCAGTCAGAGTGAACTTTTTAAAATAACACTCAAGGTCTCTGGGAGTGAGTGTTTTAGTATCTCCTGCAAAGTATACGTTTTCCTTGTCCATTCTTGCAAAAACAGTCCATTGAATTATGCTAACCGGCGTTTACAAGCTACAGTGTTTGACTTGTTTTGCCTCCAGCTAAGCCCCGCCCCCAAAAATATCACTGTTTATAAACTGAGGCAGAAGAACATTTTTTCTGCTGCTAAACTCCCCTGTTTCTACACTGGTGAAGTGACTTCATCAGATAAAGAAGCTGGAAGAGTTGGCGAAAGTTTGGATATTTCATCCTGTTCAGCTCCTCAACTCCAGCTCAAATCCCGTCATTTCTAAACATCCTTGTCCTTCCCCAGGTGTGATAATCGTGCCCAGCGCTGGCGTGGGCATCGTTCTGGGCGGCTACATCATCAAGAAGCTGAAGCTGGGAGCTCGCGAGTCCGCCAAGCTGGCCATGATCTGCAGCGGCGTCTCTCTGCTCTGCTTCTCCACGCTGTTCATCGTGGGCTGCGAGAGCATCAACCTCGGAGGAATCAACATCCCGTACACCACCGGGTGAGGAACTGGGAGGCTGGAGTTCTCACAGATTAGAGAGAGATCACGTGGTGGTGGTGGTGGTGCGTTCAATGCCCTGTGATTCATCACGACAGTAGTTTGTAAAAGTTTGAGAGAATAATATTGGAGATGTGTGATATAGCCCCGATTTCAAACTTTTCATACCACAAAGTTCTCAAACTAATGAATTTATTTATTAATTTTGTTTAATTTATGTATTATTTTCCTGAAGTAGTTGCTTAAACCTTTGAAGAACCATTAAAATCTTCACTCAGTCATAATCAGGATCAGTGTTGCCACAGTTACCTTGAAAAAGTAATGTGATTACTGATCACTCCTTTAAAAGGTATCTTAGTTACTTTACTGATTACTTGACTTTAAAATTAACTAAATTAGATTACAAGTTTTTATTAAAAAGGCAGCATTTTCTCTTCAACTTACAGCCCGACTAACTTCTTTTGCTTCTTCTTCGTTTTTTATTTGGCAAGAAGGAGAAGAGGTTGTGACACTACAAGGAGCTGGTTTTGGTTTATTATGGCAGTGCTGATATAAATACCTACAAACACAAATCAGCATATATCATCATCATCATACCAACCATCATCCAGAGTGTCAGTGTTTCAGTCAGAGGCGGTCGTTTGTTGACTCCATCTCGTCCTTTGTCGTGTTAAGTAGACAGTGGTAGTTTTTTTTTTTTAATCGTCCCATCTGTGGCTGATGTCAGAGAGGAAGCACGTGTCGGGATCGGTGCAGGATAACGAGCCAGTAAACGGAGGCGTTTTCTTTTGGACAGAACGTCCCTGAGAGCGATTACATGGCAACCATGGAAAATGTCCAAGGACAGCTTGGCAGCGGAGAAGATCTTTGGCCAACAGCCCTCTGTTTTTTTTTTTTTCCCTCTCATGTTCCTCCCTCTGGTCATTACTTCCCCTCTATCTTTTTTTGTCTCTTTTCTTTCCTTTCTGCTACTTGTGTTTGTTTATCTCTTCTTAATCTGTTCCATTATCCTTCCATCTTGTGTCCACATCTGTCTGTCTTCCTTTCATTCATCTATTCCTCTCTGGACTTTGCCCATTTCCTCTTCTGTTGCACATCTCTTTATTTCCCGTCCTCCTCACTCTTCCTCAAGTTCTTCACTTCTTTTTCCATCCTTTTATTTCTCGTTCAGCCTCGTAGTTTGAAAACAAACCAGACGTCATCTTCCAAAACCAGAAATCGCTCCTTCCAAATGTTTTAATATCTGAATATCTTTCTTCCCTCTCCAGACCTACGCTCACTATGACCCAGAGGAACCTGACCGGAGGTTGTAACGTCAACTGCGGCTGTAAAATCCACGAGTACGCTCCGGTCTGTGGATCTGACGGCATCACGTACTTCAACCCCTGCCTGGCCGGCTGCAGCAGCGTGGCCAACGACAGCACCGGGGTAAGAGACCGTGGACTCTTCTTCTTCTTCTTTGACAGGAAGAGGAAGAAGACACTACAGGGATGGGGTTTTTGTTTTTGAGACCAGAAATAATAAAATAACTACAAGAGATTGGTTTTGGCTGCAGCCTGATATCGATCAAGACGTCCTGAGTACGAGAACTTCTACTTTTCTCAGTCAGTTTTTACACTTCAGGGTGAAATGATTCACTACGATCCGTCTTCAGATTCTTCTTGCGTTCCTCAGCCTCACAGCTGCATCTCTTCCTGGTTTCAGAAACCACTAGGTGGGCGGAGCTTAACATTAAAATGAAATTAAAATATTAATTGCACATCAGTAAATTTGTGGCATTCTGTTGTAAAAGGGACCTTCAGACTCAGCCCTGACCTTCCTCTTCTTCTTCTTCTTCCTCTTCTTTATTATTTTCTTTGTCCTCTTCATCTTTGTATTCCTCCTCTTCTTATTCATAATCTTCTTCCCCTTCTTCATCATCTTCTTGTTTGTCTATTCATTTTTTAAAATATTTAATCATTGTATTATTTTTATTATTATTATTATTATTTCATTATTTTTATTATTATCGTTATTATTATTATTATCATTATTTTTTATTATTATTGTCTTGGTCAGTTTGTGTGCCTCTTCTTGTCTGACTCTTTATATCATGTGTTGTCTGGTGGGTCGCGGTGTCTGTGTTAACAAACACAAATGCGTATTCATTTATAAAACTTTAGTTCAACTAATAATTCTGATGATGTCAAATGCTGTCAGTCCACTTGATGCTGGTCTCACTTGGACTAATATGATGTCTCAGACTAAAGCTTAATCCCCCCCCGTCCAGATCCGTAACTACTCGGACTGCGCCTGCGTCCAGAGCCGACAGGTCATCACGCCGCCGTCCAGCGGTCAGGGCGGCAACCAGCTGCAGCTCGTCATCGTCAAGACCTACCTGAACGAGAACGGCTACGCCGTGTCGGGGAAGTGCGACCGCACCTGCAGCACCCTCATCCCCTTCCTCATCTTCCTCTTTATCGTCACGCTCATCACCGCCTGCGCCCAGCCCTCCGCCATCATCGTCACCCTCAGGTATCTGGAGGGAACTGTTTCACCGGGAGAGCTTCTAAAATCACCTCCACGTGGTTCTTTACAGCCCAGTGTCCATTTAGTTTAAAGGTTCAAGAAACTTCTCACAGGATAAAACAGACAAATGTTAGTTTTAGATTAGAAATCACAAACATTTTACACGTTTTATTTTTGTCCAGCTTTTCAAGCCCTTTTCTGTTTTACAGAAATCCCCCCGGTTTTAATAAGTTATTTCTATCTTGATAGATGGATAGGTAGGTAGGTAGAAATCAGTCAGTGTTGTTATTATTTGTATATTCTTTCAAATTTGATACTGTCTGTTTATAGTTATTTGTATATATTTTGGCCTAATTCTGCACTACTGTTTTCCATACGTGGGATAAATTTAAAATAAACTTAAACAATGTCTTATTTTCTATATAATGATATAAAATATGGGGCTAATAGGATATATAAATGTAAGTGTACAATATAGACACACGTTAGATAGGTAGGTATATGTAAATAAATGTCTGATATATATGAATATATAGAGGTGAGTATATGAATATATAAGAAATATAACATGCAGTATGTAAAACTTGTGAAACATGTAATTTCATAACAAATTTGAAATGTTTGATAAGAGATATTTGAGCTTGTGCAGAGTGCAGCTACATTTCTAATTTATTTATTTAAATTAAGAACCATCATTTACTCTGCCTCTTAAAATACAGAAAACTTCAAAAAGTACTCTCACATGCAGCTAATTACTCTCCGCTCGCTCTCTACTAAACCAGAAAGAGTTTACTGTGAGAATACTCAAGAATGTGGCCCAAAATTAACCTTAAATGAGGCGGTGAAGTTAATCTTGTCATATTAGAAGTTAAATGTTGTTGTTGTCGTTGCAGGTCTGTAGCGGAGCAGGAGAGGCCGTTCGCTCTGGGAATGCAGTTTGTTCTCCTCAGGACTCTCGGTGAGCAAACATATATATATAAAAAAAACATTTAAAAAGGCAGATTATTAGTGGTAGATCTTTAAAAAACAAACAAGCATCAGCTAAATGCGGCGGTCGTAAATGTGCAGCGCATCTTCTGACTGCTGACCTGCCATTAGCTGATGAGACGTGGTTTATTAGATGTCACAGTTTCCCTGAATAAGGAGCCAGGAGGTAAATTAGATTTGATGAATGGGAAACTGAGAAAGCTGCTGTCGGTCTGAATTAGTCTGAGGATGGTTGGAAACATGAACCCAGTAGACAGAGAGGGATGGAGGGGAGTGAAAGGTTTGATTCTACAGGTTTTCATTTAAATCTGATTTCATTCCTCCTTCCTCTTCATCCCCGTCTTCCCCTTGGCCCTTGAAACGAAGAGTGGATGGGGCTAAAACGCTAAAGAAACAAGACGCTACTCGGTTATCGTTTGGGTTATCATCCCTTGCCGCTAGCTGGCTGTTATGTCAACGGACAAGTGTCACGGTGCGGAGTTATCTGTGTACCAGTTACAGAAGTCTGAAAACAAGATGGCCGCCTCCATGAGAGCTCTCGCCTTATTCAAAACTTTTAATTGTTTAATTTAAATGTAGAAAAAAAGTTTTACCAGGCTATTGTTTTTAGCTGTTGTTAGCGTGACAAGGGCTTGTAGTTCCCATATAACACATGAAAAACTTAACTTACACTGTAACAGCATTTCAACATGTGTATGTGGTAAAATACTGTCTGTCCGACAGACTTAAGGCAACAAAAACTAATCAGAAGAACTAATAAACGGAATATTACAGGAGCTTCTAATTACTGTTTACACACGGGGCGGCCATCTTGGAAACTCAGCCTGGGGGTTAGTGAGGATTTTCTGAGAAGAAAATACAACATCGGGGGTTGTTGAAGTTTGAAATTCCAACTCGGAAATGATGACTTCTGAGTAGAAGTGGAATGCACCATCATAAACAACCACAAAAAGGCCACACATACATTGATGTGAGCCATCACTGGTTTACGTGAGGGATGCTGGGAAATTTCTCGTAGCCCTTTGTTTCAAGTGTGGTCCCTGATAATCTGTCACTCAGTTTTTTGCACTTCCACATGTGCTTCATCACTCAGACCTGGAGGTTACTGCTTGGTAGTCACATATGTCATCACTTCTTACCTGCTGCTGTCCGCTAGGCTAGTTAGCTGGTGTCTTCTCGCTTGTTGCTAGCTGGTAGTAGCCTGCTGGACAGATTTTTTTTCCAGTTGGACTCGATTTCCAAATGTGTCTTGCCCCGAAATTTGGTGTAAGGGTGAAGTGTTGGTTGACATATAGTCGCACGTCCCATCACTTTTTACCTGCTGCTATTGGCTGGGCTAATTTGCTAATTTGCTTTTGCAAATTCTATGATGGAAACTTGTTTATTTATGCTTATTAGCTTGATATGATGCACAAATTTAACAAATTTTGCCAACAGTAACGAGCCAAAACGCCACTAATAAACAAGACGTTTTAGATTTTGTCACTCACTGGTGACTTTATTGTAATATACAGTAAAACAATCCCTGTGTCCACATATGAGGACGTAGTTTATTTTTAAAAAACAACTTCCCGTTCGAAAGTGATGCCTAATTTTTAAACATCTTGGATCCTGCTAATCCCGAATACCTTGGAGAAATTAAAAATGTAGTACAAATAAATCAACCCCCCAAATGGTTTGTAACATCTCATCGTGTGTAATAATGAATGTTATCTACTTCTTCTTCTTCCCCCTCCTCCTCTCAGCCTACATCCCGACCCCCATCTACTTCGGCGCCGTCATCGACACCACCTGCATGTTGTGGCAGCAGGACTGCGGCGTCCACGGCTCGTGTTGGGAGTACGACGTCACCTCGCTGCGGTTCGTCTACTTCGGCCTCGCCGCCAGCCTCAAGTTCCTCGGCTTCCTCTTCATCTTCCTCACCTGGTACTCCATCAAGTACAAGGAGGAGCGGGTGGAGCGCTGGCTGAAGCGCCACCTGTCGCCCGCCGACACCGTGGGCAGCCTGGTTTGCCACCCGGGCGGCCACAAGGGCCACGCCCGCACCCGCTCCTGCCCCGTCAACATCCCGCGCACCGACCCGGCCGCGCTGCCCGCCAACGGCCCGCTGCGCGCCGGCCCCCTCAACCGCGGCGTCAGCACCCAGAGTTGCCCCGGCAACGAGCTAAAAGCAATAACTCCTCCTCCTCCACCGCCTCCTCCTCCTCCATCTTCTTCGGTGGGTTCCCCCGCCCCGGCTCGGTCCCTGGAACACGTTTCAGTCCGGGTCTGATCGAGGCCGGATTTCTAAGTTTAGTCGGCATCACTGAGAGGGGGGAGGGGAGGGAGGGATGGAGGGGTTGTTTATTCCGACCGGACCCTGAGACCAGTACCAGACATGAATAAATAAAAAAAACAAAAAAAAAAACAAATCAAATCTGCCAGGGTGGTGGAAACGTCAGTGAGTGGACGAAGCTTTGGATGGAGGACAGTTCATCACCCCCCCCCCAACCCCCCCACCTCCCCTCCCCTCGCCCCACCCTCTCCCTCCCTCCCTCCCCCCCCACCTCGGCAGTATGTGCCTTCTGTCTCCACCGTCCTCACATGGACACAACAAAACACACAGGAGGAGGAAAAGAGTCCCTGAACGGATACCTCAGCATCACCGGTCCTCCTCCTCCTCCTCCTCCTGCTCCTCCTCCTCCTCACGGCTCTGTGATTCTTCTTCTTCTCCTTCCTCTTCTCGTCTTTCCTCTCCGTCTCCTCCTCCTCCTCCTCCTCCTGCTTCTTCTGTTCTTTCTTTCATTTCTTCACCGTGGTGTGAACACGTTTCTCTTCTCTACATATCGCCGCTCTCTCTCTCTCTTTCTCTCTTAAAAAAAAATAAACAACAACAACAACACAAAGGCAACAAAAAACCAAACCTAAGGAAATGTGATACATTCAGATGAAGTGTTAGGAACTGGAAACCGATGGCATGGTGCTACGTGTAAAAAAAAAATAATGTGTAGAGTCCTTTTCTTTTCTTTTTCCTGTTCTTTTTGGTCGTATTATTAGTTTGTTTTTACGGTTGAAAACACTTGAAAGAAGAACCAGACTGGACCACAGGTCACCTCCTCCTCCTCCTCCTCCTCCTGACACAATCACTCGTAGTGTCACAGCTGGAAGTCGGATTATTCGGGTTTGCCAGTTCCATACAACACATCCGTACATCCGACTGATAAGTGGCTTAACCTCAAAATGCATTTTTCTCCCAGACGAGTCTTCAAGAATCCTCGGAAAAAAATAAATAAATAAATAAAAATAACGGACATTTGTCCTCAGATAAAGGAGTAGTTGACCACGCTGTAGCGTCGTATTCTCTCCCTACGCTCCTCCTTATTTAATGGTAACGGTCATCTGGTCTGAAACAAGAAGATTAGCAGCAAAAAAAAAAAAAAGAAAAGAAAAATGAGCTAAATCCCTGGTGCCGTGCAGCAGATGCGTCAATCGGAATTTATTATTCTGTTCACGCCTTGTTTCACCCCAAACCCAAACAGTCACATGACCAGAAACTTAAATTGTTAATTTGGTGGCTCAGGTGGCTCAATGAAGAGTATTCACCAGTGACTACAGGTAAACATAAAGATGGTTACTGTCATTGTAGCAGAGCAACAACAAAATTGGTGTGAAATAAACAGGAGACTTCAAAATAAAACACAACAACTGACGATAATTAGTGCAACAATCAGTCAGTAAATATTAATCCCATTAATAGCATTCAATTCATTTATAACCTGCCTCTAAAAGTGAGTTTACTACAAAATAAATTAGAATTTTTGAGCAGCAGGAGTTTTCTGCAATATTTTAGTTTATTTTTAATAATTGGATGACATGGCCGAGGTTTGATCAGATTATGTAATTATTCACTTGGAATTTATTTTATTTTTTAAATTATTTTTATGGAACACAAAACAAGTGTCAATTCCCCCCTCCAAAATAAATAAATAAAATAAAAAAATTATAATAATAATTCAAAAAAATCAGGACGATAGAAAGTATTCACCAATGGTGAATCTGCCTCTAAACATTTTGTTTATTTCTCCATTAGTTGACCATAAAAACCCATTATTCCTAACTAGTATCAGAGTTGTGATCAGCCCTCTGGCGACACCTGTTGGCTGGATGAGGAACAGCAGCCTGGTCCTGGTTATATCCTGGTAACATTTAGTAAATAATGCCAATATATAATAAAACAAACACCTCTGTGTCTATTGGATCATCCTCCAACCAATTAGACCATTTTACTGTGAAGCAACTCAACTCCCACACACACACAAATGACACGCATTTTTCCCAAATTAACAGTAAAATAACAAAAGCAAATGATAATTACTAATAACTGTGTCATATTCATGTGCACCAATCAGCCACAACATTATGACCACTGACAGGAGAAGTTAACAACATTTAAACCATCTTCTGACAATTCAGTGTTCTGCTGGGACATGTAGCACCCACCTAGACCAGATCAGACACCCCCACCCCATAGCAATGACACTCCTTGGCCTCCAAATTCACTAGATCCTCCCTGAGACCCTGCGTCCTCATATGTGGACATTGAGTTTTGCAAATTCTACAGTTGAAACTCGTTTATTTATGCTTATTGGTTTGATATGATGCAAAAATTAAACAAATTCTGTCAACAGTAACGAGCAACGACGCCACTAATTAGCAAGAAGTTTGAGATTTTGTCACTCACTGGTGACTTTATTGTAATATAAAGCAAAATAATCCCTGTGTCCACATATGAGGACGTAGTTTATTTTTCAAAAACAACTTCCCGTTCGAAGGTGATGCTTAATTTTCATACATCTTGGTTCCTGCTAATCCCGAATACCTTGGAGAAATTAAAAATGTATCACAAATAAATCAACCCTCATTACGTAATCTCCTGCAACAGAATAGAATAATCCCAGGTGTCTTGAAAGGTTTTTTGTGTTGACCTGGCCTCCAGATTCACTTGATCTGTTCTATCCGAATGATTTCATTTGATTTCACTGGTGCACCTCATGAAGTGAGATTGTAGTTCCTTATTTTAAGGCAGATTTAGACGTTTAAAGCGTGAAGATTTATTTCCATCTATACGTAGAGATGAGGTGCACTGTGTTTTCTAGTATTTGTAAATGTCCTCAAAGCCGCCTTAAGTGATATCAAAAGTCATGTTCGGTTGAGGAAAACTCGGTCGTCGTCTGTTTGGAGACGACTCAAGGTGAAAAAGAGAAACATTCGCTGAGGTTTTGAAGCTTTTAAATTACTTTGGTGATGGTGAACGTCCACGCAGACAGAGTGGAGCTCACGTCGGATGCAATAAAAATCCATTTCGGGGTCACGTTTAGGGGAGAGAACAACACAGTAGAGACAGTAGAGTAGAGTCACAACACATTCCATCTTCATGTACAGGATTTAAAAAAAAAAAATAATAATAATCACAACCGTGTCAAATCTCATCGCTTCTTAAACTGCCGTTTGGTTTCTGTCCGTCGCCACAAACCGAGAGGATGAAAGTTTAGATTTAGACGCGTCCCCTTTTAGCCATGGGGACTATTTGTCACGGCGGATGTTGTTTTGTCGCCAAAGTGTGTGCTTTTATATAGTTAATTGTGCTTTGGATACATAATACTTGTCAGAGAGATGTTTATGGGAATTCTTGACTGTAAGACTCTTGACACGTGGTCACATTCAAAGGTTTGAAAAACAAGAAAAATGCTGAGATGGGCCAACACACAGGAACGTTCCTAGCATGTAGCTGCAGCCGAAACAACAAAAACTGGAATTTAGTAGTTTTCTGTACAGATGAAACGTCTCCACTTCCTCCCATCGCTCAGAGCGGAGGCTAGATTCCTGGAGACACGGGCGCCGCCATTTTTTTTCTGTACTGTCTTGACAGTAAAGCCACGTTATCTATGACACGCCCACACTTCCTCTAGACTCACTGCTGATTGGTTTGGCCTTTTTTTTCTTCTTTTTTTTTTTTAAAGGGGAAATGAAGCACTCAATCAAGTTCCGCGCTTAGCAACAATATATAACACTACTGACAAATGTTAGCATATAATGTGCTTTTGTAGGGCGCCGCCATCTTTCCGTACTGTGGCCAGTGATGTCATGGGGTTGGTGGTTCCCATGAAAGATAGATAGCGGAAGTTTTAGTCAGATATATGTAGCGTGGACTTGTTTTATATTTGAACGTTTGGCTACAGCTAGCTTAGCTTACCTGCTACTAACTTTCCGTGAAAGCATCGCCACTTGCAACATGTCCACGTCCCGGTGTATAATATAATGTGGACAGTAGAGGACAGACTGTGGATTAAATGGAGTCTGAAACAACTCCCTAAACCACGGCTCAAAATCATAACCAATAGGATTTATACTGGACTCAGTATGTCTTTCCATTTCATCCTCGTCCATTTTCAACAGCGTGCAGAGGGATCCAGCCAACTCTGTGACGTATTTTGTTATGTCATTTCAAAATGGTGACTCCCTAGGTGGAAATGACGAAAAAAAATAAACATCTTAAATTTTATTTCGGGTATAGTTTGCGGTACAAGGACCAACAAATATAAAGTTGTGACTCGTCAATAAAACTGCAAAGGTCCCTCATGGAAGGGGCGGGGCTTATATGACATACTGCAGCCAGCAGCCACCAGGGGGAGCTCTACTTGCTTTGGCTTCACTTTAGAGGAGATGTCATGACGTTTTTCTTTTTAATTTTTTTTTTTTTTTTTAGTCTATGGCACTGACGACTCACAGCGAGAAGGTTTTGCTTGAGTTTTTACCACATTTTCCAAAGCATTCAACGAGCCTCCCCTCAAAAGACCCATACAGGTTTTATTACCTGCTAAGCTAATGCACTAAATTCAGTCAATTTAACCTTAAAGAAATATCAGGATTTCTGGATATTTGTTTTTTTCACAGGTCTGAAGAAGTATTTTAGACAAGAGTGCATAACAGAAATGGAGAAATAAATAAATATTTCATCCTCCTGTTTGTGATTCCTGCCGTTCATCGCTTTATGTCCTCCTCTGCTCCTTGTCCCGTGGACGGAGGCTGGTTTCTGGTTTCACCAAGTCCAGACTGACCACAGACTTGATTGTGGATCTGTATGAGCTCCTTGAGGCAGATGTAGGTTAGCGGTTTTATCACCTTCTCTTCTTTCATTCTTTTTTTTTTTTTTTTTAAAGCAGTATTGTATTTATTTTAAATCAACAGTGTTTCCGACGGACTGATGAGAGGCAACATGTAGATTTGTGGACACACTGTTTACAGATGCCTTGGATACTTGACTTCTGACAGTAAAAATGTGAAAAAAAATAAAATAAAATAAAACTTACAGAAACTGTGGTTTGTGGGTCGTACCTGTCACATGTTTGCAGAAAAAAAATATTTGGTTTTGAGGATGAAAATTATCATCGTTTTCATTTAACTGTACAAGCAGCTGGTTGTCTAAGTCTGAATATGAAGCAGTGAGGATATAATAATATAAATGTGTATGCAGTGATTAAATACACTAGTTTCTGCTTCTAATTTGTTTTAAATTAGACGCTTTCATGCACCTATAGCCTTTTTGAAACTGGTCAAGATTACCGACTTAATGGATTAGTGGATTAAACGGTCATCCAACGGGTTTCCAGACGAGCGGCTTTGAAGCTCAGCGTGGCGTCTCTGGCCGCCACCATCTTGGCAGAGCCTGACTCAAGACTCTTGACTCCTGGCTAAATCAAAAGTAGTCAAAGAGATGAAGGGCGAATGCAGTGGTAGCCTTTAATTATGCATAACTTTCAGCCTTGGTACAATTTAAATTCTATTCGTGCTGTAAAGCAGGACAGCTTTTTTTATATGTTTTATGTTTATTTTTAGTCTTTAGTCCACCAATATGTTCACTTTCTGCATTGTGGGATGAATAAAGGCATATTTTATCTTATAACATAGAAGTCTATGGGCGTTGAGCCACTGCCTCAAGTGGACATTAGAGGAACTGCAGATTTTGGCACTTTTGTTTAATTGTCTTTTACTGCAACTAATAATTATTATTTTCACAGCTGATACAATTCTTGAAACTATTGACCCTTTATAGGGCACTCATTGTGAATTCATTTGTAAATTTAACATTTTTTATTTTAGGACATTAGAAGACTTTATTATTTGTTTATTTATGTTTTATTTTCATGAAGAAAATCAACATTAATGAATTTACCACATATGGTTCCTTGCTCTTAAGTGGCAAACAAATGTAAACATGTGTTTAGATCATTAGAACATAAGAGCTGATTCAGACCCTTGTCAGCATTATCACATTGGACATCAGGACACTTGTTCTTTGTGGTTCGTAATAAATCAGTTCAGCTCAGAGTTCATTCAGAGGTAGACCTTGTAGACCACATTAGACCCTGATTAGACCTGAGAATGTTTCCTTTATCTTCTTGGATGAATGAAAACCACATGTAGGCACACAATTTAAAATATATGCTGAAGTTACCAAATATGGTTCCTTGCCCCATTAAGGGTTAAATGAAAAGGAAAGTCAACTAATGATTACATTTACTCAAATCATTATCAACTCCTTAGCATTTGTAGTTTGATCTAAATGGTTTGTATAGAAATATTGTCATTTTGTGAAGGAATAGAAGCCGACACATGAAGATATAAACATGAACCCTGTGCGGCGTCCACCATGTTTCCTCAAGGCCGGTTTTGCATCTCAGTGTGACGTCCCTGGCGGCCACCATCTTGGCGGTACCCGAGTACAGTTAAATCACACCCATTTCAAAGATTGTAAAAAAGGTGGTGAGGACCCCCATCTGTAACTCAGCGAGACCACACCCTTGATTATATATAACTTTAAACTTTGAAATAAATTAAAACAGATGAATTATATTAAAATTTTCCAATGTACAGTTGTTCTAAAAGACGAAATCAAAATCACCAAAAGAAATGTAAACGTGTTTATTTCTGCTGTAAAATTGATAATTAAATGGGGATCGACTCAGTTTTGGAGTCAGCCTCTAGTGGCCATTTGAGGAACGGCAGCACATTTGATAAACATTTGTCCTTTTATGCGTATATTCCAAAAAAATAAATTTAGATTTTTATCACAGACTTCACACTTTTTGTATAGTAGTTCACGATTTAATAGCAATGAGACAGATTTGAATTGTTTCAGTTCATCCAGTAAATACTTTAATTAATTTCCAATTGATTTAACCTCCCGAGACCTAAACATTTGTTTGAAATGCGTCTTAATTTCTTTAAAATAAGATCAAAATCTTTAGGCATTTGGGATTAGTAGGACCTAAGATGTATAAAAAAAATTAAGCACAATATCTGAACTGGGTGCAGGTTTTGAAAATAATTAAGTGAACACAGGGATCGTTTCACTGTATATTACAATTTTACATTTATTTTAATTCAAAAGCAGAATTTGAAACAATGAAATCCCAACGTCCTCAAACGAGAACTTGTGAATTTGTCAAATTTTCATGTCATATCAAACTATAAAAGTTACTAAGCATAAACAAACAAGTGTATTGACCCTTCACTACCAGTAGATGGCAGAAAAAAAAGTGTCTCCTTATGAGGACAACAGCACAATAATAATGTCCCCTCATGAGGACGCCGGGTCTCAGGAGGTTTAATATTAACCCCTTTAGGTCTGAGCAGAATTTAGACGACATGAACTAAACTAAAAGAGAATAAAAGACACATAAAAGTTTCACATTTCATTTTAATGTTTCTATTTTACAGACGGGCATCCCATAAAAACAGAAGCACTGGATGCACAGCATGCGTTAAGATATGTACACTTACATTTCAACTTTTTTCTCCTAGTCACAGCAGCTTTATTCAGTTTCCATCTCACTCAGTGCAGTAAACCTTCACATGTCGACGCTGCAGATTAATGGATCGCCTTATTTGTTTGTTTGTTTTTTTTTTTGGAAGCAGACATAATTGTTTTTATATTTCTACATTTTTTTCCATGCAAGGTGTTGTAGTGATATTTTAAGACTTGTCTCCTTTGCTACACACTGGTCCATACGGTCGATACTGGCCGGAAAAATAACCAAACACTTTTTACTTTTCTTTCTTAATGAGGAGTCTACGGAGCTTATTATTATTAATATTATTATTATCATTTTACTTTACAGTGACTTCAAACCCAAGTATATGCAAATGATCAACAATTAAAAAAATAGTAAACATGGTGGACATATAACACATTAACACCCTGGAAAAAGACTGAAACAGAAGTGTGTGTGTGAAACTTGGCCGGATACTGAAAAGGGCTCCAACTATTACACATCAGAGAGTTCAAGTGATTTGTTTTTTCTTCTACACATAATTAAAAAAAAACAAAAAACAACAATGAACATGAATTCTCTTAAAAGGTTCATCCAGAGTTATTTAAATGTAGAAAAACAAAACTCCTAAAATCATGACACTGATATTGCTTTTTAAGAAGCGGCACTTAAATCCAGACTGGAGGCTGATTTTCGACAGAAGAGGTTTCATTTGTGGATGTGAAAGTACAAATACTTCATTTGGACAAATTAAAACAAACAAACAAACAAAAAAAAAAAAATACAAAAACTAAAATGGCAGAAAGTGTAAGGCAGAATTTTTCTTCGGTAGCACAGGAGCAAATATTCAGCTTTAGATGTGGAGACACTGAGAAGAAGAAGAACAAAAAAGAAGAAAAAAAAGGTTAAATTAGGCTTTTAATTAGAGTACAGGCCCTGATCCAACCTGGGGTTTAGCACCAAATCAAAAATCAAAATCAGACCCCATACGAAACTTCTTTTTAAAACAGGAGAGGAACTGTGGGACATATCTTGCATACGTTTTTATTCAAAGTAAAAAAAATAATGTTTTTATGTTACTTATGATGATTTGTCTTTAAAAAAATTACTTATTATAGAATCAATCACTCATTAATAGAAAATGACTAGATATCATTAAAAAATATCAATTTAATAACAACCACCTTCTAATTAGTTTAAACAATAATAAAATGAGCTCATTCAAAATTTGTTCCAATTGTGTCTTTTTTGTTAAGTTGAGGCAACATAGCAAATTTTATGTGGAAAAAAACAAATTATTTATTTATGTGTAACCTAGAAATCACTTTCAGCTAAGTTACTCATAACAAACACATTAATTCCACCTCTCAAGGAAGTGTGTTAAATCCAGATCACATGACTGAGGTTTGTTCTTCCTCCTCTTCCTTAGTTATTTAACCCTCAGGCAACCTGACGGACATTTTTGTGCATTTGGGCAAAATTTTCCTCTTCATTTTGGCTGTGTTAGTGCATATGGCACTTTTTTTTTTTTTTTTTTTTTTTTTCTTGCAACAAAGTCAGAAATGATGGTATAAATTTAGAAAGTCACAGCTGAGAGATTAAAAAAAATGTGGTTATAATGGAAGTAAATGGGACATTTTTGTCCACTAGGGTTAAAAGAAAAAACTAATAATCCAATCAGGACAATATTTTAGAGAATCTTGGTCATATCCAAGACTGATCTTAAAAAAAAAATGCCCCAGCCACCGAACATTAGTTTTATTGAATATATATATATATGTATATATATTTTCATAAAAACACTGATTTCAAATAATCAAACTGACATTAAGAGGGTTAAAATCCCTCAAAATGATTGAATGTTTAGTAGTTTTGTAAAGTGATGAAGTGGTTTAAGAGATTTATGCAGTTTTTTTGGACATGGACGTTTTTGTCCACTAAGGTTTACAAGAGTAAATTAAAAAGATGCCGGAGGGTTAATATAAAATAGTGTGTGAGTCAAGTGTCAATTTATCACATGTCAACACTACAATATATTTATAAATAACTTTCAATTGACTCAGTTATTTAGAAGAATCGGAAAAATTCGTAAAAATGCCACGTGGTGATTGGTTTCAAAAAGTCCCGCATGTATATATTGACCCAGCTACGATCTGAGAGGTTGGTGCAAATTTGTTGTAAAAAAAAAAAAAAAAAATTGATGGAAAAATAGACGTGTAAATTTAAAAATGTGCATCTCATTTTGTTTATAAACGAATGGTTTGTGAAGCTATTTATCGAGAGCTACAAATGTGGTAGGTTAGACATTTATAAGGATTATTTGCTTCTACCTGAGCCTGTTCAGTCTCTGTAATTTACATATTTATACTGAATATCTGTACTTATTGTACTACAGTTGAATAAAAATACTAATATTACTACAAAGTGGCTCTGCTGCTATGGAGCCGTGGATCTGCAGGAAACAGAACAGAACAAGAAGAGGTTTTTATTGACGACGCTGAATTGATTGAGAAGACGACCGAGACGTCTCCATCGTCGTCGTCCCTCCTGGAAACTCCTCACCTGATGTTTTTAGTGGAGCAGATACGCTCCAGAGTTTACGAGACAAGACGAAACCTCTCTCTGATCGGCTCAGTCTGTCCTGACCTGATGGTGCGATGACCTGATCACTAGAGGAAGTGCGTCTCCATGGAAACACATCCAGCCAGTCTCACCTGTTAAGTCACCTGCTGAATGAGGCCTTTCTCAGGATCGTGTTTGTCGTCCAGTTCCTCGTCAGAGTCTGAACACGAGAGACAGAGAGAGAGAAATAAATCCGTGTGAAGAGTTGGAGGTGGTTAGCATTAGCTTAGCGTTACAACTTAGTGACTTAGCATACATGTAAATGTTAACAGGAGCTCAGTGGAGCTGGATGAGTCACATCTAGAGTCAAACGTTTTTTATGTGCCCCCCCCCCAGGAAACTGACTGACCCGCCAAAGACTCCGGTGGAGAGTAGAACGGTCCGTCAGATAAAGGACCCGGACCCACCAGAGGAGCTCGCTCTGTGGCGTCCATGATGGACTGATATCCTGAAACACACAACGTTAAAAATTATTTCTATGAGCAGCTCCCTTCAGTGTCTCTAGAACCTGAAACATAGAAGGAATAAAGAGGAACAGCTCCTCTAAAGTGAAGCCAAAACAAGTACAGCTCCCCCTGGTGGCTGGAGGCTGCAGAACAGGTCATAAGCTCCACCCCCTCCATGTTAGTGGGCGGGACTTGTAAAATAAAACACTAAAATACACATAATTTTTCTCCAAGGATGATTAATACAATGTTGATGAATGTTAAAATTATTTTGGATAGTTTCGTGTTAGTTATGCAACGCTATAGAAACAGGATGTGATATTCCGATCACCACAAGTTGCCATGCCAACGGCTCAGTGAATAAATAAATAAATAAATAAATAAATAAATAAGAACAGCGTATAATTTAACATTTCCTCATAAATGGTAGAGCAGATTATTAATGAAATAAAAAAATGAGGACCCATTGTCCATATTTATATACAGTCTATGCACTGGACCCATGAGAGGAGGAGGGGGGACTGGCGGCCTCTAGTGGACATTAGAGGATCTGCAGTTTCAAGTAATTTAACTTGTTTAACGCCTTAAAACGTGGATATCTGAAATAGACTTAACAATATAATAATTATAAATCATATTTCAACAGAACTTTTAATTAAATGTTGTGCAATATACATAAAATAAGGCTTAAAAAAAATATTACATAAATAGATTTTGATCTCGACTTTAAAGATCTGAGGCAAGTTTGACCGATTTAAGATGAGTCTCCATCTCAACCAAGTAAAACCACCATTTTCCTTTTAACATCTGTGACATACAGATATTACTTATCATAATAATAAACCAGATTTTTTTCGTTGTACTCACTATTTTCGTCTACGGCCTCCTGAGGCAGGACCTTGAAGTCCAGCAGCCACGTTTCTATCCAGGCCAACAGGAAGGAGATGATGGGCAGCAGGTACCCGAAGGCCCCCTGAGACAGCAGCTACACACACACAGACACACACACACAGACACACACACACAGACACACACAGACACACACAGAAACACACACAGAGACACACACACACACAGACACACAGAAACACACACAGAAACACACAGACACACACAGACACACACACAGACACACATAGACACACACAGAGACACACACACACACAGAAACACACAGACACACACACACAGACACACACAGACACACACACACACACACACACACACACACACAGAAACACACAGACACACACAGACACACACAGACACACACAGACACACACACAGACACACACACAGACACACAGACACAGTTTAGGCTGGGATTAGATCTCGTACTCAGACAAATGTTCAGTGATTCAACTGAAGGATGGAGTTTGTGGTTAACACTGAACAGATTATTATTATCATTTTACCCCTATTTCTGCTTTTTTTTAAAAAAAATTATTTATTCCTCACTCCTTTTGGGACATGTAGAGGACAGAATATTTAGTTCGTAATTTATTTATTTTCTCATTTACTGTTATGTATGTTTCTTGTGTCCATTCCTATGTGGTTATTTTTGTTTGTTTTGGTTTGTTTTTTTTATACATTTGAAACAAACTAAACCAATGAAAAACTAAAAAACTATTTTTTACGTATTTATTTATCCAGCTGTGAAGCATTTTATTTGGTTAACAATTTGTCTTCATATAAAACGACTCAAATCTTCTATATTTCTACTTACAGCCTCGTTATAATAACAATTTATATTTCTTTTATTTTGTCATTTTCCCTCCCTCATTGGTGGCGATCGTAGTGTTGCAATAAAATGAGGATAATAAAAAAAATAAAATAAAATTGTTTCCTTCTTTAAAACCACTCTTACCTTAGACAAAATGACTTTGGCTATCAGGAACGCACAACTGACTGCAGTGGTGATCTGGACAAACACAAAACACATCATCATCATCATCATCATCACAGACTCTGATCAGCCACAACATTAAAACCACCAACCAGTTGAGGATCTTACACTGATGTCTTAGTGTCTGAAGTGGATGTTACTTTAAATAAGTGTTCTTTAAATAGAATAGAATAGACATTATTTGTCCCTCAGTTTGCAACAGTAAACATTGTGCAGAGAAGTAGCAAAAATAAAGAGCAGACTGTAAAAAGATTAAAAACAGAAACAGAAACAGAATAAACAATATACAAGTATTGGCACATATATATACGAAGTAGTGAAATTGCAACAGAAATTGTAACACAAAGTATTGCACGACAAACCGTTAGCGTTCAATTGCAAAACAGATACTTCAGCCGAATATTGTGCAATAAGTAAGCAGCAATGAACTGCAACAAAAAGCAGCAGGAGTGTAACATAAAGTATGTTCTAGACTTACCGCGATGGCCCACCAGTGACGGAGCTTACAGACGGCGTAGGCCAGGATGAGGGCGGCGAACCTGAAAACAGCCAGGAGCTGAGGGAGGAGAGGATGTCATTTACAGAACAACTAAGATAGAATAATACAACAATAACAATAACAATAATAATAATAATAACGTGACGTACAAAGATGTCGAAGAAGGAGGCGTGGTAGTCATAATGCAGGACTTCTTTTTCCAGCTGATTCTGAATGCCACCGTTCACCTGCCCGACACAAACAAGTCAAACAAGATCATTAATTACCTCATCAGCAGACGAATTTAAATTACTTAACTTTACGTACGGTAAACTGTGGATCATATTCTAACTCTAAATTACAGAATTTACATCCTAACATTTATTATTAGTTATTATTATTATTTTTGCTACGACTTTCAGTCCTTTGTTTGTAGTTAGGAGACATTCTTCCAGCTTCATACATTTACTCTCCATCTTAGATGATGCGTTCATGAAATCTCGGAAATTCTATAATGCAACTCGGAAATTTCAGACTCGACATCTCAGAGGAGAAAAAATAAGTTTGGCTCATTGTCACCGTTTGCTGAAAATTAAAATATGTGCAGCAGATTTTATATTTTTGGAAGCAGTAATTTCTGAGTTTGACAACTCAGAGCTCATTTTTCCCCAAGTTGTCCTGAAGGCAGCATCAGCTGGATCTCAGCTTTCCAAGACCCACCCCCACCTCCACTCCCACCCTACTACTGATTGGTTAGTGATGTTAGTTTGGGAGGAAGCGCTGAGTTTTATTGGTAACTGAACTCAACTGACTGCTTGATCCTGACAACATCTCACATCAGCAAGTGTTTTTGATCCTCATCTTAATCCCCAAAAATTGCTATATAAAAAAAAAAAAGCGGATTAATATTTTTTTCTGTTTTTTTTTTTTTCTGCATAAAATCTCTTAAACCACTTTACACTTTACAAAACTAAGCTTTGTTACTTGAAGTCACTGTTGTTTTTACAAAAAAAAAAAATGAGCTATCGTCCATAAAACTAATATTGGGTGACTGGGACATCATCATTATTATTATTATTATTATTGTTATTTTTAGATTAGTTTTGGGTATGACCAAGATTATCTAAAATATTGACTTTATTGCATTATTAGTTTTTGTGTAGCGTCAGATTTAAAATTTAAAAGTGTCCCATTGACTTCCATTATATTTACATTTTTTTAATCTCTCAGCCAAGACACAATAAAATCATTCATTCTGCAATATTAGGGTTTTATTTAGGACAAAACTGGCCAAATTTGCCATGTTTAGTGTTCAACACTAAAATCCGCCATTTCCACATTATAGGGCCTATAAATAAAATATTCATTCGTTATTGAGCTATTATGAGGTGTTTTCTCTCAGCCATGACACAGTAAAAATCATTCATTCTCATTCATATTAGGGTTTCACTTATTTTCTGGGATTTTCATTATGACCCTTTTTCCATTGAGCAGAAACATCTTCATCTGGCCCCTCGATTGTCAAAGGAATGAAATGACCAGACAACCAAGCTTCAAACAGTTTGTGACAGGACTCCAACCAGGTGCGTAAACTCACTAACTGCTGGGTTTTTCACACAGTCAAATCAACAGGAAAATTTTGGCACAAATGAACAAAAATGTGCCTAAAGTTGAGGGTTAATCGCGGTGAAACGCCACATGCCGGATATCCCGAATACTGTCAGATCACTTTAAGCCCTGTATCCAGGTACAAAGTCGATCCACTCCTCCCCCCTGACCCACATCTGTCCGGCCTCGTGAGGCACTTTGTCACCGTGGTTAATGGTTAGCAGAACCTGAACTTGTGACTAAACCGATAAACTAATTAAAAAAACTCATAAAAAACCTCGAAGACGGACGCGACTTACGTTGAGCTCTATGATCCAGAGCAAGGTGATGAACAAGAGGTCGAAGGTGACGAAGAGGCAGAAGGTCCTCCTCACGTCTGAGATGCACTTCTTCTCTCCGGCTTCGTACGACTCCACCCTCACGGAGACCGCCGCGGCGTTGATGGGCCCGGACCCCCTGGCCGCCCGCGAGTCGACGCTGCCGCTGCACGCGCTGTCCATCGTTGGCCACGCTCGCCGCTCGCCGCCCGCCCCCTCCCAACCCCACAGGACGGGACTGGCCCGGCCCACTGGTCAGTGTTCGGAAGGTGGACTTTGAAAGTCAAAGGCGGTGGGACATGGGAGCAGGAAGCCCGGGCTGGTCTGGTTCGACTCAGGCTGTGTGGACGAACTGCATCACTGCACCTGGATGAAGGAAACGTCCAGATCTGCATTAATTTAGATTATCTTTGACGTCCTTCTTTAAAGTTGGGATGTGCCAATCGATGCTAAATTTATAAAAACGATCCGAGTCAGAATCAGGCTTAAGCCAAGTCTGATCTTCTGTAGTTATTTATTTAACCTCCTGAGACCCAAGCACTTTAAGATTAAGATTTTAAGATTAAGAGTAGGACTTAAGAAGTATAAAAAAAATAAGCATCGTATTTGAACTGGATGTAGGTTTATGGACACAGGGATTATTTCACTGTATATTACAATTTAAATCACCAATTTAAGTCCCCAAAATATAAAACTGTTTTTTATTTTAATGCAAAAACAGACTTGGAAACGATGAAATCCCAACGTCCTCAAACGAGTACTTGTGAATTTGTTAAATTTTCATGTCATATCAAACAATAAAAGTTAATAAGAATAAATAAACAAGTGTACTGACTCTTTCGTTACCAGTACATGCAGACAACAGTGTCTCCTTATGAGGACGACAGCTCTAAATGAAGCAGAATAAGAAGCTGCAACAAACCTAAAACTTAATGTCCCCACGTGAGGACACCGGGTCTCAGGAGGTTAAGGTCTGCAATAAACCAAAAAAAAACCATGTAACTTCAGGACAAGGACTTCACTCTGGAAAACGTCAGTCAGAAATTTCATGGATGTTTGGTGAGGTGGTTGGAGATCAGGATTCAATATCAACAACGATAAATTCACCAAACAAAATCCATGGAGTCCTGCTCAGGTCAAAGGCTGCAGCCAAACAACAACAAACACTAAACGCTTAAAAGACGAAGAGAAAAGTTTCCTCTCTTCCACAGAGGGTTGGGGAGTTTATGACCAGAACATTTCTGGAATAGAGAACCCAAGAGAAGAGCTCCCTTCTCC
Source organism: Mugil cephalus (assembly GCF_022458985.1). Lineage (NCBI taxonomy): Eukaryota > Metazoa > Chordata > Actinopteri > Mugiliformes > Mugilidae > Mugil > Mugil cephalus. The sequence continues at coordinate 4,833,730 of NC_061776.1, forward strand.
ACACTACGTTAACTTTGACTTCGACTCGAGGAGAAGACAAGGAAAGACTTTAGGAAGCTACAGGGGAGCAAAGTTTGTTTATTTGATATGGAATAAGGCAAAAAAACTTGATCAGGACAACACTACTTTAAAGTTTATAGAAGAAAACACTTTTGATTTATGTGTCCAGTTTTTGTTTCCCTAAACGCACAGATAAAGATTTAAAGAAGAAGAAGAAGAAAGCCACATAACAACATCTGCATACAAGTGGACGGTCCTACAACCAATTAGAGCC